>NC_143526.1:26615927-26942177 GCF_031878675.1 Megascapheus bottae | reverse complement strand
TTGCTTTGCACTTTTAACATTAATTACAGTTTTTTATAGTGCAATAAATAGTTTATAAGAATGAGTTTTCTAGAATAATCCCATTAAAGTAAGTTTTTTTTTAATACATGAAGAATTTTTTTTTTTTCAGTCTTGGGCTTGAGCTCAGGGCCTGAGCACTGTCCTTGAACTTTCTCAAGGCTAGAGCTCTACCACTTGAGCCTCAGCACCACTTCTGGCTTTTTTTCCTATGTATGTGGTACCGAGGAATTGAACCCGGGTCTTCATGCATTCTAGGCAAGCACTCAACCACTAGGCCAAACTCCTGGCCCCTACATGAAGAAATTTTATAATGATGAAAACAATTTATGGAACATTTTATAAAGTCCAGATTATAACCTACTTATGTAATTAATTTAAACGGGCCACCACTAGTGTTGTGTTTTGTTGGTTAACATATATTAATGGTACAAAGGAAGAGGTTGTTTGTGACATTTCCATATGTATATACAATGTATCACAGCCAGTTTTACTTGCTCTATCTCTTAGCCATTGTTTTGGTTTGGATGCCAGTACTGGAACTTGAACTCAGATCTTCAAATTTTAAGTTGGCTTTTTTGTTCCAGGCTGGCACTGTACCATTTGAGCTACACTGATACTTCCAATTGTTTTGTTTTAATGAATTACCCTATTTCATTTTTATTATTTTTATGTAACGTATATTATTTTCTACAACTTTTGTTATGCACAAATGCCCCGGATACATTTACGAAATAACAAAGTAAAATATATTCCTCCATGTAGGTTAAGGAAGGAAGAAAGGAGTACTTGAAAGAAGTCTAAACTATAAGCCAAGCTCAACTAATTTTATAGCCCATGTTTTCTGTGTTTTTGTTGTTGTTGTCCTTGTTTTTGCCAGTCCTGGGCTTGAGCTCAGGGCCTGAGCACTGTCATTGGGCTTTCCTCAAGGCTAGTGTTCTACCCTGAGCCACCACACCACTTCCAGCTTTTTCTATGTATGTGGTACTGAGGAATCCAACCTGGGTCTTCGTGCATGCTAGGCAGGCACTCTACCACTAGGCCAAACTCCCAGCCCTTCTGTTGTATTTTTTTATTTAACAATCTTATGAGGTTACCCTGGATAGTTATCGTCTTTTATTTAATACATGTTTAATGTAAAGTTACAGGGGGTAAATGATTTCTTTAAGATATCATGGCTTGTAAGTAGCAAATTAGGCATATTTGTTACTTTTACAGTCTTTCCATACTCTTAGTAGGACGTTTAGTTTTCCATATAATGAGTAGAGTCCAAAGTATGCCCATAACTAAGATTCCAGTTAATATATATTTAACACATTTCATGTCAAAGGAGACAGACTATTTATCACTGGTGGCTTTTATTCAAGATGAGTAAAACACAAAGAAACTATTGTAGGGCATAAGAATTTCACAAACTTAGCCAGGTGCCATGGCTCAAGCCTGTAATCGTAGCTACTCAGGAGGCTGAGATCTGAGGATCACTATTCAGAGCCAGCCGGGCACTAAAGTCTCTGAGACTCTTATCTCCAATTAACCACCAGAAAACCAGAAGTGGTGCCATGAGTCAAGGGGTAACATAGTAACCTTGAGCTGAAAAGCTCAGAGACAGCACCCAGGCCCAGAGTTCAAGCCCCACAACCAACCAAAAAAAAAAGAATTTCACAGACTTAACCTTGGCATTCTGTGTCATCCACCACCATTATACCAATCCTCCTGTAATATTTCATCTATGATGTAAATATATTTACATTATAAACATTGTGTAAATATAAACATTTAATGTTTACATAGTAAACATTTACATCATAAATGTAAATTGATAGATAATGTTAATTATGTAAATGATATAGTATGTGGTGCTAAGGGTTCATAATTATGATCATGATTGTGTGTGGCCCTGGGGATTAAACCCAGGGCTTCACAAGTGCTATTAAAGCACTGAACTCAGCCAGGCACCAATGGTTCACGCCTGTAATCCTAGCTACTCAGGAGGCTGAGATCTGAGGATCACCCTCAAAGCCAGCCTGGGCAGCAAAGTCCAGACTTATCTCCAATTAACCACCAGAAAACCGAAAGTGTCATTGTGGCTCAATGGTAGAGTGCTAGCCTTGAGTGAAAAAGCTCAGAGACAGTACCCAGGCCCTGAGTTCAAGCCCTACAACCAACCAAAAAATAAATAAATAAACATATACTGAACTGGGGCCAGGGGCATGGCCTAGTGGTAGAGTGATTGTCTGTCATGCACAAAGCCCTAGGTTCGATTCCTCAGTACCACATATACAGAAAAAGCCAGAAGTGGTTCTGTGGCTCAAAGTGGTAGAGTGCTAGCCTTGAGAAAACTCAAGGAAAGTGCCCAGGCCCTGAGTTCAGACCCCACAACTAGCAAAAAAAAAGATAAATAGATAATAGATAGATAGATTAAACTTGCATTCCTAGTCTTGATCTCTTTATATTATTACGACTGTAAATATTGTTCTCTACCAAACTATAACTATGATATGATATTTTCTTGGGTGACTTTTTCCAGATTTAATAATTACCTTCTTTCATGCTTTATTTTTTAGTTATTGCTAGCCATTTTTTTCCGTTTTTCATTTTTCCCCAGAGTCTTTCAGTACAGTTTTCTACAAAGTCAGACCTATTAAATAAGTCCCTTCTCCATCACTGTAGGGATTCTCATTACTGCTGCCTGGCTTCTACTTTGTTCTTTCTTGTCTTCTTCTTTCAGTTGGTAGAGCAAAATCTCTTAATAGCTTGAAAAAGGGGTTCACAGCAGATAAATTGTATAAGATTTGACATGTCTGAAAGAAATTTTAGCACTCATGTAGAATTTGAGGAAATAACTTTCCTCTAGAATTTTTAAAGTTTTTCCCTAACCGACTTAATTACCAACTTTGGAGAATTCAAAGTTGTGTTTTTAAAATCTTCTCTCTCTTGATGTCCTGAAATTTTGCAAAGATACATCTTTTCTTTTTCTTTTGGAATTTGAACTTAAAGGGCTTGCACTTAGAAAGCAGCCACACTGCTGTTGAGCCATTTTTACCACTAAAGATTTGAACAGGTAGAATATACTACACTAGATAGGAAGACTTAACATTCTATATTTTGCACTAAATTAATAAAAATTACAAAATGAAAAAAATTCTGTAGATGCTATTTTTCCTTTACCTGTGTATTTAACATAATTAATTTTTTCCAGATAGGTTGATCATAGCTTTTGTAGAGTGGGGCACTGGTGGCTCATGCCTGTAATCCTAGTTACTCAGGAATATGAGCTCTGAGGATCAGCTGTTCAAAGCCATCCCAGGCAAGAAAGTTCATGAGATTCCTATCTCCAGTTAACAACCAGAAAACCAGAAGTGAGCTGAGGCTCAAAGTGGTAGAGCATTAGACCTGTGCAAAAGAGTTCAAGAGTAGGGCCCGGGAGTTTGGCCTAGCGGTTAAAGTGCTTGACTAGCATGCAGAAAGACCCGGGTTCGATTCCTCGGTATCCCACATGCACAACCAAGCCGGAAGTGGCAGAGACGAGACACAACCAAATCGGAAAAGTGGCAGAGACAAGAAGCGAGCTGGAGCGAGCCGGGCGGAAGCAAGCTGGGCCAGAGCGAGCGGAGCGGGCGGGAGCGAGCGGGGCCGGAGCGGGCGGGAGCGAGCGGGGCCGGAGCGAGCGGGAGCGAGCGGGGCCGGAGCGAGCGGGGCCGGAGCGGGCCGGAGCGGGCCGGAGCGGGCGGGAGCGAGCGGGGCCAGAGCGAGAAGGGGCCAGAGCGAGCAGAGCCAGGAGCAAGGGAGAGCTGGCCGGGCCGGAGCGAGCGGGGCCAGGAGCAGGGCCGGGCCGGAGCGAGCGGGGCCAAGAGCAAGCTGGAGCGAGCCTGGGGGAAGCAAGCTGGGCCAGAGCGAGCGGGGCCCGGAGCGAGCGGGGCCGGAGCGAGCGGGGCCGGAGCGAGCGGGGCCGGAGCGAGCGGGGCAGGAGCGAGCGGGGCAGGAGCGAGCGGGGCCGGAGCTAGAAAGGGGGCCTAGCCGGGCCGGAGCGAGCGGGGCCAGAAAGAGAAAGGGGCCAAAAAAAAAAAAAAAAAAAGTTCAAGAGTAGCGCTAAAGCCCTGAGTTCAAGCCCCAAAACTGACAAAGAAAAGAAATGCAGTTTTTAAACTGGACAACTTAGTCAGGCTGTGGCAGCTCACACCTGTAATACTAGGTATTCAGGCTGAGATCACAGTTCAAACCCAGCCCCAGTCTGTAAGACCCTAATTTCCAGTTACCCACCAGAAAACAGAAGTAGTATTGTGGCTCAAGTGGAAGATCTCAGGGACAGCACCCAGGCCCAGAGTTCAAGCCCCACAACCAACAAAAAACAAAGGGCCAAGAGCATTGGCTCACACCTGTAATCCTAGCTACTCAGAAGGCTGCGATCTGAGGATCAAGGTTCAAAGCCAACCCCTCACAAAAGGACTTGGGATTCTTATCTCCAATTAACCATTAGAAAAGGGGGTGTGGGACTTGGTTCAAGGGTAGGGGGCTAGCTTTGATCTGAAGAGCTCTGGGACAACGCCCAGGCCCAGGGACAGTGCCCAACCCAATTCTAGCCTCATGACCAACATGCACAAAGCCCTGGGTTAGATTCCTCGGTACCACATACACAGAAAAAGCTGGAAATGGTGTTGTGTTTCAAGTGGCAGAGCACTAGCTTGAGCATATGTGTCCAACGGCAGTGCCCACACCCTAAGTTCAAGCCCCAGGACTGGCAAAAACAAAGACAAACAAAAAAACCTGACAACTTGTCAGCTAAGAAATAAGAGTTCTGTACTAAAGTCAAGAAGTAAGGGTTTGTCATGAAACTCAGGTTCTTACCTGCAAGGCAAGCATTGTACCACTGAAACCCCAGTCCCCATTGGGTTTTTTTGTTGTTTTTTATTTAGATTTTTTTTCTTCAGTGTTTTCTTTAGTTCCTAATTTTAATATGTCATGACGAAAGAATATTGCACTGTTTCACTATTGGGAATTTTACATATGTCTTTCAAAGTGCATTCTCTGTTAAAACACAATTGTATATGTAGCAATTTGATTTTGTTGCATGTCATCATTTAGATCTTTTATAGCATTAGTTTTCACCTTGTACATTGTAATGATCCAAAAGACAAAGTCAGTTCACTAAGAGCATGCATTTATATTTTTCCTTAAACTTTTTATGGGAACTGCTGTTAAATTGTTTGTGTATTCCAGAAGGCCAGACCACTGACTTAAGTTTAGTGAACTTGAGACATTTGTTTCCAGTTATTGAAAGACTTCCCAACTCTGCTCCAACACTGAATATGGAGAAAAGTATCTGTATTCCTGGAGCTTTGTTTTGTTTTATCTTCAACTGAATAGTAATGTTTTCCTCTAACCTGAGTGAATGTTTTCTATTTTTCACTTATTACACAGGTAATTCTGACTCAAAGGACAGAAGAGGTGAGCTGCTCACCTTTGTGTGTCATCCTTTTTCCATAGTGTATACTGTCCATTCATGTTTCCTCTGCTCACAGTCTATTCAAATCTAGTGCATCTATGTTTGTGATATGTTTTCATGTTAATCTGAAATAAGAATTAAGAAATGAGGTTTAGGGCCAGGAGTTTGGCCTAGTGGTTAAAGTACTTGCCTAGCATGCATGAAGACCCGGGTTTGATTCCTTGGTACCACATACATAGAAAAAAGCCAGAAGTGATGCTGAGGCTCAAGTGGTAGAGCTCTAGCCTTGAGAAAGTCCAAGGACAGTGCTCAAGCCCTGAGCTCAAGCCCAGGACTGGCAAAAAAAAAAAAAAAAAAGAAAAAGAAATGAGGTTTAACATATTTTTAGATGTAGATAAATATTTAGATTCTGACAGTTTTGACATTTTAGTAAGTAACAATACTATTTCACTAGTTCATGCCCCCTTGTTAATATTACCCTTTGATACTATTTGGTCATAATTTATGAGGCAGTGACATAAAATAATACAACATTCTAAGAAATGTTCTTTGAGTTTAGAAAATAATACTCTGAAGGAGTACTCTCATGATAGTTTTATTGTCTAATCAGATTTTCTCAGATTTTTTTCTGATTTTATTTACAATGTTCAAATTACTTGAATCAAGGCTAGGAGTTTGGCCTAGTGGTAAGAGTGCTTGCTTAGCATGCACAAAGCCCTGGGTTTGATTCCTTGGTACCACATACATAGAAAAAGCTGGAAGTGGTATTGTGGTTCAAGTGGTAGAGCACTGGATCTTGAGAAAGTACAAAGGCAATGCTCAAGTCTTGAGTTCAAGCCCCGGGACTGGCAAAAAAAAATAAAAATAAATAAATAAATTACTTGAAACATGTTCAAGTAAAAAGTCATTGGGTTAGAAAAGTGAATATTTTGGTGTGTCTGTGTGTTGGGCTTGAACTCAGGATCTAGGAGCCACCCCTGAGCTTTTTGCTCAAGGCTAGCACTGTACTACTTGAGCCACTTTTAGCTTTTTTATAGAGATTTAAGTCTCATGGATTTCCCTGTCTTTACTGGCTTTGAACTGTGATTTCAGATTTCAGCCCAGTGAATATTCTGAGTTTTTTCATGTTGTATTTATCTGCCACAGTGAGGGATAATGAGATTCTTTATTTTCCCCTTGCTTTTGCAGCCCTTGCTTTCCTAAACTCAGTAAGCAAACATAGATGAACAGAGTGAGTTCCTCTAGCTTCACCCACTAGATTCTCCCTAGTAGATGTAGATTTGATTTGTATTGCAAGACTTGTGATTTTTTTCTAAGATAGCTCTTTTAATCAGTCTTAAAGTCAAAAGTCACCAGGAGCAGTAGCTCAGGCCTGTAATCCTAGCTACTCAGGAGGCTGAGATCTGAGGATGATTATCTCCAGTTAATCACAAGAAAATGGGAAGTGGGGCTGTGGCTCAGGGTTAGGGTGGGAACCTGGAGCTGAAGAGCTTAGGGAGGGCACCCAGGCCCAGAGAAACCCCAAGACCCACCGAAAAAAAAAGTCGGAAATCAAAGTGAGGCTTGGGAGTTTGGCCTAGTGGTAGAGTGCTTGCTTAGCATGCCCAAAGACCTGGGTTCAATTTCTCAGTACCATATACATAGAAAAGCTGGAAGTGGTGCTGTGGCCCAAGTGGTAAAATGCTAGCCTTGAGAAAAAAGCCTAAGGCAGTACTCAGGTGCTGAGTTCAAGCCCCAGGACTACCCGTCTCCCCCCCCCCCACCAAAAAAAAAAAGTCAAAGTAATAGTTTCAAGTTTAAAAATGAGATATATGGGGCTGAGAGTTTGGCCCAGTAGTAGAGTTCTTGGCTAGCATGCATGAAGGCCTGGGTTCGACTCCTTGGTACCATATACACAGAGAAAACTAGAAGAGGTGCTATGGCTCAAGTGGTAGCACTCTAGCCTTGAAAAAGCCCAAGGATGGCCGGGAGTTTGGCCTAGTGGTAGAGTGCTTTCCTAGCATGCACTAAGACCCGGGTTCGATTCCTCGGTACCACATACATAGAAAAAAGCTGGAAGTGGTGCTGAGGCTCAAGTGGTAGAACTCTAGCCTTGGGAAAGTCCAAGGACAGTGCTCAGGCCCTGAGCTCAAGCCCAGGACTGGCAAAAAAAAAGAAAAAGCCCAAGGACCAATGCTTAGGCCCTGAGTTCAAGTCCCAGAAATGGCAAAAAAAAAAAAAAAGATATATGACTCTTAGTGTATATTTTCAGAATAACTACCCTTTCTTACTCCCAACATGCTTATTTTATTTAGCTACTGTTTAAGTAATTTTAATATTATAATGGAAAAGAAACAAGACAGTGGCACAATGCTTGCCCACCATAGGCAAGGCCCTAGTTACCATTCCCATCACCAAGAAAAGGAGGAAGGGAAGAAGGAAGAAAATTACCTTAATTATCATCATTATTGTTAAATGTGACATATGGGAAGTTTACTATAAGGGAATCTCCTTTTTAAACCAAACAGGAAACACAAAGGCATACAGACTCTTAGTCTCTAACACCTCATATGTAATGCTTTATTTTGTTTTTTTTTTAAACCAGAGCTAATCTTTAAAAATACTGTTGTAAATTTTTCTTTTTTTATTATTTTGGTGCTTCATTAAACCCATGACCTCTGTCATGCTAAGCCTGTGTTCTACCGCTGAGTTATACCCCAGTTCCATAATGTTCTACTTTTAGAACCAAATGCTTTTTTAAAAAATGAGGCAACTGTTCAGAAATATTTGCATTACAATAGGTTTGATAAGCAAATTATGTGAATTAAGGTTATAAGTTTTTATGCTCTAGGCTGCTTTTAAACAGCAAGGGCTGGTGTTTAAATTGTCAGAGCAGAAAAGAATAAAGGAAGTGAAGTAGGAAGGCAATTTTTCTTTCTCTCTTTGTCTCCAAGAAACCAGTTATTTTCTCATGTATGTTACTTTTTAAGTGTATTCCAACTTACTTGGGTAGAAGTAATTTGTTGTTGTTGTTTAAAGTATGAGGGGCAAGGAGTATGGCCTAGTGGTACTTGCCTACTATGCAGAAGCCCTAGGTTGGATTCCTTGATATTGCATACATAGAAAAAGCTGGAAGCAGTATTATGGCTGTAGTGGTGGAGTGCTAGCCTTGAAGAGCTCAGGGACAACATCAGACCCAGAGTTCAAGTCCCAAGAAAGTATGAGGAAGCCAAGTGCTAGGGGCTCCCACCAGTAATCCTAGCTACTCAGGAAGGGTCATGGTTCAAAGCCAGCCCAGGCAAGAAGGTCCATGAGAGTCTTACTTTTTTTTTTTTTTTGGTCAGTCATGGGGTTTGAACTCTGGGCGTGGGCACTGTCCCTGAGCGCTTCAGCACAAGGCTAGCACTGTATTACTTGAGCCACAGCCACAGTGCCACTTCCAGTTTTCTGGTGGTTAATTGGAGATAAGAGTCTGACAGACTTTTATACCTGGGCTGGCTTTGAACTACAATCCTCAAATCCACTGGTGCCTAGCTTGAGACTCTAACCTGCAAAAAGCCAGAAGTAAAGCTATGGCTCAAGTGATATAATGATAGCCTTAAGCAAAACAACTAAGGAACAGCACCTAGGCCCCTTAGTTCAAGCTCCAGGACTGACACAAAAGAAAAAAAGTAGTCAGGTACGATGGCTTACGCTTGTAATCCTAGCTACTCAGAAGACTGAGATTTGAGAATCACAGTTCATAGCCAGCCCAGGCACTACAATCCATGAGAATCTTATCTCCAGTTAACCACCAGAAAACTGGAAGTGGCGCTGTGGCTCAAGCTGAAGAGCTCAGGGACAGTGCCCAGGCCTAGCGTTCAAGCCCACACCCAACAAACAAAAAAAAAAAAGGAAAGAAAAGAAGGAAAAGAAAAAAGTAGGAGGGGCTGAGATATAGGACAATGGTAAAACAGTCACCTAACATACATGAGATTTTAGGATCTATCCTGCACTACTACCAGCCAAAAAGCCAATGTATAAATAAAAATTATGTATATAAGTACATATATATGTGAATGTATATATATATCTAACATAAAATTAACCACCTCAATAATTTTTAAGTGTACCAATGACATTAGGTATATTTACATCATTGTATAATCATTTCCAAAGCTTTTATTATCCCAAATTGAAAACATCTTCCTTTTCTTTTTAGAAAGCATTTTTGCTGGTATCAGATGGGATGATTGGTATTAACAATTTACTCATGTATAAAATAGAATTAATCTATGCCAGCAACATATGTATTTAAATGCTAATGCTTATTACTTAATTTTGAACATCTGGCTAGCTACCTTCCATATTCCTTTATAATTGTTAACTCTCCTTGTAGTCATAAACAATACTGAAGTTTCATGCCTTCCTGACATTCATCTCTCTTGCTCACTTACTTGACCTTTCCTACCTCATCTTAAATAATAGAACAGTCTACCCTGTTCTCTTTTGCTCTGCCTTACTTTTCTTCTTAGTATGTGTTCATATTATAGATTTCCTTTATTATCCTGTTCACAAAAAGAAGAGTTTTTCTTTATTCACTAGTATATCCTCAGAGCTCACAGAGCTAAATCCTTGACCCTAAACAGTAGCTTAGGCATACTTGGAAATGACTTGAACCCATATCCCCAAGGAACTTCCTACTCAATGAAGATATAATCAGTATCTTTAGATCAATGTGGTAGGATCATAAAGAACCCATAGAGTGTAATAGAAAGTATACAAAAGCTGGTGCGGTGGCTCACACCTGTAATCCTAGCTACTCAAGAGGCTGAGATCTGAGGATCAAGGTTCAAAGCTAGCCCAGGCACTAAGGAATGTGAGACTCTTTTTATCTCCAATTAACTGCTAGAAAATGGGAAGTGGGCTGTGGCTCAAGGGGTAGGGTGGTAGCCTTGAGCTGAAGAGCTCAAAGATAGTGCCCAGGCCTAGAATTTAAGCCCCATGACCCACCAAAAAAAAAAAAAGTATACAAAAGCCTGGCACCACTGGCTCATGCCTATGATTCTAGCCACTCAGGAGTCTCAAATCTACAGGATGAAGGTTTGAAGCTAGCCCTAGCAGAAAAGTCAGTGGGATTCATATCTCCATTTGGCCAATAAAATGCTAAACTGGAGGTATGGCTCAAATGGTAGAACACTAGCCAAGCAAGCACAAGACCCAGAGTCTAATTTTTTTTTTACCAGTCCTAGGACTTGAACTCAGGACCTGGGCACTTTGAGCTTTCTCAAGGCTCTACTACTTGAGCCACAGCATCACTTCCAGCTTTTTCTGTGTATGTAGTACACAGAATTGAACCCAGGTTCACTCTACCACTAGGCCATATTCCCAGACCTCAAATGTCTTTTAATTATTTCCTTAGAGTACCCCATTAATGCCTCCTTAAAATACTTTCCTCTGTGACTGGAATTTAATAAAGACATTTTATGATAAACCACTACTACTTTTATTCACTCATACAATATAATCCAGTATTGTTAGCACCTAGTGAGGTCCTTTCCTGGGCTTTTTTTCTTTTTTCTTCTTTCTTCTCTTTTGGTTGTTGTTGTTGGCCATAGTGCTTGAACTCAGGGCCTGGGCACTGTCCGTAAACTCTTTTGCCCAAAGCTAGTACTCTACCACTTTGAGCCTTAACTCCACTTCTGGCTTTTTTGAGTGGTTAATTGGAGATAAGAGTCTCACAGGGACTTTTCTGCCCAGCTGGCTTTGAACAGCGATTCTCAGATCTCAGCCTACTGAGTAGCTAGAATTACAGGTGTGAGGCACTGGCACTGGCATCTGTGCTGGGTTTTAAGGTATACAGGAGAAAAAAGTTACCCTTGCTCTGGTGGAGCTTATAGTATAAAGAATGGACACTTTGTAATTATTTGTTTGATTATAGTTGATTAATAAATATGAGAGGTATAATCAAGGGAAATAACAGGGTGCTATTTATGAGACTAGCGCAAAATATAGCTAACAACTGAGTACATAGCGTGTGCTGGTTACTGTGCCAAGAAGTTTACATGGATGATCTCATTTAATCTTCAGAATATCTTCTGTTGAAGTGGTAAATTTAGTATTAGGAAGTGAAAGACCTCTGAGAAAAATGACACTTAAAATAAGAGTTGGATGAGTAGGAGTTAGCCAGATAAAGAATACAGATAGGCCGTGTGACTCATAGGAATAACATATTCAGAGGCGTAAGGATGAACAAACAGCATAGAGAGATGTAAATGCTGGTGATTGCTGTTTAGTGGGCAAGGAAAGTCTAGTGGAAAATAGAGTAGGTAGGGGCTAATTTAGGGAGTTTTTTAGAGGCCAGGGCAAGATTTGATTTCATTCTAAAGACACAGGAAGCTATTGCAGAAGGACATAATCTGATTTGCTCCTATACAGATCACTCTGGTATTTTTACAAAATGGATTGCCAGAACTTACTAAGGTGGTGTAAGTAAGAGAATTCTAGAGGTGAATGTTGATGATGGTAGAAAATGGAGAAATGGCAGACATCCAGGTGCCAGTGGCTCACACTTGTAATTGTAGCTACTCAAGAGGCTGAGATCTAAGGACCCAGATTCAGAGACAGCCTGGGAAGATAAATTTCTGAGATAAATTTTCTATTCTCCAGTGAACCACCAAAAAGCTAGAAATGGAGCTGTGGATCAAGTGGCAGAGTCCTAGTCTTGAACAACAACAACAAAATGTTCAGGAATATTATCCAAGCCCTGAGTTCAAACACCCAGACAAACATAAAAATATCAGTAGGGGAGTGGGGAAGGATAGATTTATGGTATTGGTTCTAGCCCTAAAATATATTACTTGCTGTGGGTTAGATATAGAAGATAAATATGAAGAAGAAATAGGGCCAGGAGCGGGACTTAGTGATAGAGTGCTTGCTAGCATACATGAAGACCCAGGTTCAATTCCTCAGTACCACATACATAGGAAAAGCCAGAAGTGCTGTGGCTCAAGTGTTAGATCACTAGCCTTGAGATAGACCAAAGATAGTATTCAGGCCCTGAGTTCAAGCCCCAGGAGTAGTGAAGAAGAAGGAGAAGAAGAAGAAATAATAATAATAATAATAATAATAATAATAATAATAATAATAATAATAATAATAGAGATATTACTTGATCAAGAGGGTAGAAAAGTATGTGACCACAGAAGGGTGGAAGAAAGGTTTAAACAAAAAGTTTGTTTTGCCTATGAAATTTCAAAGTAGAGATAGATGGTCAGTAAGTGAGAGGGCAGACCAAAAGTGTAAAACATGGTTATTGCTTGGGAATTACTTGTACTTACAGTCATCTATCTTATAAGAAAAAGAATATAGAAAAGATGACCAGGCACAGAGCTGAACCATTCCCACAGTAGAAGAGCTAGTACTGGAAGACAAACAAGTAACAAAGGAGAACAGTAAAGAGAAAGAAAATCAGAAGAGTGCTTTATTGTGGAAAGTCTTCAAAGAGGAGGAATGGTTATCCAGTTTGAATCTTCGTTTTAAGATGAGAGTTACATACATAGTACAAACAAA
Organism: Megascapheus bottae; assembly: GCF_031878675.1. Lineage (NCBI taxonomy): Eukaryota > Metazoa > Chordata > Mammalia > Rodentia > Geomyidae > Megascapheus > Megascapheus bottae. The sequence goes on along the minus strand of NC_143526.1, from coordinate 26,929,186 downwards.
CATAGTATATTTGAAAATTATCATCAGTATGGCTAGAGATATGGCTCGAGTGTTATAACACCTACCCAGTAGGCAATTATTTTTGGCAGTAATTGAACTGCAGAAAATTGCCATCAGCAAACATGGTATAACATCTCCTGTCCCTTAAAAAAATAAAAACAAAATGAGAGTAGAAGGTATACAACTGTAATCCTTGCACTTTAGCACGTGGGTGGCAGAGGCAGATGAATCATGAGTTCCTAGACCATATAGCAAAACCTTTCAATTAAAAAAAAAAAAGACTTTATTAAACTGGGGGCTGGTAGCTCATGCTTATACATCATAGCTACTCAAGAAGCTGAGATCTGATGATCATTGTTCAAAACCAACCCAGGAAGAGAAGTCTTTTTCTTTCTTTTTTTTTTTTCTTTTTGCCAGTCCTGGGCTTGAACTTAGGTCCTGGACACTATCCTTGAGCTTCTTTTTGCTCAAGGCTAGCACACTACCATTTGAGCCACAGCTACACTTACAGCTTTTCCTGTTTATATGGTACTAAGCAATTGAATCCAGGGCTTCATGCATGATAGGCAAGCACTCTACCACTAAGCCACATTACCAGCCCTATAAATTTGGAGGGTGTGTGTGTGTGGGTGTGAGTGTGTTTAGTGTTGTTTTGTTTTTGCCAGTCCTGGGCCTTGAACTCAAGGCCTGGGCACTGTCCTTGAGCTTTTTCAAGGCTACCGCTCCACCACTTAAGCCACAGCACCACTTCCTACTGCTTCTTTTCTCTGCATGCTGTCATGTAAAAGTCCTCATGAAGGAATCACTATCTCCTTCTTCCCTCTATCTTTTACTGCATTTAGGCTTTCTCATCCTTACTCAACTGAAACCACTCTAGCTGCTATTCTGTCAAATCTAATTTATTTCTCTGTCTTCATCCTATTCCATCTCTCAGCAGGATTTCATTGAGTTGATTTTTTCCTCTTTGAAAAACTGCTAAGCAGTTCTCCTTCCCCACAGAATGCGTTTTGTTTTGGGGAGGGGGGTTTGTTTTTTTTTTTTTTTTACTGCTGGTCTGCCTGAGCACTTTTCTGTTCCTAGTATTCACAATGTGGGAGGCCTAAAATACAGTTACTATTTCCTTTTTTTTTTTTTTTTTTTTTTGGTGGGTCATGAAGCTTGAACTCAGCCTGGGTGCTGTCCTTGAGCTCTTCAGCTCAAGGATACTGCCCTACCCTTGTGCCAAGCCCCACTTCCCATTTTCTAGAGCTTCATTGGAGATAAGAGTCTCAGGTCCTTTTGTGCTGGGGGGCTGGCTTTGAACCTTGATCCTCAGATCTCAGCCTCCTGAGTAGCTAGGATTGCAGGCATGAGCTACTGCATGCCCCGGTACTGTTTTTTTTTTGTTGTTGTTGTTTTGCCAGTCCTGGGCTTGAGCTCAGAGCCTGAGCACTGTCCTTGGACTTTCTCAAGGCTAGAGCTCTACCACTTGAGCCTCAGCACCACTTCCGGCTTTTTTCTATATGTGGTACCGAGGAATCGAACCCGGGTCTTCATGCATGCTAGGCAAGCACTTTAACCACTAGGCCAAACTCCCGGCCATCAGGTACTGTTTTCTAAACATTTTTGGATGAATTCTGCCAAAAGGTTGAATCAAATAAGAATGGGAATGTTCAGTGATTGTATATAGAGATTCCCTTCTTGAATACTTGTTAAACATGTCAATTGAAATATGGTGTAAAAAATCAATGTTAATAAATTCTTTAAATAAAAAATAGATCATCAAAAAAAATGGGATTGTTGCCAAACATTGATTTGGCAATGTGCCTTAGTGAGCTATATAAGAAATGGGGTTAGGTGGAAAGGGAGCCAGGTTCTGTGGAGTGGTGTGAAACTTGCCTAGTTTTAAGTTAGTTAGCCTTTTTTTATAGTTGGGGTCCTGGCAAAAGGTGGCAGAGGAAACAGGATATGGGAAGAAGTAGAAGGAAACAAACAGCAGTTTGGGATATATGGTATCTAAAGCTTTAATGGTGTCTTGTTTTTGAATTTTTTTTTTCCTTTCCCATATTCCTCTAGAGAAAGCCCACTGAGGCTGAGAGAATAACACTGACCCTGCACACCCACCACCATGGTTTGCTATGTTTGTGCATCCCTGAGTACTTTTTGTATGCCCAAGTATTGTTTCAGGCTCAAATGATATAGCTATAAATAAAACAGTCTTTGCCTTCAGTAACTTTTATTCTAATGCAGAGAGACAGAATAAACAAATTTATAATGTTGGTCTCTTCTTCCTCCCCTACCTCATACCCTCCCCATTAGCCCTAAGGTAAAGGGGAAGTACTTTTCCCTGGCATACTCTTCCCTCACTCTCTTTTGTTCTTATTCTCACTCTGTGTGTGTGTATTCCATAACTTGCATCAACAAAAGCATTAACCAAGCCCTTTTTCACCAGTGAGTTTTTCTCATCATCCAATTTCAGACCTCCATTGCACAGCATGATAATGACTTGTCTTTTCTTGGTTTCAGATGAGACTCCAATTATTGCAGTGATGGTGGCCCTGTCCTCTCTGTTAGTGATCGTGTTTATTATCATAGTTTTATACATGTTAAGGTAAGTGTACTGTTTCTGTATTCTCTTTTTAGACTTTCTTCTAATACCCTGGTGTCTCAGTAAATTTACCCACACAGTCCAGAAGACTAGAAGTAAAAATAATAAGTAGATACTTTCATAATAGTGCTAAGATTAAAATTTTATTTAGAATTGGCTGAAAAGTTCTGAATAGTCCTACTTAAGCTCTAGCCCCTCCTTGGTTTCTGTCTTTCCAAACCAAATCTCAGTTCGGTTCAACCTAAAGCCCAGAATGGTAGTTCAGATGTTGGAGGAAGAAACCACAGCCATTGTTCAAGATCTTCAGTTTTAGCCCTTTTGAAGCAAAGAACCTAGAGAGATGACATGCACAACAAAAGCCTACTTTATGTCTAGTTGGGGTTTGCCCCCAAACCTTCTAGAACTGCTGACCCTGACATGCTGAGCTGAGTAATGCACACTACAGGATTCTTCTTTGTAACCTTCTTTCAGAGGTCTCTAGACCATGACCCCTCAGTGAACAAGAACAAGGACAGACAACCAAAAAAAAGAAGAGGGTAGTGCATTTGTCACCTTCCTGCTAAAGTTGTTACCCTGATGACCTGGATTAAACTCTGCCTTATTTTTGTCCTAACTTGCTCAGTACTCCCTCTGTTCTTCTATAGGAATAGGAGGGGGCCTTGTATGTATTTCTCCCCCATCCCCCACTTGTGTCTCCATCAGATCTTTGTCCACCTAGTGTAGAGATCTGAATCTCTAAGAGCTTCTAAGCTACACTTGGGTAGCACCAGGATTTTGCTTCATATAGATCTTCCTGTCTCTCCCTGCTATATACCATACTGTTTCTCTACCTAGAGTAACTGTGCTCTAGTGAGTTCTGGAAGTAGAAGAGTACACAGAGGAGCCAAATAAAAACTAGACGATATCCATGGTGTTACCTCGGTTGGATTCTAGGGTAAGGATAAGCAGAATAAGCAAGGAACTTAGTCACCAGAGAATAGAGCTGTCTAAGCTGTACATGACCTATCTCTCAAAAAAAAAAAAAAAAAGTCTGATTATTTGACAAAAGAGGTTTAAGAAGATTGTGTTAATAAGCAAAAATACAAAGCCAGTGATTGGCTTCTTCTGCCTTTGTACACAGTTTTTCATTATAAACATTGTTTCATTAGGTTTAAGAAATACAAGCAAGCTGGGAGCCATTCCAATTCTTTCCGCTTATCAAATGGCCGCGCCGAGGATGTGGGTAAGGCAGGGGAGACCTTCATAGGGAAAATCCAAGAAATTAGGTGTTTCTCCATCCTTTTAAAAGAGTAAGACTATTACTCCAGAAAAGGGACGGCAACCCCAGGGTACCTCACTGACCTTTCCCTTTGTGTACTACAGAGCCCCAAAGCGTGCCACTTCTGGCCAGATCACCAAGCACCAACAGGAAGTACCCACCCCTGCCTGTGGACAAGCTGGAAGAAGAGATTAACCGAAGAATGGCTGATGACAATAAGCTCTTCAGAGAAGAATTCAATGTGAGTTCATTGTTAAGGCTTGTGTGGCATCGGGGAAAAAGGCAGACCTAAAGTCAGGCCTTTTCATTCTGAAGTAGAAAATTGGTTTTTAATGGCTAATAGAGGAATTTTCTACCAGGTTTGTCTCACTCCCTTGCTGTTTGACCCTATAGACAGGAAATTAAAAAAGATTTATTTCATCTCCCCCATGTTCCCATCCATCATCACATCTGTTACTTCATTTGTCTGTTGTGTACCAGGTAACATTGCAAGTGACAGGGATTTAGTAGCCAGTCTACTCTGAAGGAATTCACTGCCATGAGGGAAATCCTTATAGTGAGAACAGAAATAATTAGTTCAGACAACCATCTGGACATGAAAGACTGGTCATAGTTGAAGGATTACATATTAAAATGTGACTTCTTTATTTTTTTAATGGTAGTGGGGTTTGACCTCAGGGGTTTTTTGTTTTGTTTTGTTTTTGTTTTTTTGTTTTGTCAGGTATGGGGCTTGACTTGGCCTGGGCATTGTCCCTGAGCTCTTCTACTTAAGACTACTGCCCTACCCTTGAGCCAAGCCCCACTTCCCATTTTCCAGAGGTTACTTGGAGATGAGAGTCTCTGGTCCTTTTGTGCTAGGGCTGGCTTTGAACCTTGATCCTCAGATCTCAGCCTCCTGAGGAGCTAGGATTACAGGCATGAGCCACCGCACCGCACCTGGTCTTGTGCTTGTCCTTGCTTAGTTTACTTGTTTAGCTGGTACTCTACCACTTGAGCTGTATCTCCAACCTTGTTTTTTTGATGCTTATTTTGATAATGGAGCCTTAAAGGATTTTCTGCCTAAGCCAACTTCAAACAGCAATCCTCTGGATATCAACCTCTTGATATCCTAGGATTATAGTTGCGAGCCACCAGTGCTATCAAGAGAGACTTTAAATATAGAGTCTAGTCCAGGGGATTCCATGTCCACAATAAATAGGAGTAAATCAATATGGAAATTGGGACTATGTCAGACAAAGAGCACAGGCCTTGTAACTCTCCAGAAAGCATAACATGTAAACTACCAGTTTGTGATCCCCACTTGCCAGGTCAAAAGAACTTCCTTGAAGAAGCAGCAGAGGTAGCAGGAAAAGGGAACTAGAGAACATTCAAGAATCTGAAAATAGCAGGAACAAATTGTTAGCAGTGAAGGGAAGACACACTGAGAAAATTAAGGAAGAGGTTATTCAATAACCTTAGAGAAGAAGTTAAAGAAGTTGTAAGAGCTAGGCACCAGTAGCTCACACGTATAATCCTAGCTTCTCAGGAGGCTGAAATCTAAGGAGTTCGGTTCAAAGCCAGCCTGGGCACGAAAGTATGTGAGACTCTTATGGTGCCGTGGCTCAAAGCTGTAGAGCACTAATCTTGAACTGAAGAGCTCAGGGACAGGCCCAGAGTTCAGTCCTATGACCAAAAAAAAAAAAGAGTTGTTAAGAGATAAAACCAAGAGAAGGCTAGGCCAGCAGTGACATTGTCCATAAAGAACTGAACACTACCTGACTTAAGTAAATATAGCCCCTGTATATATCACTTCTATAATAAAAAAATTTTAAGCATAAAAAAGGCTAGGCCAGATTATTGATAGAAGAGCTATCTGGTCACTGGTGGCTCACACCTATCATCCTAGCAACTCATGAAGCTATTATCTAAGGATCATACTTCAAGGCCAGCCTGGACAGGAAAGTCCATGAGGCTCATGTCCAATAAACTCACAGAAAGCCAGGAGTGGCACTGTGGCTTAAAGCGGTATAGCACTAGCCTTGAGCCAAATAGTCTCCAAGTTCGAGCCCCAGAACTAGGGAAAACACAAGAATATATAGAAGGGAGGCAAGACTTGGAGCTAGAGACCATTACAAGGGAAGATGCAAGAGTGAATGGAATACCTTGTACCTTTCTTACTTTATTTTTTAAGCTATTAAAGAAACAATATCATCTAATATTCCTTATTGGTTGAGAACATTTACCTCATCCTGGAACAACATCCCAGCCTCAGCACCACAGCTAGATTTGATAGATATGGTACTATTTAGTTATCTGTAATATTCTGGCTCTGGGTAATGAGGTATGTAATCCTGTTGTCGTATGTTTCCGTGAAATGGACTTTCTATAGTTAATATTTCCTGATATCTCAGTAAATCCTTGGGGAAGAGTAGCATTCCTAGAAGTACAGTAGGCAAATTGAGGTAGATTATAATGGCCATCATATTCATGAACTCTTCAAGTCAGCACTGGGATAACAGAGGAAAAGAGTGACCAACATTGCCTGGATTCTTGGCAGTGAGTGCTGTCTGGTAAATATTCATATGGAGCCTAAGTATTTCTCTCTCTCTTATTCTCATTATTCACTATTCAGGGATCAGCTTAGATTCTGACCTCCAATAAGATAAATAGTGTGATGACTTGCTGGAAGTTCTGTTTACTGAGATTTCAGACCCATTTAAATACTTAACCCTAGAGGAGTCTACTTTCTGTATGGGCCAGAATGTCACACAGAGCCATTTGATACTTTCTTAGATGTTGACATCAGCAGGAAGTTGGCAATAATTTATTGAGGGAGTGGGATATGGGACAGGTGTCTCACCACATCACTCCCATCTTTGATGAGATTCTGGTGTGTAGTTTAGTAGACCTTTCTCCCCAGCTTTTATTGAACTCAGGGCCTGAGCACTATCCTTGAGCTTTTTTGCTCAAGGCTAACACTGTACCACTTTGAGCCACAGCACCACTTCCAGTTTTCTGGGGATTAATTGAAGGTAAGTATCTCATAGACTTTCCTACCCTAGCTGGCTTCAAACCCTGATCATCAGCTCTCAGCCTCCTGAGTAGCTGGAATTACAAGTGTGAGCCACTGGCACCTGTCTACATCAGTTTTACTACCTAGGTTTTGACGGGGAATTGAGGTCACCTGTATTTCTGGTGTTCTGGTCTGTGCTCTAAAGCCCAGTTCTAAGCTAGAATCATGATCCTGCTAATGATCTTGAGCTTGTTGCCTCATCATGAAATTTTTCATTACAGTTCTTCTATTCAGCCTTATCATGAACATTTTAGGGTCTTACTGAGTCTATCAAAGCCTATTACTCTCTGGCCTAGTAAGCTGGAGAATTTTCTACTTTTATTTATTTTTTTTAAACCAGTCTTGGGGCTTGAACTCAGGGCCTGAGTCCTGTCCTTGGGCTTTTTTTCTCAAGGCTAGTGGTCTGCAACTTAAGCCACAGCACCACTTCCAGCTTTTTTCTAGGTATGTGGTACCAAGGAATCAAACCTGGGTCTTCATGCATGCTAGTCAAGCACTCGACCACTAGACCAAACTCCCAGTCCCGAATTTGTATTTTCAGATTATTCAATAAATAGAGCAGGATACATGCATGTAATATATGCTATCTCCAAACTCCAAAGTTTGGCTCAACAAGCATTGTTCCTTCTATCTAATATGGGAATAAAAGTAGAGCAAGGAATAGCAACTAGTCTTCTATGTTGGAGGAGATAAACTGACATGCTAAAAGCTGCTGACCTTCAAACAACTCAGCTGAGGTAACAAAGGTAACAAGCCACTGCTTTTTAGAATTTGATTTTTTTACTGTCTTATATTCAAGATATATAACTTCCTGCTTGTCAGGTTCTGTTGACTTAATGTTATCAGCCTGGTTGTCAGAGTAATGTCACAGAATAAGGTCTTGTGAACCAGTAAGACTGGATCACAGCATAGATACGCCAGGATTATTTACACTGAAGCAGCTCCTTTCATAAAAGGGAAACTTCTTCAGCTAGGCTGCATAACTTAAAGAGTGTGTGTGTGTGTCTGTGTATGTATGTATGTATGTATGTGACCTATTAAAAGGGAGATTCCATGTGTTAATCCGTCAGAAGAATTGCTGGAAAAGCAACTGTCAGTCTGCATCTCCAACTTCAGGATTTTTTGTTGTTGTTGTTGTGCTGTTTTCTTTTTGTCAGTCTTGAACTTAAGGCCTGGGTGCTGTCCCTGAGCTCTTTCACTCAAGGCTAGCACTTTACCACTTTGAGCCATAGTGCCGCTTTCAGTTTTCTAGTAGTTAATTGGAGATAAGAGTCTCATGGACTTTCCTGCCCAGGTTGGCTTTGAACCTATCTGTCTACTTATCTATTATAAGGTAGTATCTCATTTTGTAGCTAAGGCTGGCCTCAAACTCACAATCCACCTGCCCCAGCTTTTGAGTTCTAGGACTACAAACAAATACTACCATGGCTGGCTTCTGTTGACTTTTTTTTTCTCTTTCTTTCTTTCTTTCTTTCTTTCTTTCTTTCTTTCTTTCTTTCTTTCTTTTTTTGGTCAGTCGTAGGGCTTAAATTCTGAGCCTGGGTGCTATCCCTAAGCAATTCAGCTCAAAGTTAGAGCTCTACCACTTGAGACAAAGCACCACATCTCATTTTCTGGTGGTTAATTGGAGATGAGTCTCACAGACTTTTGTTCCAGGCTGGCTTCAAACCAGGATCGTCAGATCTCAGCCTCTTGAGTAGCTAGGATTACAGTCATGAGCCACCAGTGCCTGCCTGGCTTTCATTGACATTCCTGAAGACTGGTGGGAGATGATAGGAAGTATCAATAATAGTACTAGAATTGAGCACTCACTCTATGCTAAGCTCAGAGATGTCCATGGATTATTTCACAGCTGTATAATTCTCTGTAGCACTTAAGATATATAGATATAGATAGTTGTAGGTGCAGCGGTTCACCCCTGTAATCATCGCTACTCAGGAAGCTGAGATCTGAGGATTGAGGTTCAAAGCCCACCCGGATGCTAAAGACCGTGAGACTCTTATCTCTAATTATAACCACTAGAAAATCGGAAGTGGCGCTGTGTCTCAAGAGATAGGGTGATAACCTTGAGCTGTATAGCTCTGGGACAAACACCCAGGCCCAGAATTCAAGCCCCAAAACCAACTACAACAAAAAGATATCTAGTTATCTATGGATGTAGCTTTTTGGTAAAAAGACTTTGGGAGCTTCCATTTGCTTTCTGTAGTGCTCTTTATCCAATGAATTAAAGAATCCCTGTGAGAAACCTCTTCCTCACCTAGCCTGCAAAGGCTCCATTCTAAGTAGCATACCATAATGGTGTTTTGAGTTCCAAGTAATTAATAGCTCAAAGCCAAACCCAATAATCTCTGAAAGATGGTTTCCCCTTTGCCCAGTGCACAGTTACCAATAAATAATAAATGACTAATTTCTTAAAGGAACATGAGGAAGACAAGACTCAAGGTATATGAGTGTTGGTGCATTATGACATAATTGTTCCACATAGTTGTCCGGCCGCCTCCATATTAAAGAGATGAAATTACCCAAGTATAGAAGTTAGATGTCAGAGCCCTTCCCCTAACCAGGGTAGTCTGTAGGACCCCTCAACTAAGCTGAATCATATGCTTCTCATTTTCATATCATTCCGAAATATTATAGTACTTTGCTTACTAGTAGTGTAACTTTCCAGCATGGAGCATGTTGTAGATCCCATCAAGAGTGTAGTGAGGGCCGGGAGTTCGGCCTAGTGGTAGAGTGCTTGCCTAGCATGCACGAAGACCCGGGTTCGATTCCTCGGTACCACATACATAGCAAAAAAAAGCCGGAAATGGTGCTGAGGCTCAAGTGGTAGAGTGCTAGCCTTGAGAAAGTCCAAGGACAGTGCTCAAGCCCTGAGCTCAAGCCCAGGACTGGCAAAAAAAGGAAAAAAAAAAAAAAGTGTAGTGAATGTGTCAGTAGAAAAGTTGAGACTGGCCAGCACCAATGGCTCATGCCTGTAATACTAGCTAGGCTGAGGGCTGAAATCTGAGGATTATGGTTCAAAGCCATTCTGGGCAGGAAAGTCTGTGAGATTTTTATCTCCAATAAAAGAAGGGTGAGAGGGAAGGAAGGAAAAGTTGAACCTGTGAGGACTATGTAACACTTTGATCTGCTCTACTTTATGCTAAGAGTTTTCAGGCTCAAAAAGACAATTGAGAAAATTCAATCAAGAGAGGAATGAGGTTGGGGGGGGGATGCAGTGGCTCATGCCTGTAATCCTCGATACTCAGGAGGCTGAGATCTGAGGATCTCAGTTGAAAGCCAGCCTGGGCACAAAAGGCCATGAGACTCTTATTAACCACCAGAAAACTGGAAGTGGCGCTGTGGTTCAAGGCGTAGGGTAGTAGCCTTGAGCTGAAGAGCTCAAGCTCAGGAACAACATCCAGACCCAGAGTTCAAGTCCTATAACCAAAAAAAAAAAGAAAAGACTAGGGGAGAGGAATAGAAAAAAAGAGCAGGGAAAGGGAAGGAAAGAAGGAAGAACAAAACCAGCATCTAGTGGGAAGGTGTGGAGAGCTGACAGAATTGAAAGGTGAATTCAAGTATCAACCCTTCGGGTCTCCTAGGAAAGTTCCTGTTTCTTCCCAATTTTCTTTCTTTCTTTTCTTTTCTTTTCTTTTTTTTTTTTTCTTTTGGCCAGTCCTGGGCTTGAGCTCAGGGCCTGAGTCCTGTCCTTGGACTTTCTCAAAGCTAGAGCTCTACCACTTGAGCCACAGCACCACTTTCAGCTTTTTTTCTATATATGTGCTAGTGAGGAATCAAACCCGGGTCTTCGTGCATGCTAGGCAAGCACTCTACCACTAGGCCAAACTTCCGGCCCCTCTTTCCAATTTTCAACTGGAAAAGAAAATTTTGCTCAGTGTTAGTTGTTCCTGCTTGAGTCAGTCAGCCCAGAAATACAAGGCAAATGCACCAAACTGGATCAAAGTTCAAAGCCAGCCTAGCAAAAAAAGAATCTTGAGACTCTTATCTCCAATTAACCTGTAGAAAATGAGAAGTAGGGATTAGCTCAAGGATAGGGCAGTAGCCTTGAGCTGAAGAGCTCGGGGACAGCTCCCAGGCCAAGTTCAAGTCCCATGACCCACACAAAAATAAATATATGCCAAATAGCTAAATGACTAATGGTATCTTGTAGCCATCAGGAAATTCTGAACTGTCATTAAAATAAATGTGTCACCTTGGAAAGATACATTATGTAAAAAAACACAATACAAAGCTAGGCACTGATGCCTCATGCCTGTAATCCTAGCTACTTAGAAGGCTTATATCTGAGGACCATGGTTCAAAGCCAGCCAGTCCATAAGACTCTTACCTCCAATTAACCACCAGAAAACCGGAAGTGGCGCTATGGCTCAAGTAGGAGAACACTAGCCTTGAGCTGAAGAGCTCAAGGACATTGCCTGTGCCCAGCATTCAACTCTACGACTGACACAAAAAAGAAAAAAGAAACACATTACAAATGAATATAGATGGCGTAATACAGGGGCTTGAACTCTTCCTGAACACTTGTCCTTGAGCACTGTCCTTTCCTTTGCTTGAGGTTAGTGCTCTAACCACAACTCCACTTCTAGTTTTTTGGTAGTTTATTGGAGATAAGAATCTCACATGCCAGGCACCTATAATCCTAACTACTCAAGAGGCTGAGATCTGAGGATCACAGTTCAAAGCCAACGCAGGCACAAATTTCCATAAGACTCTTACTTCCAATTAACCTCCAGAAAACCAAAACTAACCTTGAACTGAAAGCTCGGGTCTAGCACCCAGGCTCAAAATTTAAGCCCCATGACTGACCAAAAAAAAAAAAAAAGAATTTCACGGATTTCCTGCCCCAGCTGGCTTCAAACTACAATCCTCAGATCTCGGCCTCTAGAGTAACTAGAATTACAGGTATGAGCCACTGGCACCATGCTTCACAGCAAGAATATTCTTTTTATAATATTGTTTAAAAAGGGTTTAGGGAATTTGGTTTGTTCATTTTTTTCTTCAACAGAGCCTTGCTACGTGTAGCCTACTCCAGTCTTGAACTCACTGTTGTTGTTGTTGTTGTTGTTGTTGTTGTTGTTGTTGTTGTTGTTGTTGTTTGCCAGTCCTGGGCTTAAGCTCAGGGCCTGAGCACTGTCCTTGGATTTTTCGCAAGGCTAGAGCTCTACCACTTGAGCCTCAGCACCACTTCTGGCTTTTTCTAAGTATGTGGTATCAAGGAATCGAACCCAGGTCCTGGTGCATGTTAGGCAAGCACTCTACCACTAGGCCAAACTCCCAGGCCTTGAACTCACTTTTATAGCCAATGTTGCCCTCAAACTCAAGATCCTCCTGTCTCATCCTCCTAAGTACTAAGATTACATGTATGCACCATTATACCAGACTTGTTTTTATTTATTTTTTGGGGTTTTTTTAATGAGAAAGTTCATGGTCAGCAGTCTATCAGGAAGCTATATGTCCTGATGTATGTCAGTCAAGGGGTTTGAACTCAGGGTCTAGGCACTGTCCCTGAGTTCTTTGCTCAAGCTAGCAATCTGTCACTTGAGCTATAGGGCCAGTTCCAGTTTTTGAATGGTTAATTGGATATAAGAGTCTCCCAGGGCCTTTTCTGCTCCCAACTGGTCTTGAACCATGATCCTCAGATCTCAGCATCCTGAGTAGCTAGGATTACAGGAGTAAGCCACCAGTGCCCAGCTGCTATTCTTTAAAATGGTTAGGAGGGCTATAGTCAGATTGGTATGCAAAGGTCTGTCACCAAATGGGTTATTGTTCTGGAGAGAAGCAGGACAATGGGTGAACTGAAGAAATAATCAGATAGGACATGACAACTGTTTTCACTCATTTGACAAGCTGAAAAGACACTATCTAGTATTTCTCTAATCCTTATCATAGTTGGAAATTCAGATTAAGGCTTTCATCTAGAACTGTAAACTAGAATTGTTTTATTCATCAGCATTTATCATAGGAAGAAAGCCTTTGAAAGGCCCTTGATGAGAGAGTTTCTTAAAGCATATTCAAGGCTTAAAAAGATAAGGAAATGGGGCCGGGAGTTTGGCCTAGTGGTAGAGTGCTTGCCTAGCATGCACGAAGCCCCGGGTTCGATTCCTTGGTACCACATACTTAGAAAAAAGCCGGAAGTGGTGCTGAGGCTCAAGTGGTAGAGCTCTAGCCCTGAGAAAAATCCAAGGACAGTGCTCAGGCCCTGAGCTTAAGCCCAGGACTGGCAAAAAAAAAAAAAAAAGGAAGGCCGGGAGTTTGGCCTAGCGGTAGAGTGCTTGCCTAGCACACACGAAGACCCAGGTTTGATTCCTTGGAACCAGATACATAAAAAAGCTGGAAGTGGTGCTGAGGCTCAAGTGGTAGAGCTCTAGCCTTGAGAAAGTCCAAGGACAGAACTCAGACCCTGAGCTCAAGCCCAGGACTAGCAAAAAAAAAAAAGAAAAAGAAAAAGAAAAAAAAGATAAGGAAAAACATGATCAACTTTGGATGAAGACTGGAGAAAGAAAAGAGGTAGAGCCAGTGAGATAGCCAGACCTGTGCCTGCTGAGCCTGGCCTTTTAGGATCACAATTCTTGGATTGCCAGATGAAGGCATAGGTGTCATCTTATAATAGGACTATAAGGAGACATCTGAGTTGAAACCAGAACAGAAGAACCTCAACTTGGTGAGCTATACCACCAAATAAATGAAGCCAGCCAAAGGAACTGTGGCAAAAGCTGGGAATGTGGCTTAGTGGTACAGTGCTTGCGTAGCATGCATGAAGCCCTGGGTTTGATTCTTTAGTACCCATAAACAGAAAAAGCCAGAAGTAGTGCTATGATTCAAGTGGTAGAGTGCTAGACTTGAGCTAAAAAGCTCAGGAACAGTGCCCAGGCCCTGAGTTTAAGCCCCTGGACTCAGGGGTGTGGGGGGGGGGGCAGTGAGAGAAACATTCTAATGAAAGTGTGGATTCCAGTTTTGCAAAGGGAAGAAAAGACAGTAATTGACATCTGAGTTTATATTCATCAACAGAAATGTAAAAGAGGCCAGGAATTTGGCCTAGTGGTAGAGTGCTTGCCTAGCATGCATGAAGACCCAGATTTGATTCCTCAGTACCACATACATAGAAAAGCTGGAAGTGGTGCTGTGGCTCACGTGGTAGAGCACTAGCCTTGAGAAAGCCCAAGGACAGTGCTCAGGCTTTGAGTTCAAGCCCCAGGACTGGCACCAAAAAAAAAAAAAAATAGAGATGTAGAAGAAATTATGTATCTGGATATTCTTTTAAGTACAACTATTCTAAAAACTACTGTAGAGAGTAATAAATTCCCCATCACTGCTGATTGTTTTGTGTACTAGTGACTTCAAGATGACAATTAGGCTTCAAACCTGAAAAAGTGAATATTACTCAGCATGTTTAGATCTTAGGCAGCACAGTGAAACAATAAGAAAACAAAGGAAAGACTGTACAGACAAAAACAATGTGAATTTTTTCACTAGGAAACTATTGATTTTAGAAAAATCAGACTTGTCAGATAAATTTAGAATTAGTCATATTAGCAAGGTTTTTTGGTTCAAAGGCAGTATAAAAATGAATGCATTTCTATATATATGCCACAGATAATATAGTAGTATTTTTTTAGACTATGTCATTCATGTAGTATCCAAATGTAAAGTTCCTAAGAATATTTACAGTATTTAGAGAAAATTCAAAGACACTAAAGAAAATAGTTGAGTGAAGGAATAGAATCAATGAATCTAAGACTCAATATTGTAAAGATGTCAATTCTCCCCAAAGTGATACGTAGATTCAATGCAATTCCAATAAAAATCCCAACAGGTTATTTGTGGAACTTGACAAGCTGATTCTAAAATTTATATGGAGGAGAAAAGATCCAAGAATAGCCAAGACATTCCCGAAGAAGAAGAACAAGGTGAGGAGAACTGCCTTACCAGATATAACAAGCTATGATAAAATTTAGTAATTAAGACAGTTTTATATTGACACTGGGATAGACAGATTAGCCCATAAAAAAAAAATAGCCCTAAAGTAGATCCATGTGTAAATAGAAACCTATTTGTGACAAACGTTGTTGCCATTTTGGTTGGGGAAAGGATAGTCTTTACAAGAAATACTTCTGGACAACCAGGCATCCCTCTGGGAGCTTATGAAATGGCATGTTTGTCCCACACCAGACAAAAACATCAATCTAGTTGATATAAGATTGAAATTTAGGGCCAGGAGTTTGGCCTAATGGTAGAGTGCTTGTGTAGCATGCACCAATACCCGGGTTCTATTCCTTGGTGTAACACACACACACACACACACACAACCCAGAAGTAGGGCTCTAGTCTTGAAAAAACCCAAGGATAGTGCTCAGGCCCTGAGCTCAAGCCCAGGACTGGCAAAAAAAAAAAATGAAATTTAAAGGACAGAACTATAAATCATAAAGACAGTACTGTAGGAACATATACTTGTGACCTCACAGTAGGAAAGACATTCTTCAACTTTAAAATGTTGGTAAGCCTTACAATGAATTGACTACATGAGAATGATCAGATTCTATTCATAAATATCAAAAAGGAAAATGAAAGGACAAGTCACAAACTTGGAAAATTACTTTTGTAACACAAATAACAGATGAAGAATGACTAAGTAACCAAACTGCATAAAAAACTAATTAGCCAGGTACCAATAGTTCATACCTTTATGATCCTAGATACTCAGGCGACTGAAATCTGAGGATCATGGTTCAAAGCCAGCCTGGGAAGACAAATCCAAGAGAATCTTATCTCCAATTAGCAAGCAAAAAATTGGAAATGAAGGTGTGGCTCAAGTGGTAAAGCACCAGCCTTGAGCAGAAAAAAAAATCAAAATTAAGAGTGTAAGGCCCGAGTTCATACTTCAAGAAAAAAAAATTAATAAGAATATAATATAAACACTATAGACTTAGGAATGCCCCAAAAGAGGAAACTGTTTTGACTGATAAATCTTAAAAAAAAAAAAAAAGTGAACCTGAGGAAGTGGCACTGTGGTTCAAGTGGTAGAGCAATAGCCTTGAGCTGAAGAGCTCTGGGATAGCACCCAGGCCCAGAGTTCAAGCCCCACAACCAACCAAAAAAAAAAAATGAATCTCATTAATAATCAAAAAAGCATAAATAGAAACTTCATAAAAACTAACAGCAGATTAGGATACAGAACAAATGGAACATTTTACATTGTTAGTAATGATTGTAAATTAGTACAACTATATTGAAGACATCAGGTAAGCTTAAATATGCTCATACCTGAGATTTTTGTGCATAGGTGTATGAGACACATGCAAATTCATACTTGCAGCAGGACAGTTAACTGTAAGCAATCAATATCAGGAGTAGAATGGAGGAAAACATTTGATTTCAAATTGAAACATTAAACAGTAAAGAGATAAGTTAATCCTTAAGAAAATAATGTTCAGCAAAAAATCAAGTTACTCCTTCATTATGATTCCATTTTTATCACAAAGCAGACTGAAGATAACAGAGTATATGGGATAAAATAAAGGTAATTAAAAAGTTCCAAGTTTACTGTGAGAGAATAAGAAAGAGATCAAAAGGGTAGAGGAGCCCAAAAAGAACTTCTTACTTTAATTGAATGATAGATGCACCTTGTTTTAATAAATTTTAAAAATTTAAAAAAAAATAATTTGTTATACCAACAGCTCATAACTGTAATGATAGCTACTCAGGAAGCTAAGATCTGAGGTTCATGGTTCAAAGCCAACCCAGATAGGCAAGTCTGTGTGATTCTTATCTCCATTTAACCTATTACCCTGAAGTGAAGGTATGGCAAAAACAATAGTGTGCTGGCCTTGAACAGAAAAAGCTAAATGTCAGTCCCCAGGCCCTATTGCTGGCATAAGGGGCTTGAGCCTAGGGTCTAGGTACTGTCCCTAAGCTAGCTTGCTTGCTTGCTTGCTTTTTTTTTTTTTTTTTGAGTTGTAGGACTTGAACTTTGAGCCACTTCCAATTTTCTGGTAGTTAATTGGAGATAAGTCTCCCAAATGGAGAGACTTTCATGCCTGGCTTTGAACTGCGATCCTCAGATCTCAGCTTCCTGAGAAGCTAGGATTACAAGTGGCAGTCCCTAAGCTTTTATGCTTCAAGCTAAAACTACCAATTGAGCTGTAACTCAGTTTCATAATTTGTTGGAGATTAAGTGTCTCCCAGATTTTTCTTCCCTATTCTGGCTTTGAGCCCTGATCCTGAGATCTCAGCTTCCTGAGTACCTAGGAGTACAGACATGAGCCACCTGTGACTGGCCGACATGTTTTTCTGCTTGTTTGTTTCAATGATAGAGTTCTTAGCCTTCTTTCCCAGTTAAGGCTTGAGCAAGACGTGAAATGGTTTTTTGGTGCCATCTACTGGATTTAGAGATGCTAGCATCGTCTGACAGTCTGCTTTCTATCTCTGGTCTAGATTTTCATCCTTGACTTAGATTTTATAGTCTAAGCCTTTGAATCTATTGCTATATTCTCCAAGAAAAGTCTTTTCTACCAATGAATGATGGCTGTGGTTTCTTTCAGATTTTCTTTTAGGAGCCTTAGACAAAATTTGTTTTCATTATGACTGGAGTAGAGGGAGGAAAAGATGTTAATATGAGCATATGAGGCAGTAGTCATGGTTGTTTCTGACTTTTCTGTACTAAAAAGTGCCTTTAAGAGTCTTTATGTCAGGGCCAGGACTGTGGCCTAGTAGTAGAGTGCTTGCCTAGTATTCATGAAGCCCTGGGTTTAATTCCTCAGTGCCACATTCACAGAAAAAAACAGAAATGTTTCTGTGTCTGTGGTCCAAGTGGTAGAACACTAGCCTTGGGCAGAAAAAGCTCAAATACTGTACCCAGTTCCTGAGTTTGAGTCCTAAGACTAGGAAAAAAAAAAGTGCCAGGAGCTTAGCCTAGTGGTAGAGTGCTTGCCTAGCATGCACGAAGACCCAGGTTTGATTCCTCAGTACTTTGAGAAAGTCCAAGAACAGTGCTCAGGCCCTGAGCTCAAGCCCAGGACTGGCAAAAAAAAAAAAAAAAAAAGTATTTGTGTCACTATCTCTATTCTATATCACTTCAAAATAGGGATATGCAGGAATTGTTAAATTTTACCGGCTAGGTGCCAGTAGCTCACACCTGTAATTGTAACTACTCAAGAAACTGAAATCTGAGTACACAGTTCAAAACCTGCTGGGGCTTTGTGCTTAGAACTATCTCTGTGAGATTCCTACCAACAATTGAAAACCACAAGTGGCTCATATTGGTAGAGTGCTAGTCTTGATTAAAAAAGCTTAAGGAGGGGCCAGGAGTTTGGCCTAGTGGTAGAGTGCTTGCCTAGCATGCATGAAGACCAGGGTTCAATTCCTCAGTACCACATACATAGAAAAAAGCCAGAAGTGGTGCTGAGGCTCAAATGATAGAGCACTAGTATTGAGAAAGTCCAAGGACAGTGCTCAGGCCCTGAGCTCAAGCTCAGGACTGGCACCAAAAAGAAAAAAGCTTAAGGACACAGACAGCTCCCAGACTGCAATTGCAGCCCATGACCAATCAAAATGAAAAAAGAAATTGTAGAGAAGGGATGTACCTCTGGATTTGACTTGTAGACTTAAAAAACTGGTGCTTTATCCCCTGTGCCAGAATTAAAACCTGTGAAAATCTAACCTGCGTGAAGGAAGAGAAGGAAAAGTGTGAGTGAATTGTCAAATTCCAGTCTTAAACATGGTTTCTGTTCCGTGTACAAGAGTTCAGACGAAAGCTGGGCACTGGTAGCTCATGCCTATAATCCTAGCTACTCAGGAGGGCCTGAGATCTGAGGATCACAGTTCAAAGCCAGCTCGAGCACACAAGTCCGTGAGACTCTTTATCTCCAATTAACCTCCAGAAAACCAGAAGTGATACTGTGGCTCAGTGGTAGAGCACTAGCCTTGAGCTATAAAAGCTCAGGGACAATGCCCAGGCCCAGAGTTCAAATCTTATGACCAACGGGCCCCCCCCCAAAAAAAGGGACTGGAGTGGAGAGAGAGAGAGAGAGCATAAGGTCAAAGGGAACCTGCCCCTCTTAGTAAAATACAAAACCTCCATGGTTTTAACTCTGGAAGGAAAATTTTTGAGTAAAGTCAGATAGATAGTGAGACCCTAATTCTACCTCAAATGTTTTAGTTTGATTTCTCCTAACAGTACCATTGTGGTTCCCAAGAAATATATGTGTTCCCTTTTTAAATTACTATTTCCAGCTGGTAAAAGTAGATCTAACTCTAGAATATACTTCAAATGCATTCATTATCCTTTTACCATCACCTTCCTGTTTCTACTCCCATAATTCAACTCTTGCCATTCTCATTTTCCAAATAGCAACCATAATTGTTCTTTATCATATAAATCAAACTACCTTTAAAACATTTGGTGGGATTTTTTTTTTCACTCACCAGACTCCCTGTACAATGGAAATGAATAGACTGATCTTGTCAAGCTCCTGTCTTCCCACTTCCTATTATCCTACCAACCTCTCTTATATGTGACATACCCACAGACTTTCCAGGTCCTCACACAGTAGAGCCTTTTCATACTTCTTGATAATCACAGGATTCTGTGCCCTAGGCCTGGAATACTACCTCTACATTCAACTTCCTTATAGATCCTTACCCTTCATCTAAATCTGATATGTACTCCAAGAGCATTCTTCTGTTCTTTCATTGCATTTGTCATGGTATGTAGTTACATATTTGTTTTGTTTCATATCTGACTTTCACTTTGGCACTATCCATGAGTGTAAGAAGTGTGCATGTTTGGTTCACCACTGCTAACTCTGTACCTAGTCTGTTATTTGAAATAATAATGAAAAGTAGCACATAAATCTTAATGTACTTAACTGTTTCCCTACTGCTAAATACTAAGAAGGTTCTCATTCTAAACAATGAGGGCCCGAAACAATGTCTGTTCTCTGCTGTGCACTGAATGTATCATTCACTTAGTTCCTGGGATGTTCTTTGCATATTGCACATCCCAAACATATTCTATAGAAGAAACATAGCTATAACATGGAAATCCAGAGACCTGTTGTTTTCATTGTCTATTTTGTGGTTTCCATAAAGTGAGATTCATTGTTGTATTGTGGCTAGATCACTGGCTAAATTTGAACTATGGTTGTATGATATGCTATTTTTCTGATCTATTGCAAATTCATCAGTGTGCTGGTGTCTCAGTCATTTCTTTAAAAGGGCTACTACTCACCCTGATAGGACTATGACTAGCAACAATATTAAATGTCACTTGTTTGAATTTTCCACTACATGTTAAAAAAATAAAATAATGAGGGCCAGGAGTTTGGCCAAATAATAGAGTGCTCGCCTAGCATGCATGAAGACCCGAATTCAATTCCTCGGTACCACATACATAGAAAAGCCAGAAGTGGTGCTAAGGCTCAAGTAGTAGAGCTCTAGCTTTGAGGGAAGCCCAAGGACAGTGCTCAGGCCCTGAGCTCAGTCCCCAGGACTGGCAAAAAATAAAATAATAATAATAAAGTAAATGAGTTGAACATAGAGTTTTATTTCCTTAGAATACATTATCAGAAGTGAATTTCCTAGGTCAAAAAGTATGACTTGGGCTGGGAGTTTGGTCTAATGGTAAAGGGCTTGCCTAGCATGCATGAAGACCCAGGTTCAATTCCTCAGTACCACATACATAGAAAAAGCTGAAAGTGGTGTGGCTCAAGTGGGAGAAAGTATGAGTTGTATAAAGCTCATAAAATGTATTTCCAAATCAGTTACCTGAAAGATTGTCCAGACTAGAAATTTAATCTATTTTCCTTTTTGTTTGAACTTGTAGAACGTCAGGAAAACTGTTCAAATAAAACTTAGCTTCCCACTTTCATCAAACTCATTTATTGAATGCTTATTTTGTACCCATTTAATGCTTAGTATTGTGCCAGTAATGCTTATTTGTTAATTTGTACATGAGAATATGACATTTACTTCTTATGTGGCAGGTATTGGTTTCATTGTTACAAATAAGGAAATGTAAGCAGAGAAAGTTTGAACAGATTTGCTCAAGTTCACACAACTTGCCTGTCTCTTCTCAAAATATTTCATGCCCACTTACTTCCCTGTGCTAGCCCAGTTATATTTACTCTAAAACTGCTGTACACTCAGTATCCAGTTCCTCTGCTTCCCAACTGCAATACCTGTGTGACTGTCCGCCTTCTACCTACCTTGGCACATAATGTTCAGGGCTAGTGTGTGCTGCCTCTGTGCCAGACTCCTAATGAGAGCCTAAGTTGACTATTCAGATCCCTCCTAAGTGGTGTTACTCTGAGGTGCTGCACAGTTCATCTTTGAGATGATTGCTATGAGTAAATGGCACCCAGCAATACTTCTGTTGTTGTTGCCAGTACTAGGGCTTGAACTCAGGGTCTCATGCTCTGGGTTGGCTTTTTTTGTTCAAGGCTTCTACTCTACCACTTGAACTTCACTTCTAGCTTTTTGCTGATAAGATAGACTTTTCTTCCTAGGCTGGCTTCCAACCATGATCCTTAGATCTCAGCTTCTTGAGTAGCTAGAATTACCGATGTGAACCACCAACACCCAACTAGGACTGGGGATAATCCATTTTAACTTAGCATAGTTATAAGCTCCTAACCTTACAGTAATTATACAAAGAGTATATATTCTGTTCCTGGAGATTCTTGATTTTAAACTCTAAAGATCTTGAGCTACTGGAGAGCAACACAATGTTCACTTGAGTCTGTACCCCACACAAGAAGGTAGAACTTGCTGCTAGGCAGGTTTGATGAAGCAGGCTTCATGTTTGTTATTTATTCCCATTTAATAACTCCTCTAATTTTTTTTTTACCTTTTAGGCTCTCCCTGCTTGTCCAATCCAGGCTACCTGTGAGGCTGCCTCCAAGGAAGAAAACAAGGAAAAAAATCGATATGTAAACATCTTGCCTTGTGAGTGTTGTATAGAATTTCTTGGACTATAACCTGAAAGTACACCTATGGACTGATTTTGTGCAGATGGAAAGAATCTTGAAGTTGGTCACAAGAATCCTATAGCCAGAGTAGTGTCAGTCCTTAGGTTAGAGTCCCTTGGAAAGCACATAGAGAAAATTGAGGCAGTTGATCAGGATTTCTTTTACAGGCCTAGATTTTCTAGAGTCCAAGGAGGAAAGCTTCATAGGATCCAACAAGATGTGAGTTGTAATGAAGGTAGTTTTTTATTGTACTCATTGGAAGAAATTTAAATATAGAGTTCTCTTTAACCACTGAGTTGATTTTCCCAGTTACTCACTGCTAATGATATTTTTTTGTGCGTCTGTGTGCCAGTCTTGGGACTTGAACTCAGGATCTGGGCACTGTCCTTGAGCTTTCTCAAGAGCCACAGCACCACTTCCAGCTTTTTCTGTGTATGTGGTACTGAGGAATCAAACCCAGGGCTTCATATATGCTAGGCAAGCACTAGCATATATGAGGCCATACTCCTGGCCCTCAATTGTTTTTATCTAACAGGTATTTGTCTAGGTCAGTAGTCTCCAGATGAGATAGGCCTAATCCAGTGGGATATGAGAGAAAGTTATTTAAGCTATTTTCTTTGGGGGGTGGGGACCATCATGAGTCTTGAATGTAGGGCCTGGTGCTGCCTCTGAGCTCTTGTGCTCAATGCTAATATTCTACCACTTTGAGCCACAGCTCCACTTTGGGTAGAAATTGGAAATAAGTGCCTCACAGCCTTGCTTGCCATGGCTGGCTTCAAACTATAATCCTCAGATATCAGTCCCCTGAGTAGGATTACAGGTATGAGCTACTAGCACCCGTCTTGAACTTTATTTTTATTTGCTTTTTACAAACTCATCCTTTAAAATTTTTGTATCATGGTGTTATTTACTTCCTTAATACTTCTGCATGATTTATCGGTAAATGAACATATATCAAAAATGCCTGCTCAGTTATTTGTTTGTTTTTCTGGTTCTGGGGCTTAATCAGTAACCTAAGTGCTATCTGAGCTTCTTTTACTCAAGGCACTAGTGTTCTGCCACTTGAGCCACAGTGCTACTTCTATCTTTTTTGAGTAGGTTATTGTAGATAAGTGTCTCAGAGTGGTGGGTGGCTGGGTGGCGGTAGCTCACAACTGTATTTATAACTACTCAGGAAGATGAGATCTGAGGATCAAGGTTCAAAGCCAGCCCAGACACAAAAGAACTGGAGACTCTCACAGACTTTCCTGCCCTGGCTAGCTTCAAATCACAATCTTCAGACCTCAGCCTCTTGAGTAGCTAGGATTACAGGTATAAGCCACTGATACCAGGCCCTGCTCAAATTTTTATTGGTGACATAGGGGATCACAAAAGTAGAGACTGGGCTGGGAGTTTGGCTTAGTGGTAGAGTGCTTAACTAGCATGCATGAAAACCTGGGTTGGATTCCTTGGTACCACATATATAGAAAAAAAAAAAAAAAAAAAAAAAAAGCCAGAAGTAGTGCTGTGACTCAAGTGATAGAGCTCTAAACTTGAGAAAGCCCAACGTCAATGCTCAGGCCCTGAGTTCAAACCCCGTGATCAACCAAAAAAAAAAAAAGTAGAGACTGGCCCTTTCTATACACATACAGGTGTATATTTATTATATTTTTTAAATATAGTTGATGTACACATTGCTCTGCCTTTTTTCAACATTATTGATTTGTCAATAAATAGTTTTCTTTTTTCTTTTGTGCAGTAACTGGGGCTGAACTCAGGGCATGGTACTTGTCTCTTAGCTTTTTTTTTTTTTTTTTGGTCAGTTGTGGGGCTTGGACTCTGGGCCTGGGCATTGTCCCTGAGCTCATCAACTCAAGGCCACTGCCCTACGCCTTGAGTCTCCACTTAAGGTTTTCTAGTGGTTAATTAGAGATAAGAGTCTCTCAGTCTTTAGTGGCCAGGCTGGCTTTGAACCACACTCCTCAGATCTCTCAGATCTGTTTCCTGAGTAGCTAGGATTACAGGTGTGAGCTACCACGCCTGGCTGTCTCTTAGCTTTTTTGTTAAGACTAACACTTGACCACTTGAGTCCACACCTTTATTTCTGGCTTTTTGGCGATTAATTGGAGATAAGAATCTCTCTTGATTTTTCCTATCCAGTCAAGCTTTTTGAATCATGGTCCTTAGATCATGATTCTGAGTAGCTAGAATTATAGGCATGAGCCTATCACCAGGCAGTGTTTTCCTTTTTTTTTTTTAAATCAATGGTTTAGTATTCTGTACTTTCACTATATTATCCCCAAGTGGTAAAAATGCTTTCTAAATTTTTAGTGTTAAAAACAGTATTGGAAACCAGGCATAATACTTGAAATCCCAACTACGTAGGAGGCTGTCAGGCACTATTGGCTCACACCTGTTATCCTAGCTATTTGGGAAGCTAAGATATGAGGATCACAGTTCAAAGCCAGCCTGGGCAGAAAAATCCCTGTGAGACTTTTTTTTTTTGTCAGTTGTGGGATTTGAACTCAGGGTCTGGGCACTGAGGCTGGCGTTCTACCTCTTTGAGCCACAGAGCCACTTCCAGTTTTCTGGTGGTTAATTGGAGATAAGAGTCTCACAGACTTTCATGTCTGGGCTGGCTTTGAACCATCATCCTCAGATCTCAACCAGCTAAGATTACAGGAGTGAGCCACAGGTGCCCAGCCCTGTGAGTCTCTTATCTCCAGTTAACCACTCAGAAACTAGAAATGGAGATGTAGCTCAAAGCGGTAGAGCACTAACCATGAGCAAAAAGGTCAAGAACAATACCCAAGCCCTGAGTTATAGCCCCACAACTGACAAAAAGTAATTATAAATCAACTACTCGGGAGGTGGAGTTCATAGTTTAAGACTAGCTTTAGCAAATATTTAGCAAAACTCCATCTCTACCAGTAAAGCTGGATTTGGTGGTGCACATCTGTCAACACATGAGACATTATGGGTAAATAGGAAGATCGTGGTCCTTGCCAACCTGGGCAAAACATGAGACTCTAATTCAAAAATAATTACAGCAGAAAGGGTTGAAAGTGTGGTTCAGCTGGCAGAGTGCCCAATAATCATGAAGCCCTAAGTTGCAGACCCAGTACTGCAGAAAAAGAAAAAAAAGGTTTCAGAGTGACATCTTTATAAATATGTATCTCGGTACAAATAGGTCCAGAAGACTTTACTGACCTAGTTATATCAAGAACAATAAGAAATACAATTGCATTTAGTGGAATATTAATTGCTGGGTTTTTTTTCTAGATGACCACTCTAGAGTCCACCTTACACCTGTTGAAGGAGTTCCAGACTCTGATTACATCAATGCTTCATTCATCAACGTAAGGAACTCATGCTTTTCTGTTATATACTTGTGCATGATCATTGGCTACCATCTGTTAACTCCTTTCTAGATATATATTAAGATGGATATTTGACATCTGAAGTTTCTTCTAAGAAACTTAAATTTTTTGAAGTGACTGACATTTTTTTTTTGCCAGTCCTGGGGCTTGAACTCAGGGCTTGGGCCCTGTCCTTGGGATTTCTCAAGGCTAGAGCTCTACCACTTCAGCCACAGCCACAGCCACAACTTGAGTTGAAGAGATTAGGGTAGCGCCCAGGCCCAGAGTTCAAGCCCCACAACTGACAAAAAAAAAAAATCATTTTTGTCATCTTTCACAGAGGTTACCCATATAGAAATTTGAATGGAATCTGAATCTAAATATTTTTCTCTGTATTAGTGAACCATTTATTGAGCTCTTTCAAATAGCTTAATCATAAAATTATGCAAAATAATAATAGAATAAAAGGATAGCAGAACAAAAGTTGGCTCCAAGTCCAGTTAGTCATGTCTTCCATGAACTAAGTCTGATAGAAGGGAGGTTATCCTAGCCACCATGACCATGGAAGTGGTGATACCAGGCAGAGTGCATGGGGTCTGTAGCTTAGGGAACACAAAGGTAGGCCCACCTGACTGGTAGCAGGAGGAGGCAAGGCAGAGCTATTAGACAATTGGTAAGGAGGCTTCCAGCCAAGTCTTAATATATACGTAAGAGTTCATTACAAGAGTTTAATTTCAAGCTTAAAGCATAAACAACTCTGTTCTGTCCTTGTTTGAATTGGAATAGGAAATTACTTCAAACTGAGGTCCCTTCTTTTGTTTGGCCATTTCCTTAACTGTACTTGAATTGATCAGCTTGGTGTGTGACCCAGTGTCCCATTTGAGATTCCTTTGTCATTGCCCATCTTCATTGCTAAATTGAGAAGGCCAGAGGGTGATCCATCATGCTTAAATCTAGGGACCTTTTCGGGGTTGTAGAGAAAAAGGAACCCTACTGCATTGCTGGTGAGATTGTAAACCAGTTCAGCCACTCTGGAAAGCAGTGTGGAGGTTTCTTAAAGAACTGAAAATTGACGTTCCCTACGATCCCGCCATACCACTCCTGCGCATCTACCCTGAACATCATAATCCAGGATATGATAAGGACACCTTCTCAGCTATGTTTATCTCTGCACTACTCACAATAGCCAAGCAATGGAAACAATCCAGATGCCCTACTACAGATGAATGGATACAAAAAATGTGATATATATATATATGTATATATATATATATATATACATACACATACATACACAATGGAATTCTATATAGCCAACAGACAGGATAAAATAATGGCATTTTCAGGGAAGTGGATGAATCTAGAGCGAATCATATTGAGTGAGATAAGTCAAGACCAAAGGAACAAAAGGCGCATGGTATCCTTAATATGTGGCTATTAGATCCAAACTGTACAAGAGCGAGGACTCAATATTTGAGTACCCAATGCTATGGACATGGTATTGGAAAATAAACACAACTACATAGACATAAAAATCTATGACCCTATAGACATAATATTTTATTACATAGATTAATATGTATCTATGACATACAAACCCTCAACCTAATTTTAATTATGTTCTAAAATCTAAGTGCCAGTGATTGTATATAGTGATTCCTTCTTGAATACTTGTTTGTTAAACACGTCATTTGAAATATGATGTAAAAATCAATGTTAATAAATTCTTTAATAAAAAAAAATCTGGGGCCTTTCACTTTCCTAAGACTTCTGAAGACATACAGCTAGAACCATAAGAAAGTTACTGCCTGTTGTTAGTTTTTTCAAAGGCTTGTAGGAACCCTAGGCTCCCTGGCTTTTGGAGTTGTCCACTATCTGTAATAGAGAAATTAATTGTCTATGCTGGCTGTCCCCAAAAAGGGTCTGCATCTGGTAAAGCATTCTCAGTCCTTTGTCTTTCCCACTGTCCTTCCCAGCTTCATCCCTGGAAGCACCTCTGATTCTTTTTGTCATTGAAGGCTTTTCTCTTTTAATGTTAAGTCTTACATTGTCAGAGGCTTATAAATCATCAAACACATGTTCTAGCCTAGGAGTTGGTATTTGGCTTCTCTTATACCAGTATACCCCAATTCACTTTAAAAAGGCCACCCAGGACGTGGCACTATGGCTCAAAGGGACGGTGGTAGCTTTGAACTGAAGCGCTCAGGACAACACCCAGTCCCAGAGATCAAGCCTCATGGCTGACCAAAAAAAAAAAAAAAAAGGGCCACCTAAACCAATTGAGTTTTGTAATCTTTGAATTTTATTTCTAAAACTAACTCTTTGGGAATTTCTGGAATGGAAGCCTTTGTTAATTGCCTGAACTTTTTCACAAGGGAGAATTGTAAACTAGTTGGAAGACTGATTTCATTCCTACTGACTTTTGTTTTTCACTTTTTTTTTTCCTTTTCCCTTTTCCCTAGGGCTACCAAGAAAAAAACAAATTTATTGCTGCACAAGGTAAAGTAATATTAATGTTTTAGGCTTGTTAACCATGACCTTGAAGTGGATTGAAGGTTTTTTCCCAAATACTAAATGGCTTATGTACTGTCTCTATTTGACTGCCGCCTCTCTTGAGCTCCTGAGCCACTTTTCAGACCATTTTTTATACCTTTGTCTGGATAATATAAAACTTTTTAGATTCATTTTCAGAAACTAAGATATAATGTACTTAGCTCCAAAACAATGTTTTATCTTATATCCTCTGGCTGAAGACTGGAAATTAGCCACATAATTAGCAAACCAGATTCAGCAGTATGTGTTCTTGCTCCCTTTTCTTCCAGCGCCATGCATGAACCTGCTGACTGGTGTCTTTGTGCCTCAGCTTTGCACTCTTCATCCCTACCCAAAGACTGGCTTTTCTCAAAGCAAAACTTTAGTTGGGGCTCTCCTGAAATTCTTGTAAGGATTTCCCTTTCTTGTTAGAAGCATTCTTGCACCCTGCCTCTGCCCTGTAGGAGTCTGCTACCTCTACTCCTTTCACTTATGAAATCCTTTCTGCTTTACCTTCTACCACTGCCTACAGCCTACAGTGACCTCTTAAAGAACTCTTTCCAAGCCACTCCCCCTCTGCCCCATGCTTTGCCCAGCACATACACTTGCCTGTCTTCTCTCTGCTCCCTTCTAAGGTCCCATCTAATTGAAACCCATGATACCTTCCAAATACCACCTTTCCCAGAACATTGTCCTCATGCCTGAAATGTGTATTCAGGCCCTATAAATCTTTCTGTTGGGGCCGGGAGTTTGGCCTAGTGGTAGAGTGCTTGCCTAGCATGCACAAAGACCTGGGTTCAATTCCTTGGTACCACATACATAGAAAAAAGCCAGAAGTAGTGCTGAGGCTCAAGTGGTAGAGCTCTAACCTTGAGAAAGTCCAAGGACAGTGCTCAGGCCCTGAGCTCAAGCCCAGGACTGGCAAAAAAAAAAAAAATCTTTCTGTTGTGTTTTATTTCCATTATTGTTTGTTTTTCTTTCATTTTTTTCTTCTTATATGGAACACTTCACAAATATGCAGTTCTCCTTGCTTAGGGATCATGCTACTCTTTATTTTTGTTCCAGTTGTGTGTGATTAAGTGAGCACTGTTTGTCTTTTTAAGACTTTTGTTTGGAAATGAGGAAATAGTTCAGAAGAAGGCTTACAGTACCCTGTACCAAAACATACCTAGCACCAATTTTTGTAATGATTTTACTTTTATCAAAGGGAATAATTAGAGGAATAAAAGTCAGATAATAAGCATCAAAAGAAACAAAAGTTAGAAACTATCACGTGTAATTATCAAGGAGACTTCCCAGTAGAATTCAGTCTCAACTCTTAGTTCAGATAGTATTTGTTATTTCCATCATCATGAATATATCAATAGTACAGTGTAGCACAGAGAACTGTGATGTTTTGTATAGTTTTTCCTTTTTTTTTTTTTTTGGTCAGTCCTGGGACTTGAACTCTGGGCCTGGGGCACTGTCCCTGAGCTCTTCAGCTCAAGGCTACTGCCCCACCCCTTGAGCCACAGTGCCACTTCCTGTTTTGTAGTGGTTAATTGGAGATGAGTCTCAGGGACTTTAGTGTCCGAGCTGGTTTCGAACTGTGATCCTCAGATCTTAACCTCCTTGAGAAGCTAGGATTACAGACATGAGCCACTGTGCCCAGCTTAGTTTTTCCTTTTTTCGGGAATTAATAGTTGCTTTGTTTTCCTAGTCATTTAGTTTAATTTTTAATATACTGCTAGATTTCCTCTTTAACTCTTTAGTAGATAATATCTTCTTCCAGCACTTTATATACATAAAGTTTAATATTTTTTCAAGTTTAATTTTTTTTCTTAGAATCCTTCCAGGAGCTGGCACAGTAGCTAGCGCCTATAATCCTAGCTACTCAGGAAGCTGAGATATGATGATCTTGGTTCAAAGCCAGCCCAGGAACTAAAAAGTCTATGAGATTCTTGTCTCCAATTAACCATCAGAAAACCGGAAGTGGCACTTGTGGCTCAAGAGGTAGGGCAGTAGCCTTGAGCTGAACAGCTCAGGGACAGTGCCCAGACCCAGAGTTCAAGTCCCATGACTGACAAAAAAAAAAATTCCTTTCAGGACCTTTTATCTTCAGTTCCACAGTGGTGGATCTATTGCTCTCTATACTGGCAACGTTAACTAAGACTTCCACTTACCAACACTTTCAAAATTTCATTAGCCTCTCTGTTACTGCTGTACATTTCTTTGTCTGAATAGCTAGGATTACAGGTGGAAGCCACTGGCACCTGGGTTTGATGTATTATTTTTGTAGCTTCCAGAAAAAAGACTATGGCAAATAATTTTTTTTTTGGCCAGTCTTGGGCTTGAGCTCAGGGCCTGAGCCCTGTCCTTGGACTTTCTCAAGGCTAGAGCTCTACCACTTGAGCCTCAGCACCACTTCCAGCTTTTTTGTATGCATGTGGTACCGAGGAATCGAACCCGGGTCTTCGTGCATGCTAGGCAAGCACTCTACCACTAGGCTAAACTCCTGGCCCTGGCAAATAAATTTTTAATCCAACCTGAAAAGGCCAGTCCTTCTTTCTAGGACTGATAATGTCCACCTTGGTATGAAGAGAAGAAGCAAATGCCATATCATGCACTTAATTTGTCTGAACTCATAATGTAGATATTTAGTAAGCCATCATGATTTATAATTCTCAGTTGTCTTATCCATGGAGACTGCTCTTTTTTGGCAGCCTTCTTAATCCCCAGCCCTAGGATAGTGTTTGTCACAAATGTAATGGATATGAGAGAAAAGTTTAGTTAGTAAGTGAGTGGAAGGGTAGGTAGGAGGATATTCAGCTAAGAACATGTGGACACAGACTTTCAAAAGTTAAGAATAGGTATTCCCAATTTCCATGTAGTGTGTGTTCTCATCTTCATTGACTACTTTAGGACCAAAGGAAGAAACAGTAAATGATTTCTGGAGGATGATCTGGGAACAGAACACAGCCACCATTGTTATGGTGACCAACCTGAAGGAAAGAAAGGAGGTAAGTGGAAAAATTATATTGCAATTTTCATCGTATAGATGTAGCCAGCGGGGTGTGCCCTACTGTGGCTCTGAGTTTGAACATGGCTTTTGTGGCTGCTGTGCCAATAGATCATGCAGACAGATACAGGCTAATAGGTCTACCAGATTTTTCTATGGCCAAGAAGCCTCAGATGAACCTTCTCCAGATACCATGTCTGATAATTTACTCTGATTCTAAAACAACTGAGAAAACTAGAGCCACTAGCTAAGGAAAAGCTTTTCTCACCTAGTTTCTCTAGTTTCTTGAGGCCTTGGGTATATTCTTAGCAGAGGGAATTGTATAGACTAAGTGCCTACAAGAGTACAAGGGACTCTGAGGCTTGAGCCTGACCCTGCAGGATTTAACAGCTCCTTTTCCTTTTGTGCTTGCCAAGTCTATTCCTGCCCTGGCCAGCTCTGTCATTGGGCCATGACCATAGCCAGTACCAGTCTGATGAGTGCTGAATTAACCCCTAGAGAGGAATCCCCATTCGTAATAGTCCTAAAGATAACCATTTTCAGCTGGGCGTGATGGCTCATGCCTGTAATCCTAGCTACTCAGGAGGCTGAGATCTGAGGATCAAGGTTAAAAGCCAGCCTGGGCACAAAAAGACCTAAGACTCTTATCTCCAATTAACCTCTAGAAAATGGGAAGTGGGGCTTGGCTCAAGTGTAGGGCAGTAGCCTTGAACTGAAGAGCTCAGGAACAATGCCCAGGCCCAGGGGTAGCACGCTAGCCTTGAGCTGAAGAGCTCAGGGACAGCACCCAGGCCAAGTTCAAGCCCCCATGACCCACAAAAAAAAAAAAAAAGTGACCATTTTCCCTCTGTCCTGGGATATTATAAGTAAAATGGGTATCAGAATGTGTTTGCTTTTTTCCAGTGTAAATGCGCCCAGTACTGGCCAGACCAAGGCTGTTGGACCTATGGGAATATTCGTGTGTCTGTAGAAGATGTCACTGTGCTGGTGGACTATACAGTACGAAAGTTCTGCATTCAGCAGGTACTGACTGCTTCCTCTTCTCCTGGTTCTTACTGAGGATCTGCAGAACAGTAAAGGATGGGAATATGGGAATAGCCAGATCATCCCCACTCTTGTTCCAGGTGCTCAGGAATTGCTAAGTATGCCATGTATTTGCAACTTCTCTGTAAAGCTAAGGGAGCAACAGTGTCATGATTAAGAGGAAAAATGCCTGTCAAGTGGCGTTTGATCACCTTAGATGTACAAGCCATGTGAACAGGGAACACTGGGATGTGAGCAGTTGCCTGAGTGCCGGGTTCACCTCTCCTTTCCTATTCTGAAGTCTCCTAACAGCAAAGATAGTGGACCTGGTATGGAGCCTCTACAGGTTGCAGAGGAGATGTGGAAAGGGGACTTACAAAGAATTGAAGTCCTGAACTTTAGCTCTGGCCTAGCATTTATTAGTTCTGAGGCCTTGATGTGTCATCCAGATCTCTGACTTTTACCTTTATCTGGCTGAGGGTAATAGTAACAGCTATACCTAACTAATGAAATTACTGGAAAGTGCCTCTGTCCATGAGCAAAACTTCCCCATTTTGCTGTATCCTCCTTCCACTACCCACACATGGATAGTAGGGTAAATATGCATCTCCTCACTTCACAGGTAGGCGACGTGACCAACAGAAAACCACAACGTCTCATCACTCAGTTCCACTTTACCAGCTGGCCAGACTTTGGGGTTCCTTTCACTCCAATTGGCATGCTCAAGTTCCTCAAGAAGGTGAAAGCCTGTAACCCTCAGTACGCAGGGGCCATCGTGGTTCACTGCAGGTTAGTGTAGTTTGACCCCAGGCTCCCACTTTTCTGTCCCATTGTCCAGAGCAGGGGAACAGCACAGGGCTTCTTGTCAAAGAGGCTAGCAAAAAACAGATGCACGATTGAGTCCTAGAGCAGCAGCCCTAGAGATTCTGAAGTTCTAGTGTGGCATGAAATGTATGACTTGAGGAAACAGAAGAAAGGGCAGTCCTCCGAGGCCAGGAGCACAGAAAATTACTATAAAGCCAGATACATTAAGTGCTGCCCAAGTATTCTTGCTTCCTTCAGACCTTTGTAAGTGTCAGGTTACCCAGATAGATGTCAGGAGGTCAGGGGTTCCCAAAAGACTGGACTTGTTGCTTCCAGAACTTATTTCTATTGCATTTGCCATTAGAGTTTAGATCTCTGGAGTAAGAGTCCAAGCCCTGTCCGCTGCCACAAGTCATACTAACCATCACAGTAACCCTCTTGGCTTTTTGGCTACAGTGCAGGTGTAGGACGCACAGGTACCTTTGTTGTCATTGACGCCATGCTGGACATGATGCACACAGAGCGGAAGGTGGATGTTTACGGTTTTGTGAGTCGGATTCGAGCCCAGCGCTGCCAGATGGTGCAAACAGACGTAAGTGGTCTTGGTATGAGAGTGGACCAAAGGTGGCATTTCAGTACCAAACATCTGCTCATGTCCAGGTCATTTAAGTCCACCTGACTTCCACCTTTTTCTAGCTGAATATAATAGCACAGATATGCTTAACTCTGTCTGAGATCAAACGTTTCCCCATTGCCACTGCCAGTTTTCTAGGCTGTTGTAAATCATCACCATCCAATGTCATTAAGGGCCCTTATAAAATATATATTTAAAGAAAGCACAGAGGAGGTTGTGACATCGTAGGTGTGGGAGTCAGAAAGGCAGCTGTCATTTCCCCTGGAGTTAATGATACATAGTCTCTGAGGAAAGCAAGTGTACCAGAGCCTGCAGTCAGGATGCAGACACCTCTGAGAACAGCAGTGTGATGCCTCTGTGCTGTGGTCAGGGCCACAGCCCAGGAAGTCTGGCTGTCCAAGTAAGCTTCTAGCAGCCCCTTCGGACCGTAGATTCTACCAGCACCCCTGAGGCAGACTGAGACCCTGCCTCCCAAGTTAAGCAACCCCCTAGAGGAATACATACATTTTAAGTCCCACTTCACTGTGTTAGGACAATTAGAATGGATCGTTTTATCCCTCCTGGGAGCAAAGGAGTAGTGGATGGGAATGAAAGGGGATGGAGGGTTGATCTGGTGCCACAAGGACTGTGGTATGTAACTGAGAACTTCACGTCATCCACATTTCAGATGCAATATGTTTTCATATACCAAGCCCTACTAGAACATTATCTATATGGGGATACAGAACTGGAAGTGACCTCTCTAGAAACCCACCTGCAGAAAATTTACAACAAAATCCCTGGGACCAGCAACAATGGATTAGAAGAAGAGTTTAAGGTGAGTTGGAGCTGGACAACTTCTCCAGTCTGTAGAATGAATGTTGGGTAAAATGCAAGACTAAGGAGGTAATAAACCTATGTCATGCTCTCACCCATAAGAAGTGCTCCCAGAAGCCAGAGATGTGGATCGGAGTGATGAGCACCAATTCATTTA
This sequence comes from Megascapheus bottae, assembly GCF_031878675.1. NCBI lineage: Eukaryota > Metazoa > Chordata > Mammalia > Rodentia > Geomyidae > Megascapheus > Megascapheus bottae. Next base: position 26,895,021 of record NC_143526.1, on the reverse strand, counting down.
AAGAAGTCCTTCTCGCATTGTGATTATATACACATTCCTTGGCATCCTGTTAGCACGCAAGTTCTGATTCAGTGGGTCTGAATTAGAGGCTGAGATTTGCAAGGCTAACACTGCCGATGAATGGGCTACTTTGAAAAGTAAGGATTAAGAAGTAACCTCAGCCGGGCACTGGTGGCTCATGTCTGTAATCCTAGCTACTCAGGAAGCTGAGATCTGAGGATTGTGGTTCAAAGTCAGCCGGGGCAAGAAAGTCCATGACTCTTTTCTCCCATAAACTAAAAAACAACAACAACAAAAATGGAAGTAGCACTGTGGCTACTTTCTCAAGTGGTAGAGCCTTGAGCACAGAAATGCTCAAGTACAGCACCAGGTCCTGAATTCAAGCCCTAGGATAAGAAGTAACCTTAGAACCAGGAAGGAAGGATGTACATCTGATTTTTTTTTATTTTTCAAAAAATGTAAAACTGAGGCCAGGAGTTTGGCCTAGTGGTAGAGTGCTTGCCTAGCATGCATAAAGACCCAGGTTCGATTCCTCAGTGCCATATACATAGAAAAAAAGCCGGAAGTGGTGCTGAGGCTCAAGTGGTGGAGTTCTAGCCTTGAGAAAGTTCAAGGACAGTGCTCAAGCTCTGAGCTCAGGCCCAGGACTGGCAAAAAAAAAAAAAGTAAAACTGCCTGTATCTCAAGTAGAACAACAAAGTAAATGGCAAATGAGCACGACTCCTCTATTTTTTTTTTTCTTTCTTTAGCCAGTCCTGAGGCTTGAACTCTGGGTCTGGGTGCTATCTGAGGTTTTGTACTCGAGACTAGTGCTCTATCTACCACATGAGCTACAGTTCCACTTCTGGCCTCTTGTGGTTAGTTGGAGGTAAGCATCTCATGAACTTTCCTGTCTGAGTTTGCTTTGAACCCATATCCTCAGATCTCAGCCTCCTGAGTAGCTAGGATTACGGATGTGAACAATGAGTGCCCACATTATAGCTCCTTTATACTGAGACTCTTGCTACAGGGTCATAAAATTCCAGGCCCGAAGAGTTCCAGAGGGTCCACAGAAACCTGGAAGGCAGTGTTTTCCCAAAATTCTCTTGGCTTGTTTCTGAGCTTAGAGACAGAAGTAACAGTATTCTGACAATATTTACAATGGAAGTCAGGGTTAGGCAAGGTAGGAAGAGCAGCATGGGGTGGCTAGAAGTGTTGTTGCACATCATCCTCTCTGGATATTTCTGGGATCAGCAATGTCTCCCCTCCCATCCCTTACTCAGAAGTTAACGTCAATCAAAATCCAGAATGACAAGATGCGTACTGGAAACCTTCCAGCCAATATGAAGAAAAACCGTGTTTTACAGATCATTCCATGTAAGAACCCTCTCCCTACCCCAAAGCCTTATTGTCCCACCCATCAATTCCTTTCACCCATTCCACTTCCCAGAGACTAGTTAGTGGTTAGCTTAAAGTCACAACATTGCCTCTTGTGAATCTCATTTCAGAGGCTTCTGTAAAAGAAAGACCATAAAAGCCAAAGGCTTTCTGTGTTCTGGGCTGGCAAGTCCTTGAACATGATTATCTCGCTAGACTTTGGGAGGTGGGAAGGAGGGGGTGGGAGAGAGAAAAATTGGTCAACTGTGAGCCATTGTCCTTTCAGATGAATTCAACAGAGTGATCATTCCAGTTAAGCGGGGTGAGGAGAACACAGACTATGTGAATGCATCCTTCATTGACGTAAGTGGTGGGATTCCCTTGGGCTTGCAGTGTTTCACATGCCTTCTTAAAAGATCATCTTTGAGCCAGTCAACATTTACTGAATTTATATCTGCCCACCTACCCTGACTGAGCTCTAGATCTTTCCAGCCCCAAAGAAGAAAAGGTAGAGGAAACAGGGTATGTACCTATGTGATTCCTAGAGGAGAAGCTCACAACAGTCACAGCCAAGAAAGATAAAAAAGCTGATTTTTCCTATTCCAATTCTTCTCATCCTAACTCCAGCAAGTGCTTCCCTTCCCCAAGGTTTGATCCTTGTCCAAAGGGGAACCCTCCCTGGGAAGAGTATACCTCCAAGGAGCCCTTCATATCTTCCCAGGGGCCTGTTTTACAGCCTGCCAATAGACCCATCTTTTCCACTCCCTCTCCCACTTAAACCACCTTACCTCTGTGATTTATCTGACCTATATAGGGCTACCGGCAGAAGGACTCCTACATTGCCAGCCAGGGCCCTCTTCTACACACAATTGAGGACTTCTGGAGAATGATCTGGGAGTGGAAGTCTTGTTCCATCGTGATGCTAACAGAACTGGAGGAGAGAGGCCAGGTGAGTGCAAAAAGAGCTTTTTTTTTTTTTTTTTTTTGGCGGAGAGGGGGTGGGCAGGTCTTAGATCTTGAATTCTGGGCCTGGGTGCTATCACTGAGCTCTTCATCTCAAGGCTACTGCCCTACACCTTGAGCCAAGAGCCACTTCCAGTTTTATAGTGGTTAATTGGAGATAAGAGTCTAACAGTCTTTAGTGCCAGGGCTAGCTTTGAACCTCAATCCTCAGATCTGAGCCTCCTGTGTAGCTAGGATTATAGGCAGAGGCAGAAAGAGCTTTTTAAGTTATAAGAGATAGAATGAGCCAGGCACTGGTGGCTCACACCTGTGATCCTAGCTATTTAAGAGGCTGAGATCTGAGAATCACAGTTCAAAGCCAGTCTAGGCACTAAAGTCCATGAGACTTTCATCTCCAATTAACCACCAGAAAACCGGAAGTTGCACTGTAGCTCAAGGGGTAAGGCAGTAGCCTTGAGTTGAAGAGAGCAGGGACAGTGCCCAGGCCCAGAGTTTAAGTCCCATGACTGACAAGGCAGGGAGGAGGAGGATGGAAATTAGATCTTAGATTTTTGATTTATACTATGCTGGTCTATCATCCAACTAGTTAGTACCTAAGAAGTCATTAGCTTCTCCCAGGAGTAGAACACTAAGAGTAACCTGAGCTTTTACTCAATTCTAGACTTCCTTTGTGCATACCCTCTCTATCCCACTTTCCAGCCAGCAAGATGAGAAGCAGGGTGTATGGCCTCATCAGGGCTCTGGAGTGGAGCCATCTGAGTGTCCCTAAAATGAGATCATCTCTGCTGGCTACATAAATGAAACAGTAAAATTTGAGAAATAACAAAATGAGAAATGTGCAACTTTAATATTAGGCCTGGAGACATTTATATTTTTATTGGCTGAGCAAGGTTATTTGAAAGAGATGAAGCAAGAGGAGCATGATGAAACATGTCCAACTGTGCTCCACAAACTTAACAATTTTTTTTTTTTGTCGTGACACTTGAACTCTGTGCCTGTGCATTGTCCCTTAGCTGTTCAGCTCAAGGTTACTTCTCTACCACTTTGAGCCAAAGCACCATTAGGATCACAGGCGTGAGCCACCAGCGCCTGGCAAGAATTATTTTTTTTCTTGTCAGTCATAGGACTTGAACTCTGGGCCTGGGCACTGTCCCTGCTCTCTTCAACTCAAGGCTACTGCCTTACCCCTTGAGCCACAGTGCCACTTCCGGTTTTCTGGTGGTTAATTGAAGATAAGAGTCTCATGGACTTTGGTGCCAGGACTAGTTTTGAACCTTGATCCTCAGATCTCAGCCTCCTGAGTAGCTAGGATTACAGACAAGCTACCACGCCTGGCCAGAATTTTTTAAAGACTTCAGATTGACGGAAGAGTGGTATCATCTGAGAGTTCAGGCTATCAAGATACTTCAGATCCCTCAAGTCAACTCCATTCAGCATAGAAAATCTGTCCGGCCTTTGGAACATTTTCTGTTACAGGGAACCCCCGCCTCTTTAAAAGCCATTTAAAGTGTAGGTTGAAGCCAGGCACGGTGGCTCATACCTGTAATCCTAGCTACTCAGGAGGCTGAGATCTGAGGATCTCAGTTCAAAGCCATCCCAAGAAATAAATGAGAGACTCTTACCTCCAATTAACCACTAGAACTACCCTTTTCCTGGTTAACTGGAGGTAAGAGTCTCTCATATTTGGGATGGCCTTAAACCTTTAAAAAAGTACATTAAAAGATTTTTTAAAAGCTGAGCCAGAAGTGCAAGGCTCTTGAGTTCAAGTCAAATATCTTTTTCTACTTATTTTTTGTTTTTCCTAAACAACATATATACATACAAAGTTGAAAAGTTTAAATTGCTATTAGTGAAGAATCTCAGATCCTCCCCCAAAATACTGTAAACAAATAGAACATATAATTATTTTATTTTATCTACATATTTATACTTTGACTTGTTCTGTAGATTTTGAATAAATTCATCTACCATATACTTACAAAAAACTTACTATGTGCCAGGCATTGAGCAAGATGCTGAGAATACAAATAAAAAGAGATAGCCTGACCCTACAGAGGACCGTAGAGGAACTTGAAATAGGTGCAGGCAAAGACAGACTAGACTGTAAGCCATTTCTTGCCCACTAATAAGAAATACAAGAGCCCACAGCCCTCAGTTGCCTTGCAGATTGAAGGGATCAAGATGAAAGGAATAGCCTATCTTTAAGCACCCTGGCTCAGTGGGGGTGTAAATGGGCTTGGAGTTTCTTTTTTTTTTTTTTTTTCCGCCAGTCCTGGGCTTGAGCTCAGGGCCTGAGCACTGTCCTTGGACTTTCTCAAGGCTAGAGCTCTACCACTTGAACCTCAGCACCATTTCCAGCTTTTTTCTATGTATGTGGTACCGAGGAATTGAACCCGGGTCTTCATGCATGCTAGGCAAGCATGCTACCACTAGGCCAAACTCCCGGCCCTGGGCTTGGGGTTTCTGAAGTAGGAAGTTGACAAGTAATCAGCTCCAGAGTGTGGAAACACCCCCAAGGAAAGTAGGGAGACAGGAATTAGAACAAATATATTCACTCCTCTATTCCTTCCTATATCCATTTGAGTATTGGTACCACTGAAAGCAACATAAGTCTCTTGATTCTTGTTATGTTGTAAGCTAAACTATAAGTGACACCAAGTGGTTAACCGATTTTCTGTGGTTAGTTGGAGTTGAAAGTTAGTTAAAATGATATGAAAATTCACCAAGTATCAATACCTATTCAGTGTGTCAGAAGAGCTAACTGCTGAGAGGGAGGAGGAGACCTGTGAACAGTGCTGCTCTGCCACATACAGTGTTGTAGTCCCTCACCTCTCCCATTCATCCCTCCAGGAGAAGTGTGCCCAGTACTGGCCATCTGATGGCCTGGTGTCCTATGGAGACATCACAATGGAGCTGAAGAAGGAAGAGGAATGTGAGAGCTACACTGTCCGAGACCTCCTGGTCACCAACACCAGGGTAAGATTAGTGGTGAGTGGAAATCCTCCAGCAGAGAAGACAGAGCTGTCCCTCCTCCCTGATCTGATGATCCCCTTTCCTCCAAAGGAGAACAAGAGCCGGCAGATCCGCCAGTTCCACTTCCATGGCTGGCCTGAAGTGGGCATACCCAGTGATGGGAAGGGCATGATCAGCATCATTGCAGCCGTGCAAAAGCAGCAGCAGCAGTCGGGAAACCACCCCATCACTGTGCACTGCAGGTACTGCTCACCTCGCATCGGGGCAGAGGGAAAACAAGGAGAGGCAGGCAGGAGGAACAGCAGTGGGTGAGGGTCAAACTGAGGAAGCCTCACAGTGTGATCTATGAAATGCTGGGGAACAAGTAACCCTAAGATAGTGGCCTAGATGTCACCCTGGTGGTACACACCTATAAGCCTAGCTAATTAGGAGGAAAGGGGTCGGAGGAACAGGAGTTAGAGGCCAGCCTAACTGAAGTTAGCAAGACCCTATCTCAAAGGCAAAGAAAAGGGCGGGGGTTGTAACGCAAGCAATAGAGTGCTTGCTAGGAAGCCTTTTTTTCAATCCCCAGTTGTTGCTGATGTGACCAACAGAAGACAGTAAGTCTTGTTTGAGGGAGAAGGCCAGTTTTGTTTGGGTGAATGTGAATTTTATTTGAGATTACATTTTTGAACAACAAAAAAAAAGTTAGAGCCTGGGGTTGTAACTCAAATAATAAGAGTTCAAATTCTAGTACATCCCACCCCAAAAGAAAAAAAAAATATGCCCTAAATTTTCCTTAAGAGTTGAAGTTATTTAAAAGTTGTACGTTCTGGCCGGAAGTTTGGCCTAGTGGTAGAGTGCTTGCCTAGCATGCACGAAGACCCGGGTTCCATTCCTCGGTACCACATAGGGGGAAAAAAAAGCCAGAAGTGGTGCTGAGGTTCAAGTGGTAGAGCTCTAGCCTTGAGAAAGTCCAAGGACAGTGCTCAGGACCTGAGAACAAGCCCAGGACTGGCAAAAAAAAAAAAAAAAAAAAAAAAAGTTGTGCGTTCTAACTTTCCAGTTCCTCTTCTCCTATCCTCTGTCAAGCCTATTCCACTTCTCACACACGCACACACACACACCCCTACCCCTGCCCTATCAGGACTACCCATGGCCTCCAGGTTGCAGAAGAAAGCCAGTGATCACTCCATCCTTTTTAAAATTGACCTTCCATTGGCACTGGATGATCAATCACTCATCTCCCTGGAGCTCTAACACAACTTCTCTTCTGGTTTTCAACCTCATGAGATATTTCTTCTCCGTGTCCTATGCTGTTTTTACCCTTCCTGTGACCAAGGGCCCACTCCTTGAGATTCAGGTCAACAGACCATTCCCCTATGTTAACTCACCAAGTCCCCTGGTTTTTATGCCAATTTCCAAGTATTTATTATCAGTTCGGCCTCCCCTCCAAAGTCCAAGCCTAGTACTCAGCCTTCCTATGCTGTGTCTGATACATAGAGTTCTAATCAGAACTGGTCTTTCTTCCCAAATCTTCCCTAAATCAATAAGTAGCAGACATTTTCATTACCACTTAACTTTTTTACAAGCCATGGAACTGGCCTGTTTTCCCTTTCTCATATCACTCCTAACCCATAGCATATGATGCTCTATCTGCATGTCATCTCAAAATCTGGTCTTACTATTTTCCCTGCTCCCACCCTCTCTACTGTCCTCAGCACATCGGCCTTCAGAGCCTTTTCATTATAAATTAGACCATTCCACTTCTCTATGTTGTTCCCAGTGTGATCTGAGGGTTCCCTGTTGGACCAGGCAGCAGGGAATATTCTGAGCTAGTATTTTCCTAGGGTTCTGACCCCACCTCACCACTCTCCTCTCCCTTCCACATCAAAGATGGCCACATAAACTCAGCACCTGTAACCCAGGAGGTTTATTCCCGGGCGGCTGTGGTGCTTCATCCTCACCTTCTGGGCATCTCTGCTTACATAACACTCTCCCAGCAAGCTTCCCTGAGCACCCTGCTCGGGACTCCACTCTTCCTCCCCTTACTGTACATCTTATCTAGGGAGTCTGCTAAGCCTCGCCCTGCTAAACACTCAATTTCTGGTGAGGAAATCAGCCTGTGACGTTGGATAGGGTAGATAGTGTCAAAGCCAGGGTTTGGTTTACCCAGATTTAAAAGGAATATGAAACACACAGGGAACAAGCTGCAGACACATGCCAGGGCAGAAAGACGAGAATTCTAACCTGAGCCAGCAATGAGCAGCTCAGAGCCTTATAGGTGGATAGTGCTGGTGGGATGGGATGAGATTGTTGGTCAATACAGTCCCATACGCAAATACACAGCAGGCACAGAAAAGCGCAGCAAGGGTACATGCCACCCCAAACCCATGCTGTCACATGGCCCCTCTAGGCTGGAAGGCAGGAGTGATCATGGGCCTCCTGCCCTGCTGCCCTCTCCCCTGGTACTTTCAATGCATCACTCACCTTCCTAGCACTAGTCATCCTTCCTTTGCTCCTGTCACATTCACTCCTCAGCACAGAGGATTGGTAAGTATGTCTGTCTATTTCAGTGCCGGAGCAGGACGGACGGGGACCTTCTGTGCTCTAAGCACAGTCCTGGAGCGTGTGAAAGCAGAGGGGATTCTGGATGTCTTCCAGACTGTCAAGAGCCTGCGACTGCAAAGGCCACACATGGTCCAGACACTGGTATGCCAGTCCATGCTACCACACCAGCTGCAACCCTTCCCTACCAGTGAGGGGGCCTGCAGAGGCCACCAACAGACTAACCACAGGCCCACCATTCCCCAAAGTGTTCCAAGAGAAAAGAAGTGCCCTGAGAGGCAGGATCTCAGTGGGAGCATAGCCTTTGTCCTGAGAGGGGGGCGGTGTGGGAGGCTAGAGGGGTCACCGGGTGCCCCACAGGGCTTGCCTGTGCTTTACCTCATTTCAAGGGAGGAGAGGAAAGAATGGCACACAAGAATACCTACCTACCTTTGCCTTTGTTCTGGGCTCCCCAGTCAAGAGGTCTGTCTTATGACAGTCTGGACGGCCATTAAAGTTTTCTTGAATCCTGTGGAGCTAGAAATGTTTGAGGGCAAAATGCAAGATGATTTTGAGGAGATCTAGAGATGATGCTTTGAAAGCCAGGGCACATCCCAGCCCTGCACACTCATGCCTGACCCTGCAGGACCTAGCACTGACCTCATCATCAGCTCTTAGCCCAGCAAGCAGAGCTGCCGGAACTCTGGCTGACAGGTCAGGTGCAGGTGGAAGGCCTTCAGTTTTCCATTTTTAAAACACAAGCCAGGCTTAAGTGGTAGAGCAGTAGCCTTGAGCTGAAGAGCTCGAGCTCAGGGACAATGCCCAGGACTGCGGGGGGGGGGGGGGGGGGACATGAGCCAGTTAGCAACTACAGTTCTGCAACCTCTTTGGTAACCCTGGCTTTCTTCCCCTCCTCCATTCCAGGAACAGTATGAGTTCTGCTACAAGGTGGTGCAAGAATACATTGATGCTTTCTCAGACTATGCCAACTTCAAGTAACAGAAGATGAGGCCCACAGACAGAATTGCCTTTAATATTTTGTAATATTCTGTTTTGTTAATATACCCAAAATTGTGTATATATCTTATAACTGTTTTAGAAATTGGTACATAGGCTTCTATTACCTATTAGGTGGAGATTTTATATGTAAATGTGTTAGCACTGATAGTCCTTTTTCCAATGTTTTATTGGGGAATTAAATAGTGTGATGTTTGGATTGATATCGTGAAATCCTCAGCCTGGAAATTGGGCTGGGTTATTACTCTGCATTAAAACATCTGTTCCTAAAAAAGATAGACACAAGTCCCATTCCAGGTAGCTCGGCACCAACTAAGAAAACAAGCACAAAGTTCTCAGAGCTCTTGAGGAAATGGTTGTCCCGGTACCCCAATGAAAACCTCTGTCCCCTCCTTCACTGTAAATTATCCTCCTCTCTCCAGCCCACTCCTGCCACCACCTACATCCCAGCAGCCCCCTGTGGGGAGTAATGGGACCAGAGCGGTATCTCTGGCACCACACTAGGGATTATCAGGTAATAAAAGCTTTGACTCCCTGAGGAAATGTCTCTCCCTTTGTCTGGGTGGGGCAGCTGTAAGTATGGCTGGGACTCTAGGCTACTTTTGTCCTTGTTGACGCTGTTGTCGCTACTGTCCCAGCTCTCAGCTCTGGACATTCCCCGGGACTTTGTTCTCTTTCCCACCCCATCTTTGGTCTAGTGATCCCAGTGAGCCTTGCTCTGTGGGGATAATGACCAAAGTTGTGCTGAATTTTCCTGAGGACAGGGGTCCAGATTGGCTCAGTTGTGGGGCAGGAGCCAATCTGACCTGTCCAGTCACTGGTGCTTTGTTCCAAAGCCATCTGGATTGTCATTCTTCCCAGAACATTTCATGCCAGCTAACCCTCCAAATGGCTCCAGCCCACACTGCAGCCCAGATCTCCTGCAGCTCCTCCACTTGCCCTCCATTATGTTTCTTGGTAGGGAATCCAGCTATGCCATTCTACTTCCAAACTCCAGCTCAGTCATCTTCATCCTCAGCCCTAGGCCACTGCTGAGAGTCTGTGCCCATCTGTCACCAACAACACCCAAGTATATTCTAGCCCTCTGCTTTCCCACTGGTTACAAGCTACTTCTAGCTGCGGTGATTAGACTTGAGATTAGTAAGGGCTTCATGGCCAACAAATGGCTTTCCTGTTGTGCTGAGAAGAACATAGGGTAAATTCCAGAATCAGCCTGGGAGGAACACCAGACATTTCTGAAACGCTAAATGTATTTCCCAAAGAATAAGATTAGAGTTTTCCATGGAAAACCTGTTATCCTGCTTTGGGTTTCTCCAGAGGGCAAGAGGGACGTACAGAATAAAGGCACCCCATTCTTTCTAAATAAGTGTGTCAAGGTCATTAAAACATTCTGTCAATCCAAAGCAGAACATAGCTAGTTGACTCTACTAGAGTTGTTTTCACTAAACAACAATACAGATATTTTCCTAAAAATTGTCTAGTTACCTAGGAGCTGATGGCACACTCCTGGTATCCTGGCTCCTCAGAAGGTAAAGATTGAGAAGACTGAGGAAATTCCAGCAAAAGTCTGAGAGGCTCTTTCAACGAATAGCAGAACTTCGTAGCATAAGCCAGTCATTCCAGCCAAGAGGGAAATGTAAGTAGGAGGATCACAGTCTAGGCATGAGAAGACTATCTAAAAAGTAGCTAGAAAGTCCAAAAAGCCAGAAAGGGGGTGTAGCTCAAATGGTAGAACCAAGCTGAACAAGCACAAGAACTTGTGCTTGAGGAGGAATGGAGTTAGACTCAGAAGCCCCAGCCTTAGGAAAGACAGCCTCACTCCCCTTGGAAGAGCTGTGGATGAAGTGACCCTTCAGGAGCTATTGGACCCTAGCCAGACAACTCTAAGATTTATTGATCAGGTGGCTCCACCCCCACTACTGTCAAAAAAAACTTAATTAAAATTATCCCTTTATTAAAGTCTTCAGATTTCCCAAAACAGGGTAATTGGTCGTACTTTCCTCAGTCATTTCAGATTCCTGATAAATCAGTTTGGAAAATCACAGCAGTGCCCATCCCACCCTCGCCATTATTGTCACAGGATTTGATGCATCTGTTTGTCCAGTGGCTCCAGTCAACACAGCACCAAGATTGACCCCGCCCTTGTATCTGCTGGTCTGTTCAAATGCGGAGATTAGCTATTAACCCTATAGACAGGCCTCCAACCCCTAGACATTTATGCTGGCAATGGAAAGCTGAGCTGCTGACACAGGCTAGGGGTTGAGAGCCCTTTCCTACAGCTCACACTGTCCACATCTATGAATGGTGAGCACAAGATGAGAAATTAGAACAAAATTTCCCCCAAGGAGATGCAGGTCTCTCGACTGGGCCCCCCAATAGGGAGGGAAGGAAGCCACCCTTGGTGGGTACTACCCCACCAGCCTGCCTCTAGTGGCAGGCTATGGACTGACTCAACCTCGGTGACGGGACAATCTTATAGGTGGGAGCCCTTGGGGCAAGTAATCACCCACAGACCTCTACAAGCTGTTGGGTGCCCATTCATGGGCCCCTACTTTCCTACTGGTCAGAGCTTTGAGTGGGGTTCACTACCCAGATCTAGGCCTCAGTGTCCTTTTTGTGTCAGGGAGGGCTTCACAGGCTACAAGGGCAGGAGCTTGAGGATGCATCCACAAAAGTGGGAAGATGAGACGAGGACATGAACCATCCTGGAACGGGAGTCCTATGACTTCAGTAAACCAAGAAGTCACAAACAGGGTTAAAAGAGAAGCAGTTTTATTCAGGTACCAAACAAATGGGAATACAGGTTCATTTAGATTGAACCAGTATTCCACCAAAGGCAGGCAGGCTTGAGACTCAGAACAAGAAGCCATGAGCATGTGCAGCTTAGTCTTTGGGAATGTAAGTGAGATCGAAGCAAGTATGGCACAGATCAGAGTAATCCTGATTTTATAAATCCTTTGCAGTGTTCTACTCAGGAGGCAGTACTAAATGGCTGCCGTGTTTCAAACATTGCAAAGTGTTGTTGAATTCCAGAAAATCATTCCTCTTGGATTCAGTTTCCAATGTATTGGATCATAAATCCTAGAGTTGTCTGGCTAGGGTCCTGCAGCATCTGAAGGAGTCATCCATAGCTCCCTAGGCTCTCCTTCCTAAGGTTAGGGCTTCTGAGTCTTAACTCAATTCCTCCTTTCTTCTCTCCCAAGCCTTGCTCCACTCCCCTTCCACTCTACCCTTCGCTAGCCACCCTTGCCTGGGAAGAGCAAGAGACTGAAACACTTTTCCCACCCCCACCACATTCTTTCTACATCCCCAGCAATCATAGATGAGAGATGGAGGCCTCAGAGAAAGAGCAGAATCTGCCATCTTAGTTTTCTAACACCAGTGGTCCAAATGTCTCTGCTGCTGCCCCTCTCCAGTTCCCTTTCTGGAACTGCCTGAAAGAAAGAAGGAAATGTCTGAAGCCCCAGTTGGCATGGTTGGGAAGCCATGTGTAGTGCTCTGGGAAGTGGCTGGTGGTCTGGAGCATCCTCCCCTGGCACAGGCCATGATCTTTCAGAGTTTTGATGACTGGAGCCTGAGGTGAAGAGCACAATAGCAGCAAGGGAACACTTAGGGAACATTAAAGGTGCCAATTGGCTAGGCTGACCCTTGGAGAAGGGGAAGAGGTTATACGTGAAAATGTCAGCATCCTCAGTGCTGTCCACTGTCCTTGAGAGCAGCCCTACCATTGCCAGCTCAAGGCTATACCTCCTGCTGCTGCTGCTGACTGTCCATGCTGGACCTTCAAAGGCACACCATTAGCCCTATGGCTGGTACCCCAGAGGAAAGTGAGCTTCCAGCTCATCCCAGGACCCCCGGAGTGTCCCGAGGCCCGTAGGTGGGTGATGGGTCTCCCTCACCTGACAGGGAGGAAACACCCAACAGGTGAGGGGATGAGGGGACAGGCTGCAGCCACTGTTCCCTTCTGAGAAAATGTCTCCGGTCCTGCAACAGCCCACCCCAGAGTATCCACGGCCTCCCAAGTGACTCTGGCATTTTCTAAGGACCTTATGCCTTGGGAGGGCGGACCATGGCCCAGTGGCCCCTCTACAGGAAGCAGCACTTGGTGTATAACCTATTGGTAAGTGCGGTGAAACCCCAGCATTCAAGCCCAGCCTCTGGTCACCAGCAGCCATCCTGACTGGGGCCTGGGGAGAGAAGAACAACCAATGGGGTGCCTCTGTCCCCTCCCCCTTCCAGTTCTCTATTCATTAGTGGAGTAGGATGTAATGGCACTCCCTAAGGAGGAGTGGCAGCTTCGGGCCCTTTCTGGGGGACTCAAGTGTCAAAGTGGGCAGCCCCCTGCCCTCCAGTGAGTGGCAGCCGGCGATCAGGGAGCCAGGTGGTTACTGACATGTGCACTCCACAACTCGACTACTGCGCTCCCCACGGCCATAGCGGAGGAGAGTTGTGGGGAAGTGGTTCATTACTAACTTGGAAATTGCTCATTACTAATGGAGAAAGTGTAAACTCCGACGAGGCCTAGAGACCTACCGGTCCTACCCAGTCGCCTGTTTGAAGTGGCTGGATTGTTTAGGGTAAACAGACGGCCTCCCTACAATGGGAGAGCCCCACGTGGGGTCCTCAAGCGACTGTGGGAGGAGGCAGGCGGGACGACAGAAGGATCCGGGAGGGACCCATGTGCCCAGTCACTCGATCGCCCCTCTCCGCAGAACGCAGCCCGAGCGCCGCGTCCCGCCGCCTTTCAATAAAAAGTATGAGGTTCCAAGTTACTCAAGTTATTCGTCCCCTCCCTTGTCCAGTCCGAGCCCCCGGGAGAGGGAGAGGCGCTGGCCGGGGGCGGGATAACCCTTCTGCGCAGGCCCGGCGGGGAGCGCCGGGCAGGTGCAGGGGCGGGGAAGGAGGAAAATACCGATCACCGATTGGGTAGCCTTGTGGTAGCTCCGCCCACAATGGGCGTGTCATAGAAGGACGGAACTGAGGGCTGCAGATCCCAGGATGCTTTGCGGCCGCTTCCGGACCGGTCGTGAACGGTCGCGGGGATGCTACGCTCGCTGGGCGCCGTGTGCGCCCGGCCTCCATGCCGGCCTCCGGCCCTGCTGCTGCTGCCGCCAACGCGCGGCCGCAAGACCCGGGATGACCCGCCTGCCAAGTCCAAGGTAGGGCGCGTGAAGACGCCGCCCGCGGTGGATCCGGCGGAGTTGTTCGTAGTGACGGAGCGTTACCGGCATTACCGCCAGACCGTACGCGCCCTCAGGTGTGTGTGCGCGGTGGCCGGCGCGCCCTCGGGGAAGCGTTGGGGCGGGCGGCAGGGTGCCGACTGGAAGCGCGTCCCCGCCCAGGCAGGAATTCGCGTGGGAGGTGCGGACGAAGCTACAGGAGTCCCGAACCGGGGTCGAGGCAGAGCGCAAGGTGCGAGAGGAAGTCGCCGAGCACCAGAGGCTGATGGCATGGAACCGGGCGGAGAACCAGCGGCTGCACGAACTGCGGTGCGTGTGGCTCGGGGCGGGACCGGAGGGACCGAGCCAGGGCGGGCCATCTGGGCCTGGGGAGGGAGAAGCCCCGCTCAGCCTCGACCCCCTCCAACTCGCTCTTGCAGGATTGAGAGACTGCGGCGCGAGGCGCTGGAAGAGGAGCAGCGGCAGGCCGAGGAGCAGGCCCGCCGAGCCCTGGAGTTGCAGGCCCAGATACAGCGCAAGGAGCAAGAAGTGCTGCAGCTGCAGGTGAGGTGGAACGCTTGCGGGAGTGGGGAGAGGAAGGAAAGCCGAGTGCCTGCAAGTGCAGATGAGGAGAGGGCTGGGCTGGGTTTGACCTTGAGCATGATAAAACCATTGTACCAGGCCAGGATTGACATGTGAAACCTGAAAGCAGGGGAGTAATCCTACAGTAGTAGGTGGAATTTAGATTAAGAGAGAGAGAGAAGGACAAGTTTGAGAGGGGTCTAGAGGAGACCAGGAAGAGGTAAGGGACTGAGTCCACCACTGGGGACAGAAGGTTGACACAGCTAGTGCTTGAGGTTCTGGCTGAGGTGCCCTGTGGATGATGGTGTAAGAAAAGTATATGGCAAGGACACCTGTAATTATTCTAGAAGGTCAGTGGGATTCTAAAAGAGGTCCTAGACTCTCGGTACCTTCTTCCTCAAGAGACTTCAGGAGCCTTTTCCTCCAGCAGGCTGTGCCTGGCAAACAGTTTGTGCAGGGCTCACATGCATCTGGCCTTTTCTCTCCCTGTAGGAAGAGGCAAAAAGGTTCATCACCCGGGAGAACCTGGAGGCACGTATAGAAGAAGCACTGAACTCCCCCAAGAGCTACAACTGGGCTGTCACCCAAGATGGGAAGGTAGTCAGGTCCCAGAACAGAGACTCCTAGGGGCCTAGAAGCGAGTGTGTGGGGGTGTGTGTGTGTGAAACGGAGGGCCAAGTTTTGCTCTGGAGCAAAAAAGTGTGTGTGTGTGTGTGTGTGTGTGTGTGTGTGAATGGGAAATGGAGGGCCAAGTTTTGCTCTGGAGCAAAGAAGTTCCTATGAGAAAGGTTCAACTTTTACTGAGCAGTCCTCGCCCTCTGGTCTCAAGTTCATCACTTGGTCAGAAACTCCCAGGACCACAGTATCCTATTCTGCCCTGTGTACAGCCTCAAGACAGTACTAACTCTAGAGTGGTTTCTGTCTCATGGCAGCATCACCTCACATAGGCAGGCCATCCCTGAGTGTCATGAGATAACATGAATTACTTGTGACCTGATGTCTGCTTTTGTAAATAAAGGTTTATTGGAAACAGCCTTGCTTGTCCATTGGCCACATTTACACTGGAACAGTGACAGAGATGAACAGTTTCAACAAAGTCTGGATGACTTGAGGCTTTAGAATACTAGCTCCAGGGGGTCTGGGAGTTTGGCCTAGTGGTAGAGTGCTTGCCTAGCATGCACAAAGACCCGGGTTGATTCCTTGGTACCACATACATAGAAGAAAAAAAAAAAGCTGGAAATGGTGCTGAGGCTCAAGTGGTAGAGCTCTAGCCTTGAGAAAGCCCAAGGACAGTGCTCAGGCTCTGAGCTCAAGCACAGGAGGGGCAAAAAAAGAATACTAGCTCCAATGGGGATATATTGCCCAGTCATCTACAGAAGCTAACCAGTGACCCAAAGCCCACTGTTCAGTCCTGGCCTTTGCTGGCCAGGGTCTGGTATGTCCAAGAAAACAAGGGAGACTCCCATTTCTCCTGATAGTTCTCTACTTGCACCTTCAATGATGTACATCCACCCGGTGCTCCTAGCATTCTTGGACCACCCACCAAATGGTACTGCTTGGGGAAGCTTGGTTGGCTAAGGCTTAATGAGGTCAGGGTAGCTTGGCAAATCTTTTCAGAATGCCCGGCCCTGCATGGAGATGTGACTCCTAGTATTTATTCCCATCTGCTGATGTTGGTACAGATCCTCCTAAAAACCAGGCTTCAACAACAGCCCGTAGCATTATGGTGTCAATAGGCAGTTGGTTAAGCCTTTCAGGGTTTGACTCAAGCCCACCCTGTCTGTCCTGCTGCTAGTGGTGCGCAGGTAAACTCAGGTGTACTTGTATTGTGTCCCATGGTAGAAAACCTGATCTCCAGCAGAGCCCTGGACTGTTTATATGTATTTTGTTATTTTGTGGGTCATGGGGCTTGAACTCAGCCTGGGCACTGTCGCTGAGCTCTTCAGATCAAGGCTACTGCCCTACACTCGAGCCAAGCACCACTTCCCATTTTCTAGAGGTTAATTGGTGATAATAGTCTCAGGTCCTTCAAAGGCCTCATATCTAAAATATATCAACAGCTCAAAAAATTGAATCACTCCAAAACTAATCTCCAAAGAAACAACCATCCCATTAAAAGATGGGCCTAAGAGAGTCTTCTCTGAAGAAGAAATAAGCATGGCCTATAGACACATGAAGAAATGCTCAACATGTCTGGCCATAAAAGAAATGCAAATCTAAGATTCCACCTCACTCCAGTCAGAATGGCCAGGATCAAGAAATCTAATAACAGATGCTGGAGGGGATGTGGCCAGGAGGGATCACTACTACACTGTTGGTGGGAGTGCAAACTCGTTCAACCACTATGGAAAGCAGTATGGCAGTTCCTCAAAAGACTAAACAGGGCTCCCCTATGACCCAGCAATTCCACTACTTGGCATTTACCCAATCATCCAGAAACAAGGACATACTAAATCCATTGGCACAACGATGTTCATTGCAGCACTATTTACCATAGCAAAGATATGGAACCAACCCAGATGCCCCTCAGTTGATGAGTGGATCAACAAGATGTGGTATTTGTACACAATGGAATTCTATGCTGCTGTTAGAAAGAATGACATTGCCCCACTTGTAAGGAAATGGAAAGACTTAGAAAAAATCATATCAAGTGAAGTAAGCCAGACTCAAAGGAACATAGGCTCAATGGTTTCTCTCATTTGTCATAATCAGTAGAAACCTTGGGCTCTCCTAGCAGAGATTTACAGTAGAACAAAACCTAGATACTTAAGGCCATATAGTATGATGCTAAATAAAAGGACCTCCAAGATATAGAAACAAAAGCCATATAATGAGTGACAGTTGTCTTTAATGTACTATGTTATCTCTCATCTCTTGCTGTCCCTTGGTTATTTCATATTATTACAGTATTTCATCAGGTTATCTGATGTATTGTATATATGGGTATTTGGCTATTTGAAGTCGGATAGGGAAGGGAGGAAAACAAGATGAGGGGTGGGGGTAGAGGGAGGGAAATGGGGACCAAGACATGAGAAAGGGTATCAATGTATGTGAAGTAACGCACCTTCTATCTGGTGAATATAATGTAACCCTTTTATTAATTACAATAAAAAATATATGAAAAAAACATAAAAAATTTTTTAAAAAAGTCTCAGGTCCTTTTGTGCCAGTGCTGACTTTGAACCATGATCCTCAGATCTCAGCCTCCTGAGTAGCTAGGTTTATAGGCATGAGCCACTGCCCCGGCTTGGACTGTTCATTTGATGGGTGTGGCTTTGGGCCAAAAACACCAGAAGTGCTAATGATCCTTGCCTCTACCATCAATAGAATGCATCGCCAGCCCTGCATTACTGCTTTCGACTTACTAATTAGGAAGGAAAAATGTCCAAGCTTGACAGTTCCAGAATTACCCTTGTTTCATGGGCTTAATTTCCCGTGTCCTCTGAGCAGGCATAAACATATTCATGAGGTGACAAGGGTCAGAGTTGCCAGAACCATACTTGGCTGCAGGCTGGACTACCTAGGAAATCTCTTATTCAAAGTAGTGGATTTGGCTGGGCACTGGTGGTTCACACCTGTAATCCTAGCTGCTCAGGAATCTGAGACCTAAAGATTGGGATTTGAAGTCAGCCCAGGCATGAAAATCCATGAGACTCTTACCTCCAATTCACCACCTGAAGTGGAGCTGAGGCTTAAATTGATAGAGCGCTATCCTTGAGGGGGAAAAAAAGGTAATAGATTTGGGGGCCTCCCAGTAAACACATTTGGAACTGAACACCCATATATAAGTGCCTCCCCAAGAACTGAGGAGAAGCCGGGCTCAGTGGCTCACGCCTGTAACCCTAACTACTCAGGAGGCTGAGATCTGAGGGTCAGCTCAAAGCCAGCCCAATCACTAAAGCCTGTGTGACTCATCACCAGTTAGCCACCAGAAAACGGGAAGTGGTGCCGTGGCTCTAGGGGTAGGCTGGTTAGACTTGAGCCGAAGAGCTCAGGGACACGTCCAGAGTTCAAGTCCCACAACCGATAAAAAAAATGAGGAGGGTGACTCATGTACGGAGAAGAGGTGGTGTTTCACTTGGAAGGGAATATGCTGTCCCCAGGAACTACTGAGGGGACAGTTTTTCCCTAGGATGCTCAGTGTCTCTGCAAAATAGCTCAGTTGCTCCTCAGACTGGATGTGAAGGTTTTGTGCTGCTGCCAGGTGAAGACAAAGTATTTGTAGTGGTCTAAGTGGAGAAGAGAGGGATGCACTTGCCAGGTTAACAGGTAAGGTGCTGTTCTGTCAGGGAGACGCCATGAGGCCTGATTGAACAAAACTAAAGTCATTCCTGTTGGGAGCCGAGTGCAGGGTCAGGCTGGCCCATGAATCTGCATCACTAACTAGGATAACCACACAAACGAGCTGTCATGTATGAACGCCATGCCTAACTTTGAGCTATATCGTCAGTGTTGTGAATCACTTTCTTCTGAGACTTGATTATCATTGGGTACGAATGTGTTATTGCTTTATCAGTCTCTGCTGAGACCGATAGTGAGAGTAAACACGTGGATCTCCTCCGCCCTGCCCACCTTTATGCTGATAGGCTCCTGCGCCCTACATCAGCTGAATGGACTTCCTCAATAAACGAGCTCCTGCCTTGACGGGTCTCCCTGACCCGTCTGATTGTCCTCTGGCGAGGGAGGGCTGGGTGCGGATGGTCAGTTGGCCCTCTCTTTTCTTGGGTCTCCTGATGGGGAATGTTATCTCTATCCTTCCTGCAGGTCGGGAGGGACCAAGGACTAAAAACTCCGACAATTCCCCATATTTTTCTGGTCTACTCCAATTTTTTTGCATAGAACACAGTCAAAAGAATCTCATAGCCAGATGTAGTGACTCACATCACATCTGTAATCCTAGCTACTCAGAGGCTGGGATCTGTGGATTACATTTCAAAGCCAGTCTGGACACAGTTAACCACCAGAAGTGACACTGTATCTTTAGGAGTGGGGTGGTAACCTTGAGCTGAAGAGCTCAGGAATATGCCCAGGCCCAGTCCAAGTCCCATGACCGACTAAAAATAAAAAATAATCTCATAATCCCAGAAATATTGAATAGTTCCCTCAGAATTCACAAGTTGAAAACAGATAGGAAACTTACTTTACCACTGAAGTAATTCTAGCATGGAGAGTCAAGCTTCGAATTATTTTTCCTTCTGAAGTAAGTCCAAAGCAGTGTTATAACCCCCATATCCTGAGACAGGCCAAGTAATGGTGCTGGAATTTCCCTGGAGAGTTCCCTGGCAATTAGATCCTCATCACAGGCAAGTACCATAAAGAAATGTCACGCCCAGCTCCAGTGGCTCACACCTGTAATCCTAGCTACTCAGGAGGCTGAGATCTGAGGATCACATTTCAAAGACAGCCCGAGCACTAAAATCCATAAGTCTCTTATCTCCAGTTAACCACCAGAAAACCAGAAATGGTGCTGTAGCTCAAGGGGAAGGGTGGTAGCTTTGAGCTGAAAAGCTCAAGGATAGTGCCTAGGCCCAGAGTTCAAGTCACATGACAGGCTTTGGGGAGGTGGGGGAGAAAGAAATGTGAAGCTTAATATGTCAAAGAACAGAATACAGCCTGTGCCAACTTCGGAGTTCAATTTATAACACCTTGAGGTCAAGAATTTGAGGAGCTTGGTGCTAAATGACTCATGCCTATAATCCTAGGTACTCAAGAAACTAAAATCCAGAAGATCATAGTTCAAGGGGCAGCATGAGCATTAATGCAATTTGAGAGTCCATCTTCAAAATAACCAGCAAACAAGCAGGACTGGATGCAGAACTCAAGTGGTAGGCCTACAGCCAAGCAAGCAAGCTCAGCAAAGACAAGGCCATAAGTTCAAAGCTGGTACTAGCCAAAAAGATAATTCATAATAAGAATTCCAGGAAAGTGACATGAAATCAAAGGTAAGTGGTGTACTACATGCCATGCCTATAGTCCCAGACAGATGAAGGAAAGACACATTGTATTTCAGTGTTCACAGCCAACTTGGGCTACAAAGCTAGATTATGGTTCCTCTTGAGAAAAAAGAAAACCAGAGGTGCACAAACCCCACTCTCAACCAGCACTGCACAGTGGCCTAGCAGCCAGATCTCCACTCATCACCCCCAAATGGCTGAGAATTTTCTGTTACTGGGTAAAAACTAGCTTGTAAAAGGTTCTAGGGAAGTAATGTAGTGTAGTTTATACTTTGCATTTTATCACTTGCGTCACAGCTCCACTTCCAACTTTTTAGTGGTTAATTGAAAAGTGCTTAAGAGGGCCGGAAGTTTGGCTTAATGGTAGAGTGCTTGCCTAGCATTCACAAAGACCCAGGTTCAATTCCTCAGTTCCACAAACATAGAAAAAGCCAGAAGTGGTGCTGTGGCTCAAGTGGTAGAGCTCTAGCTTTGAAAGCCCAAGGATAGCGCTGAGGCTGACTTCAAGCCCCAAGATTTGCAAAAAAAAAAAAAGCTTCAGAGACTTTCCTGATTTGACTTTCATATCCAATCCTCAGATCTCAGCCTCCTGAGTAGAAGGGAGTACAGCCATGACCCACCTGCACCCAGCTAATTTTGTGAGGAGGAGGGAACTGAAGTTTGAACTCAGGGCTTCTTACTCTCAATTTGATTTTTTGCTCAAGGTTGGCACAACTCTACTTCCACTTCCAGATTTTGCTGGTTAATTGGAAATAGTGTCTCGTGGATGTTTTGTGTGTCTATGCTGTTTTTTTTTCTTTCTTTCTTTCTTTCTTTTTTTCTTTCTTTCTTTCTTTATTTATTTATTTATTTTGCCAGTCCTGGGGCTTGAACTCAGGGCCTTGGACACTTTTTGCTCAAGGCTAGTGCTCTGCCACTTGAGCCACAGTGCCACGTTCAGCTTTTTTTTTTTTTTTTTTGCCAGTCCTGGGCTTGAGCTCAAGGGCTTGAACACTGTCCTTGGACTTTCTCAAGGCTAGCACTCTACCACTTGAGCCTCAGCACCACTTCTGTTTTTTTGCTATGTATGTGGGGGTACCAAGAATCGAACCCAGGTCTTCGTGCATGCTAGACAAGCACTCTACCACTAGGCCAAACTCTCTGCCCCCACTTTCAACTTTTTCTGTATATGTGGTACCGAGGAATTGAATGCTAGGCAAGCATTCTACCAATAGGTCACATTCCTGGCGCCCTATGCTAGTTTTGAACCCTGATCCTTGGATCTCAGCCTCCTGAATAAGCTGGGATTACAGCCACCAGCACTTGGCCATTTTTAATTTTTTTTTCCAGTCCTGAGGCTTGAACTCAGGGCCTGAGCACTATCTTTGGGCTTTTTCCTCAAGGCTAGTGCTCTGCCACTTGAGCCACAGCACCACTTCCAGCTTTTCTCCATGTATGTGGTACAGAGGAATCCAACACAGGTCTTTGTGCATACTAAGCAAGTACTCTACTACTAGGCCAAACTCTTTGCCCAATTTTTTTATTTTATTTTATTTTTTTGTGGGTCATGTGGCTTGAACTCAGCCTGGGCACTGTCCTTGAGCTCTTTAGCTCAAGGCTGCCACCCTACCCCTGGGCCTGGTTAATTGACTGATGGATCACACCTGTAATCTTAGCTACTCAGGAGGCTGAGATCTGAGGATCAAGGTTCAAAGCCAGCCCAGGCACAAAAGGACCTGAGACTCATCTCCAATTAACCTCTAGAAAATGGGAAGTGGGGCTTGGCTCAAGGGTAGGGTGGTAGCCTTGAGCTGAAAAGCTCAGGGACAGTGACCAGGCCCAGTGATAGGGCAGTAACTTTGTGCAGAAGAGCTCAAGGACAGTGCCCAGGCTGAGTTCAAGCCCCATGACCGACAAAGAAAAAAAAAGTCTCAGGTCCTTCTGTGCCTGAGCTGGCTTTGAAGCTTGTTCCTCAGATCTCAGCCTCCTGAGTAGCTAAGGTTGCAGGCGTGAGTCACCGGGCTGCGCAATTTTTTTTTAATGCAGTACTTTTGTTTGAAGCCAAGGCTTTGCTCAAGTACCCTACCACTTCAGCCTTTTAGAGTTTGTGACAAGTTCTTCCTGATACTCAGGCTGATCTCAAATATGTAACCCCAAGTGGTTCAATCATAACCTACTATTAGCTGCACCATCAATCCATACTATTACTCTGGGGAGGGAAAAAAAAAAGCTAGAGGACAGCCTCCTGCTGTGGACTTGAGAAAAATATGTGCCAAATACAGTGGTGAAATTGGGAATTCATGTCGAGATCAACTTGCAGTTCCTCTTATTTCCAGCAGAGGGAAATATCACCATGATAGTGACAGGGCCCTTTAAAAAAATGACGTGATGGAAAACATTGTTAAGTATGACACTCCTGGTGTGGGGAGCACAGTGGCTTAGCCTGTGATCCTGGCTACTCAGGAGGCTGAGATCTAAAGACTGAAGTTCAAAGCTAGCCCAGGCACACAAAGGCATGAGACTCATCTCTCCAATGAACCACCAAAAAACTGGATGTGGAGCTGTGGCTCAAGTAGTAGAGCACTAACCTTAAGCACAAACGCTGAGAGACAGTGTCTAGGCCTTGAGTTCAAGGCCTAGCTACCTCATGTTCCTCTTTGGGGGCACTGGGAACGACAAAGCCCACTCTCTCTAATACTAGCCTTCCTTCTGCACACACATGCACACAAACTGCTATTGATGTTCATTATGCAGCGCGGCAGAGCACTAAGGCTAGCACTCTACCACTTGAGCCACAAGTCTGAGCCACAATTTTGGTAGAGCCAAAAGTGGAAAGCTCCACTCTCAACTTTTCTGGTGGTTAATTGGAGATAAGCGTCTCCTAGACTTTCCTGTACCACGATCCTCAGATTTCAGACTCCTAAACACCCAGGGTTGCAGACATGAGCCACCAGAGCCCATGGCTTCTGTCCTCCCCTCCTGAGTGCTCAGGTCATCTTCACAAAGAAATCTCTGCCGCCTGTCCTAAGAACAAGTGCAACAGAGCCTTCCCTTGTTCTCCATAACGTTCATCAGTTCCTCACAATTCACCTGCTGCTCATTCTGGTGTTGAGGTTGAGCCCCATGCGTCTACCACTGAGACCACCCGAAGTCCCCCACCCGTGTACACTACTATCCGAATAGGATTATGCTTTATCTTTCTTTCCTGTTTGCTTTGAGTTACTTCAGCGAAACACCTAGATAATGAACTTTTCAAGAGGAAAGGTCTGCATGGCTCCCGTCTACTGTCTACTGACCCTGTTCCTTACCTGAGGCAGCCTGTTGTGGCTGAATGCATAGTGAAGCATGTCTCTGGTCAAAAGACCTCCCCCCCCCCCCCGAGGGGCCTGGAGTTTGGCCTAGTGGTAGAGTGCTTGCCTAGCATGCACGAAGACCCGGGTTCGATTCCTCAGTACCACATATATAGAAAAAAGCTGGAAGTGGTGCTGAGGCTCAAGTGGTAGAGCTCTAACCTTGAGAAAGTCCAAGGACAGTGCTCAGACGCTGAGCTCAAGCAAGACCTCCCTCTAGGCCCCACCCTTTAAAGGTTCCACTGTCCCCAATATCACCATCCTGGGGACCAAGCCCTTTTATTTTTTCTCTCATTTGCTGGTACTGAGGTTTGAATTCAGGGACTTGCACTTGCTCAGCTTGCTTGTTCATTTGAACCA
The DNA here is from genome assembly GCF_031878675.1 of Megascapheus bottae. Taxonomy (NCBI): domain Eukaryota; kingdom Metazoa; phylum Chordata; class Mammalia; order Rodentia; family Geomyidae; genus Megascapheus; species Megascapheus bottae. Next base: position 26,870,802 of record NC_143526.1, on the reverse strand, counting down.
TGCTTTTAGCTAGTTATTTTGGAGTCCTGGGCTGACTTCCAATTGTGATCTTGATCTCAGCGTCCTGGGATCCAGAATTCCATGTATGATTACATGCAAGCCATCCATGCTTAGCTTGGGGGACATACAAGGTCTAAACCATGAACACAGGCTGCTTGATTTCTCTCATTTGTAATCATTAGTGCACATCTAGGATTCTCCTAGCGGAGGATCACAATAGCTCAAAAGCTATGTACATATGGCCATATAGGATGAGGCTAAACGAAATGAACTCTAGAATATGCAGACAAGGGGTTTATCTGTGATTGTTGTTCTTAATCTTCTCTGTGAAGTTATCTATTTTCTCTTTTTTCCCCCTATATTTATCTCATGTGGTTACTGTATCTGACTTTGTTACCTGGGATACTATATATATATTTGTTTATTAGAAATAGGGAAGGAAAGGGGAAAAACATGATGATTGCGAGGGGTGAAGGGAGGGAAAGCGGGAGAAAAACATGGAAAGGGGTATTAATGTTCAAGAAGTAATACACGGGGCCAGAAGCTGGGCCTAGTTGTGGAGTGCTTGCCTAGCATGTACAAAGACCCCGGCTTGATTCTTTGGTACCACATAGAAAATGCCAGAAGTGGTGCTGTGGCTCAAGTGGTAGAATTCTAGCCTTGAGAAAGCCCAAAGACAATGCTCAGGCCCTAAGTTCAAGCCCCAGGACTGGCAATAAAAAAAAAAAAAGTCATGTACCCACTACCTGATGAATGTAGCTGTAACCCCTCTATGCGTCACTCTGACAACAGATTCATTCTTTTAAAAAAGGTAGAAAATATTTACAAAATCCAGCTGGGCACAGTGGTTCACGCCTGTAAACGTATCTACTCAGGAGGCTGAGATCTGAAGATCAAGGTTCAAAGCCAGCCCCGGCACTAAAATTCATGAGACTCTTATAGCCAAATAACCACCAGAAAACTGGAAGTGTTGCCATGGCCCAAGGGTTAGGGCTGTAGTCCTGAGCTGAAGAGCTTAGGGACAGTGTCCAGTCCCAGAGTTCAAGTCCCACAAACAACAAAAAACATTTTTTTAATCTTCAGTGAAAAAAAAGAATCTAAGCCATAACACTACTGGAATGCTTATCGTTTCACACTTTTCCTTCTCCACTAGAAAATAAATCTTGAGTGAATGAAGATTTTTCTCCAGTGATGGAGATCAAACCCAAGGCCTCATGAATGCTCCTTACTCATGTGAGTCTCCTGAGTTTAGCTCAAGTACTGAACTACTGCCTCAGCCCAAGGGCAAAGATTTCATCTGCTTTGTTCACTAATGTTCGCAGACATCTGCAATGGGACCCCTGGCATCTTCAGATGAGGATTGGGTCACAGAAAACGGCATGCTGGCTGTGTGGGGAACGGTGTGTGATGGTAATTTATGGGCAAGTGTTAGCTCGGGTGAGGTCAGTGTGCCCACAGAGTGGGCGGGAGGCCTCTGTGGGACAGCTGCTGGGGCAGGCTGTTGACCTTCTAGGCCAGGAATACCAATGAGCTGATGTAGGTGGGAAATGAGCTGATTTGTAACCCAGACTGACCTGATCACTTCTCCAGTGCTGGAAAGCTCTCTGCAGTCTCACGAGGCCTTGAACTCAGGGTTGGATGGGTGCTGTAAACTTCTCAGGTCCCATGGCCTCCTCTGGAGGAGGGTAAACACACAGCAGAAGGGCCTAGTCTGCCTCATGCTCCTAGGGCAGAGGAGCCAACACAGCAAGCCTGTGCCCTCCAGCACTGACTCTCACTCTTCCCTCTGCAGGGAGCAGCCCTGGGGACCCCCTGTGAAGGGGAGGCAGACGAAATGGGTAGCAGAAAGAGAACTGGCACATAGGGTCCCACAGGGAGCTTGAGCTGAAATGCTCTATACAGGAATCCCGCATTCGGGCCCATGGATCAGCCATTGGTGTGGCCAGCTGGGAAGGGTGTCACCCTGGGCCAGGTGACTCCTTGCAGCTGAAGCGAGCTGGTGACCACACTCTTAGAAATGGAAGTACTGATGGCACACAGAAATCCCATACTTGAATACATATTTGTTAAACTTGACATTTGAAATACGATGTAAAAAAAATCAATGTTAATAAAATCTAAAAAAGAAGAAAAAAAAGACAGGGGAAGTACTTTGTTTCTAAAGAGGTCCAGACAGGATACTCTCTTATCCACACCATCTACTAGCACTCCTTCCGTAGAGAAATCTTAAGATTTTTTTTGTTATTTTGTTTTGTTTTGTTTTGTTTTTGGTCGTGGGGCTTGAACTCCAAGCCTGGACTCTGTCCCTGAGCCCTTCCCTGAGCCCTTCAACTCAAGGCTACCACCCTACCCCTGGAACCACAGCACCACTTCTGGTTTTCTAGTAGTTAATTGCAGATAAGAGTCTCACAGTCTTTAGTTCCTCAGGCTGGCTTTGAACCACTATCCTCAGATCTCCAGCCTCCTGAGTAGCTAGGATTACAGGTGTGAGCCACTGTGCCCGGTGAGAAACCTTACGTTTTAGCTTCATTTTGAGATACATTTAAATGCAAAGAACATGGGCCAGGCAGTGGCTCTTGCTTGTAATCCTAGATATTCAGGAGGCAATGTGATCTGGAGGATTGTGGTTTGAGGCCAGTCTAGAGAAATAGTTTACAAGCTCCCATCTCCAGCACAGGTGGATATGATGTTGGCAGACTGTGCCTGTCATCCCAGCTTAAAAAAAAAAAACTGATATTGGGAGGATTATGGCTCCTGGGCAAAGTGGTAGAGTACTTGCCTAGCACGCATGAAGTCGTGGGTTTGAGTCCTCAGTACCACATTCACAGAAAAAGCCAGAAGTGGATCAAGTGGTAGAGTGCTTGCCTTGGGCAAAAGAAGCTTGGGGATAGTTCCCAGACCCTGAGTTCAAGCCCCAGGAATTGGCCGGGGGAGGGGAGCAAAAAGGGCCAGAGATGTGGTTCAAACAGAACATTTGACTATCTGGCACAAAACCTTAAGTTCAGACACTAATACCAAAAAATAAATTAAAATGCAAGAGGAAAAAAAAAGTCCAAAAACATTTTGCTTTTCTTTTTCTGAGCTGGGGCTGGAACCTAGGGCTTTATGTGTGCTAAGCAAGTATCCTGCCATTGCACTATGTCCAGCAGCCACAATTTGTGTGTGTGTGTGCGTGCGGGGGGGGGGGGGGGGATTATAGGGCTTGAACTCAGCCTGGGCGCTGTCCCTGAGCTCTTCAGCTCAAGGCTACTGCCCTACCCTTGAGCCATGCCCCACTTCCCATTTTCTAGAGGTTAATTGGAGATAAGAGTTTCAGGTCCTTTTGTGCTCCAGGCTGGCTTTGAACTGTGATTCTAAGATCTCAACCTCCTGAGTAGCTAGGATTACAGGTGTGAGCCACTGTGCTCCGCTCACAAATGTTTTTAAATACATAGAGTAAGCCTTGGGGGGGGGGGTGTGCAGAGTCTCACCATGGAACCAAGGCTAGCATTAAACTTGCTGTGTTGCCCAGGCTAGCTTTGAACTTATCATCAGTTTGCCTCTGTCTCCCTGGAATTACAGAAGTATGTCATCACTCCTAGCTATAAAACACAATTTCAATCCTGAACATCCTATCCAAGAAACAAGAAGAAAAGACATTTGATCCTGGGCACTGGTGGTTCATAGGAAGCTGAGATCTGAGGACCAAACCTTGAAAACTAACTAGGAAGACAAATCTGAGAGATTCATTGCAAATTAACCATCAAAAGATTAGAAGTGAAGGCTCTAGTCGTAGAGTTCCAGCTCTATCATTTGAGGAAAAAAGCTCAGGGAAAATACCCAGGCCCTGAATTCAAACTCTATTTAAAGAGGGAAAAAAAAAAGACATCTGATTCCAAAAGAAACCAATTATATTTATATTTAGCTATCATTGTTACATTTCACCATTGTCCTAAAATGTGTGTGTGTGTGTACACATGTGTGCGTGTGGAAGAAATGGGGCTTGAAAACTGAGGGCCTAGAGCTCTTGCTTGGCTTCTGCTGCCTAAGGCTGATGCTTTACTTCTTGAAGGACATTTCTAATTCCCTAAATGTTCATATACATATATATATATACATATATATGTAAATATATAGATGTACACACACATCTATCTATCTATCATCTATCTATCTATCTATCTATCTATCTATCTATCTATCTATCTATCTATCTATCTATCTATATTAGATAGAAAGATTTATAGTGGCCTAATAACTGCTATCACCTCCAAGCGATGCATGGAAACAGTCTTTATTCGGTGGCAGTGGCTCCCACCAGAGCGGCCTGGTGGCTTCTCAGGCGGCTTGGCGGCTGAGCCCGGATGCTGCCCACTGCCTATCTCCTAGTTGAAGAGAGGCCGAGCTTCTTTTAAGAGGTTAGAGAAGAGGTGAGGTTTCCCATCCGGGTGTCAGGGGTGGGTGGGGTCCGGCGCCCCTCTCCCCACGCTGCCCTCCTCCTGGGGGCGTGGGGAGCGTGGGAGACCCCGGCTCGCGCAGCCTTTCCCCCCACCCGGTGCTGGGCTCCTGGCCTCGGCCGTGCGCTCCCGCTCGCCTTCCCGCCGCTCCTCCACCACTAGCCAGCGCGGTGACCTTCACCCTGGCCTGGGCCCTGCAAATGAATGGGCCTGACCCGCCGTGACCAGGCAAGCGGTCGCCCGCTTAGACACGGCCCGGCCAGCACATAAAAGGGCAGGGTGGAGCGACGGCTAACCAGCCGTGGACCCCGAGCCCGGACGAGCCCGGCCCCGCCACGCCGTCCAGCGCACCATGGCCGGCCCCAGCCTCGCCTGCTGCCTGCTGGGCCTCCTGGCTCTGACCTCCGCCTGCTACATCCAGAACTGCCCCCTGGGCGGCAAGAGGGCCGCGCTGGACCTCGACGTGCGCCAGGTGAGAGCCGCGCCCCACCCTCCACCCCCGGCCACCCGGGGGACCCCAGGCCCTCGACGGGCTGACACAGCGCCCTAGCGCCTGCTGTCTTCCCCACCCCCCCACCCCTCCACCCCCCGACCCCCGCTCCGGAGCCTGGGACCCCGGGACCCCTGCCCACCCCACCTCCCCGCCCTGCGCCCTCCCCGCAGTGCCTCCCCTGCGGCCCCGGGGGCCAGGGCCGCTGCTTCGGGCCCAGCATCTGCTGCGGGGACGAGCTGGGCTGCTTCGTGGGCACGGCCGAGGCGCTGCGCTGCCAGGAGGAGAGCTACCTGCCGTCGCCCTGCCAGTCCGGCCGGAAGCCGTGCGGGAGCGGCGGCCGCTGCGCAGCCGCGGGCCTCTGCTGCAGCCCCGGTGAGCGGGGCCGGGCGGGACGGGGTGCCGACCCCGGCGGAGGAGACCCCTCCGCTCCCGCCCCTGACTCGCCCCTGTGCTTGCAGACGGCTGCCGCTCGGACCCAGCCTGCGACCCTGACGCCGGCTTCCCGGAGCGCTGAGCCCCTGCCGCGCCCCCCGCCCGCCCCCACCCGCCCAAGTCAATAACCCAGGAATAAAGCATCGTCCTTCCCCAGCCGCACTCGCGTCCAAGTGTCTGAAATGGGGGGAGGGCGCAGGGGAGCCAGGCCTGACAAGAGCAAAGGGTCCAGAGTGGACGCTGGGGACTGACCGGTTGCCACCATCCTTAGGGGATGAAATCAGGGGACACCGAACAGGGCCGGCTCCAGCCCAGTGGAAAAGCCCCCGCTCCCCACTCCTCACACAAGACCGGGCCTGCAAGCTGCCTTAAGAGCTCAGATCCGATAAACCCAGCTGCTCGGGCTGAGATCTGAGGATCACGACTCAGGAAAATCCTTGAGATTTTATGTCCAGTTAAACAGCAAAAAGCTGGAAGTGGAGTTGGTGATCAAGTGTTAGAGTGCCAGCTTTATGCTAAAAAGCCAAGGGCTAGCGCCAAGGCCCCGAATTCAAGCTCTAGTACAGGCAGGTGGACACAGCACACACACACACACACACACACACACACACACACACACACACACACACACACACACACACACACACACAGCTTTATGCTAAAAAGCCAAGGGCTAGCGCCCAGGCCCCGAATTCAAGCTCTAGTACAGGCAGATGGACACAGCACACACACACACACACACACACACACACACACACACACACACGCACAGCTTTATGCTAAAAAGCCAAGGGCTAGCGCCCAGGCCCCGAATTCAAGCTCTAGTACAGGCAGGTGGACACAGCACACACACACACACACACACACACACACACACACACACACACATACACCTTCAAAAGTCCCAAACGACAAAGGTGGCGGTGAATGGACAGGGACCAGGTCTACCTGGCAAAGGGGAAGCTGGCAGTGCAAGCTGGGTGGCGTCTTGACTCCCAGAAGAGGTTTGAGTCACAGCTTGAGGGTTAGGGGAGCAGTTAGCCTGCTAGGGTGTTGGAGGTGAGACCTCCAAGGGCCTCAGGTGTGGCACTCGCTGCCAGGCCCCCAAGGAGGCCTCTGGAGCCATCTGCTTGGGGAAGCTGAGCTCAGCAGGGTGTCTCCAGCGCTGGGTCTGAACCCTTCTCCTCCTGTCTGCCTAAGGCGGCCCCCTCCTGGAGGATGGCAGTCCCCAGAGCCCACCTTGAGCAGGTGACTCCAAAGCCAAAAGGAAGAAAAGCCTGTCAACTAACTGTATCTGCAAAATATGGAAAAGAGGAAAGACAAGAGGCAAATATTGATCATGGAGCAAAATACAATCAATAAAAAATGATTAGAGACTTATTATTATATGTAGGTAAAAAGAGCAAGATACAAAAATGATGATTATGAGCTAAGCGCCTGTGGCTCATACCTGAGAAATCCTAGCTACTCAAGAGGAAACAGATCTTAGGATTGAAGTTTGAAACCAGCCTAGGTGAGAAAGTCCAAGAGACTCATCTCCAATCAGCTGCCAGAAAACAGGAAGTGGAGCTGTGGTTCAAAGGGTAGAGCACTAGCCTTGAGCATAAAATGCTCAGGGACAGCACTCAGTCCCTAAGTTCAAACTCCAGGACTGGTTAAAAAAGAAAAAGAGGCTGGGAGTTTAGCTTAGCAGTGGAGTGCTTGCCTAGCATACACAAGACCCAAGTGTGATTCCTTGGTACCACATACATAGAAAAAAGAAAAGGATTGGGGCCGGGAGTTTGGCCTAGTGGTTAAAGTGCTTGCCTAGCATGCATGAAGACCCGGGTTCGATTCCTCGGTACCACATATATAGAAAAAAGCCGGAAGTGGTGCTGAGGCTCAAGTGGTAGAGCTCTAGCCTTGAGAAAGTCCAAGGACGGTGCTCAGCCCAGGACTGGCAAAAAAAAAAAAAAAAGAAAAGGATTATGCAGTCATATCTACCAATATTCTAAATATATATATACAGAGAGCAACAAGTCATAGAACAATGAGAAACAAAGACTATGCGGACAATAATATAATATATAACATAATATTCTCTTTTTTTGTGAGTCATAGGGCTTGAACTCAGCCTGGGCACTGTCCCTGAGCTCTTCAGCTCAAGGCTACTGCCCTACCCCTGGGCCTGGGCATTGTCCCTGAGCTCTTCAGCTCAAGGCTATCACCCTACCCTTGAGCCAAACCCCACATCCTGTTTTCTAGAGGTTAATTGGTGATAAGAGTCTCAGGTCCTTTTGTGCCTGGACTGGTTTTGAACCTTGATCCTCAGAGCTCAGCCTCCTGAGTAGCTAGGATTACAGGCATGAGCCACTGTGCCCAGGTTTTTTTCCCCTATGTATATGGCACCGAGGAATTGAACCCAGGTCTTCATGCATGCTAGGCTAGCACTCTACCACTAGGCCAAACTCCTGGCTGATTAATGGAAATTTTTTAATTAGCTTTAGTTGTTCAATGGGGTTGCCATTTAATAAAGCAGTTTATGAGTACAAAGTATATTGATGCATCACCCCTCTCATCACGTTCATGCCATCATTACTAATTTTGCGGCATCAGATGTCTAGAAAACATTGCACTCAACAGCTAGAGCAAATGTGACTTTAAGGCTGCACATATGAAATGCTCACAAAACCCACCCTGCCCTGGTCATGAGAGAAGGCAATTATTATAAGGTAAGAGCCAATGACCTCAATGCATAAAATTAAAGAATCTGAAAGGACGATTAAAGGAAATCCTCATGTGCCTGCATTTCAAATACATATTAGAAGCAACCCTGGGTTAACACTGTGAACACCATGAAATTATTGACACTTAGAACAGGGAGGGTAACACTGGAGGGCACAGGAAGACTTGGGATTGAAGGCGGAAAGGTGTTGCTGGAGCTCACATGCCTTAAGCTATTGTGCTTGCCCTGTAGCTGGGATACCATACTGAGTCTCTCCAGCTTTCATGTTCAGGCTGGCCTTGAATCAGTCCTTAAAATTCTGCCTCCTGAGTAGCTATGATTAAAGGCTTGAGCTACTATGCTAGGCTAAATATGCAATTATTGATTGATTGATTGATTTGGTCATGGGTCTTGAACTCAGGGCCCAGGCCTTGTCCCTGAGCTTTTTTTTTTGGTTTTTGGTTTGGGTTTTTTTTTTTTTTTTTTTTACCAATCCTAGGCTTGAACTCAGGAGGGCCCAGGCACTGTCCTTGGACAATTTTTGCTCAAGGCTAGTGCTCTGCCATTGAGCTACAGCAACATTTCCAGCTTTTTCTGAGTATGTGGTACCAAAGAATCGAGCCCCAAGTTTCCGTGCATGCTAGGCAAGCGCTCTATCACTAGGCTAAACTCCTGGCCCATCCCTGAGCTTTTTTGCTCAAGGTTAGCACTCTATCACTTTGATCCACAGCACCACTTCTGGTTTTCTGGTGGTTAATTGGAGGTGAGTATCATAGAATTTCCTGCACAGGTTGGGTTTGAATGATGATCCTCAGATCTCAGATTCCTGAATAGTTAAGGTGACAGGCATGAATCACTGGCACCTGTCTTAAATTTGAATCTTTTTTTCATATATTTTTATTGTAATTAATAGAAGGGTTACATGATATTTGCCAGATAGATGGTGCATTAATTCCCATACATTGATACCCTTTCACATGTCTTGGTCCCCATTTCCCTCCCCCCTCCCTCCACCCCTTAAATTTGAATCTTAAATGTCCCCAAAGGCCCATGTGTTAAATTTCCTCAGCTTAATGTTAGAGAGGGACAGTGGGATATTAATTAATTAATTAGTTAAGAGCTGGTACTAGAGATTGAACTCAAGTCCTCATACTCTTGATTAGTCTTTTAATTCAAGATTGGTGCTCTACCACATATTTCCAATCTAGCTTTTCTTTTTCTGGTTGATTGTAAATATCTTGTATTTTTCTGCCTAGGTTAACTTTGAACTTCAATCCCTAGATCTCAGCTTCCTATTTTTCTTTTCTACTAAGGTTAGAGCATACATGTACTCTATGATTGAGCTACAAGAGCTACAACTCTAACCCTTGTTTGGTTTCTGTTTGTTTGGCTTTTATTTCCATGTATTCTGGTTTTTTGCCAGTCCTGGGCTTGAACTCAGGGCCTAGGCACTGTCCTTGGACTTTCTCAAGGCTAGAGCTCTACCACTTGAATCACAGCACCACTTCTGGCTTTTTTCTATGTATGTGGTACCAAGGAATCGAACCCGGGTCTTCGTGCATGCTAGGCAAGCACTCTACCACTAGGCTAAACTGCCAGCCCTCTTTTCTTCTTGAGACAGAGTTCTACCAAGGGCTAGCCTTAAATTAGAGATACTCCTAGTATCCTCCACTTCTCAAGTGTTACTGATGGGAGGTGGAGAGTAGTTTTTTTGTTGTTATTGCTTTTGTTTTTGTCAGGCCTATGGTTTGAACTCAGGGTGTGGGCACTGTCCCTGAGCTTTTTCACTTAAAACAAGCACTCTACCACTTTGAGCCACAGCTTTACTTCCACCACCCCCTGCTCCTCCTCCTCTCTCTCCTGCTCCTCCTCCTCTTCCTCTTCCTTCTTTTGTTGGTTGTATGGCCTGAACTCTAGGCATGGACTCTGTCCCTAAACCTCTTTGTCCTCAAGGCTAGCACTCTGCCATTTGAGCCACAGTTCCACCTCCAGTTTTTGAGTAGTTAACTGGAGATAAGAGTCTCATGGGGATTTTTTTGCCCAGGTTGGCTTTGAACCATGATCCTCAGATCTCAGCCTCCTGAATAGCTAGGATTACAGGCATGAGCCACTGGCATCTGGCTCCCAGCTCCTGACCTTTATTTAATTTATTTACTTATTTATTTATTTAGTTAGTTGGTTATGGGGCTTGAACTCTGGGCCTGGGTGTTGTCCCTGAGCTCTTCAGCTCATGGCTAGTGTGCTGCCACTTGAGCCACAGTGCCACTTCCGGTTTTCTGATGGTTAATTGGAAATAGGAATCGCATGGATTTTAGTGACCAGGCTGGCTTTGAACCTCAATCCTCAGATCTTAGCCTCTTGAGTAGCTAGGATTGCATGCATGAGACACCAGAGCCCAGCTCCCTCACCTTCTTTTTGCTCAAAGCTCGGCCTCTGCCACTCAAGCCACAACTCCACTTCCTGCTTTTTGTGGCTAATTGGAGGTAAAAGTCATATGGACTTTTCTGCCAGGGTTGGTTTTAAAGCTGGATAGGTATTTCTCAGCTTCCTGAATAGCTAGGATTACAGGTGAGAGCCGCCGGGCTTGGCTCATTAGGAAATGATCAGAAGATGTTGTTGATGGCTCTGTTTTATGAAACAGGAGGTGTGGAAGCGTGGACAGTGTCCTGAAGCTTCACCAGCTATGGCAGCCCCTGTGCCCCTGGAGGGGCTGAGCAGAGCTTCCTGTAAAGCGCTCTGAAGCTGGGTGGGGGGGCTCCAGAGAGGAGGGAAGGAATAGAAAGACATCCAGGGGCAGTGTGTATGGGGGGGGGGTTGCAGAATGTAGCAACCTCTCATTGACTTCTGGAGAGAAAGGAAACAGGTCGCAGAGGCTCTGCGCTCCAAGAGGAGGCTCCGAATCTCCCTGTGAAATCTCCAAGCCAGACACCAAGGCTGATCCAGGGCAGCCAAGCCACATCCTCTCCTACCTCCCTGCGTCAGAAACACCAATAGGCTTCATGTAGGGGTAGAGCCAAAGAGGCCACACGTGGAGGAGGCAGGGATCCAGGTTGGGGAGAGGCGCCTGCCTGGCCCCACCCCACCTGGCTCCACTGGCCCTACAGCGGCTGCCCCGCAGAGGTCAAGGGTCAAGGCCAAGGGAGCGGCCTGGGTGACAGGCTCTGCCCCCAGCCTGGGCGCGGGGGTCCGCGGGCCCCTCTCCGCCCGCCCTCCCTCCTGGCCTCAGTGTGCACTGCGGAGGATCCTTGCAAACCATGCAGACTCGTATGGAAAGGACGCCACCGTGGGCCGAGAGAGCGAGGAGAGCGAGGGGCTGCAGGGAGAGGAAGCGAGGGAGCGGAGGGCAGGGGCATCTTGGCCCTGGAGTGCTGTTATGTGTCCCCTCCCTCCTCTCTCCCCTCCCCTAGAGACGGAGACAGGCGCAGCGGTGCGTTTCCACGGTTTATTTTCTCGGAGCTGCAGGGGCGCGGGGTGTGGCCGCGGGGGGAGTGGGGTGCTCAGTAGACCGCGGGCTTGGGGGGCTCGGCGGGCTCGGCCGCCCCGGCCAGCTGCACCAGCCGTAGAAGCAGCGCCCCGGCCGGGCCGTCCAGCTGCGTGGCGTTGCTGCGGTCGCTGGCGCGGGCGCGGCGGTGGAAACCCTCGCGGCACTCCGGCTCCATCGCGCAGCCCTCTGCGGAAGGCAGGGTGTGAGCGCGGGCGCCGGGGGAGGAGGGGGCGGGCACAGCTCCTCCGAGTCCTCCCCGCCCCTCCCCCACTCCTCCCTATCCCCCCCCCCCCCCGCCCCGTGCCCACCGTCATTGCAGCAGAGGCCCGCGGCTGCGCAGCGGCCGCCGCTCCCGCACGGCTTCCGGCCGGACTGGCAGGGCGACGGCAGGTAGCTCTCCTCCTGGCAGCGCAGCGCCTCGGCCGTGCCCACGAAGCAGCCCAGCTCGTCCCCGCAGCAGATGCTGGGCCCGAAGCAGCGGCCCTGGCCCCCGGGGCCGCAGGGGAGGCACTGCGGGGCGGGCAGAGGTCAGGGAGAGGCGCTGGGGGCGCCCCTGGGGTTGCACAGCACATGGGGATGGGCTTGGTTGGAAGCTACCCTCATCCAAAACCCGCCCAGACACTGCCTCCTTGTTTCCTGGCTTGGCTCACGATCTCCTTGCTCACCCCATCATGGCCCACCAGGCTGGCAGCAGAGGCCCAAGCCCAGGAAGAATAGCCCCCTGGTGCCTGAGGCGCCTGAAGAGAAGCTCTGTGGGAGGAAAAGCAGGCTGGGGGCATGGATCGCCGGCTGCCCTCTCCAGCTGGTTCAACAGCTCAATGTAGAGCCACTTGCTTACTGGGCAAGACTGAACAGAAAAACTCAGGTTTACTTCAGCTCTGCCAGAGCTAGAATCAATCGGGCACCAGCTGGCCACACAGCTTAAGAGAATGGGGTTGGATACCCAGTAGGACTTCTGCACAGGATGCTTGGGTAACCAAACCTGCTCAGGCAAGCTCAGAACAATGGCCAACTCCTGTGAGTCTGGACTCCTGTGACAAGAAGATGCTGGGGTTGGGTGGAATTCTGGATAGGATAAGACAGAGCCTTCCATACTGCAGCGGGTCCAGATGAGAGGACCCTACAGGCCCAGCCAGACCACGGCACCCACTTCTGCCTTGTTCTACCCCAAGCCCACTTGCTGTGGATGTATCTCTCACCTTCCTGCACCCTCTGTCTAGAGCCTTTTATGCCTGCCTGGCAGCCCATTCCCCGCTGCCTCCCGGTGGCCCAGCTGTGCCGCCTCTTCCCTGGGACCTCGTCCAAAGGGTGCCTTCTTCTCATGACTTTCCTAGCCCGTGCCTTGGGGTGCTGATTCTGGGACACCACTGCACCCAGTCACCCCCCCACACTCCCAAGCTCAGCCACAGCATTACCTGTCTCAGCTCCAGGTCAGACATGGCCCTCTTGCCACCCCGGGGGCAGTTCTGGAAGTAGCAAGCGGAGGTGAAGGCCAGCAGGCTGAGGAGGCAGACAGGCAGCATGGTGTCAGGCATCCTGGTGCACGAAGGGGAGGCTGTGCAGGACTGCTCAGCTGGCTCTGCGCCTCTGCCTCCGCTCGCTGCCTATTTATGTCCGCAGGTGTTCCCTTGGAGCAACGTGGCTGCCACCCCCCACCTCCCCAGTGGCTCCCCAGGTCCCAAGCCATCAACAGTGATTCAGGCATCTGGGGACACACGTGGGCCTGTCTGTGCAGAGGATGTGGAGGAGGGGGCAGGCCAACGCGCTGTCATTGACCATAGTGTGACAGGAACTGCTGCCAATGTGGCTGTGGCTCTGTGGACTCCAGGAGAGGGACAGACAGGGAGGCCTCCTGGAGACTGTCTCTGAGCATTCTGGCTGGCTAGAAGGGGCTGGGGCTTCATAGGCCCCATCCACCTGACCCAGCCCTTGAGAGGAAGCAAGGGGGTCCCTATGGGCTTAGGCATAGAGTTAGGCCCAGGGGCCATGGAGCAGGGGACTGCCAGCTTGGCCCTGCAATAGGACAAGTGACCCAGAATAACATACACTTGGTTGCAAGGACAGAGCGCTTCAGCACCCTCCTGGGTAGCTCAAGTCATGAGGTCAAGAGAGGAAGCAGAATTAGGGGTTCTGGTCCCATGGGGTGGGGAGCAGAAAGGCATCAAAGAAAGGCTGGAATGCTCCACACAGGCTGTGCACCCCACAGAGCAGGGTACAGAGACACTCAGGGCCAGAGACTCTGGGCCTTGAGGACAGCTTCTTGTGGTGTGTGCTATGGTCTCCCCTAATCTAGTCACATGGGTTGGGGAGCTAATGTAGAGAATGAGAATCCAGGCCTAGAAAGGTTCGGAGGTGTGGGGAGAGTCCTGCTCAGAGGCTCCAGGTTTCGGGCCTGGGGAGAGGCTGGGGGACCTGGGCCTGGTTGAGGAGGAAGAAGCCAGAGTTAGATGGATAGCTGCAGACGCCGATCCTCTCATACCTACAGTCTCTTAAGTAGCTGGGATCACAGGCATGCTGCCTCACCCAGGTTATGTATTGACACAGAGGCCTGCGCTTGCCTTGAACCTGGATCCTACCGATCTCTGTCCCCAAGTAGCTGAGATTTGGCTGGGCACATGACTTAGTGGTAGAGCGCTTGCCTAGCATGCATGAAGCCTTGGGTTTGATTCCTCAATACCACATATACAGAAAAGGCCAGAAGTGCTGCTGTGGCTCAAGTGGTAGAGTGTTAGCTTGAGCACAGAGAGGCTCAGGAACAGAGCGCAGGCCCTGAGTTCAAGCCCCAGGACTGGCAAAAAAAAGTATCTGAGATTTAGGCAGGATATCCTACTTCTAGATTATTACAAATTGCAATTATACCCCTTATAGGCTAAGTCATATAGTAAATATATGATGCCCTTTCTACCAATAACTTATTGTGTTTCCCGAAATGATTATCTTAGTTTTTCATTTGTTTTTGTTCACCTACCTTTATTTATTTGTTTATTTATTTTTGTGGGGCTTGAACTCAGGGCCTGAGTGTGGTTCCCGAGCCTCTGTGCTAAAGGGAGAGTGCTAGGCTTGAGCAAAAGAAGCTCAGGGACAGTGCCTAGGCCCTGAGTTCAAGTCCCAAGACTGGGAAAAAAAAAGATGCATTCATATTCATTTCAAGACAGATGTTCTTATTTGAGATAAAATCAGTCCTTAGTGCCAGGAATCATTTCCCCAAGTATTTGCTCTTCTGTGATAAATGCTTTTCTTTATGATAGCCTTGCTCAGTTTTCAGATCACATTAATTATTTTGGGCCAGAGAGCAAGGTCAGTTGGGGAAAGCTGCTCTTTTTCTTTTCATTTTCCTTATACGAATACCACAGCTTATGAAGGTACATGGGTATTAAAGCAAAGTAAATATAGTGTTTGTTTCTGAATTCCAGGCTGCTGTTTTACCATGCTTCATTTTTCCTAAACTATCTTGCCCCATTCCTGCTTCAGATTACAGCTGTGTGCTGCCAAACCCTGTTCATATTCCCTTCCACACAAGTCTCTGCTACTCCAACTACAGTTGGCTTCATTTTCTTTAAAAATTAAAAATAATCTTTGTATTACTTTTAAGTAGTTGTACAAAGGAGTTGCCATTAAACAGTTGGCTTCATTTTCAAATGACACTGACTGCTAGCCAAAACAATATTCTCTCTTGTCACCTGTTTCCTACGAGTCTTATCTGCAAATTACTCACCATGAGGACACACAAATGCTTTACCACTTGAGCCACAATTCCTGTCTGGCATTTTGTTAACCAGAGATGGAGTCCCCTAGACTTTTCTGCCCAAGCTAGCCTTGACTCTCAATCCTCCAGGTCTCACTCAGCCTCCTGAATAGCTATGGTTATAGGTAGGAGCTATTGATGCCCAACCATTAAAAAAAGAAAAAGAAAAAGAAAAAGAAATCTTGCAAAAATAACCCAAGTAAACAGCAAAATGGAGGGAAAACAATTTTGATAATTTGATAATTCTTTTATTAAAATCCCGTACAGAGGCAAGTTTCAAATCTAGAGACTCTCTCCCCAGCTTCGTGAGTCCTTCAGCATTTACTAGGGAGAAATACAGGCTTCTGGTGGGGGTGGGGAGACACCTTTGCAGGGCCAGGGGTCAGATCTGTGTCTCTCTCCCCTTAGAAGCTTCCAGACAAAAGCAACCAGAGGGGCTGGGAGTGTGGCCCTGTGGTAGAGTGTTCGCCCAGCATGCACAAAGCCCTGCGTTTGATTCCTTGGAACCACACACACAGAAAAAGCCTGAAGTGGTGCTGTGGCTCAAGTGGCAGAGCGCTATCCTTGAGCAAAAAAAGTGTCCAAGGACAGTGCCCAGGCCCTGAGCTCAAGCCCCAGAACTTGGGGTGGGGATGGGGGCGGAATACAGAGCAAAAGCGACCAGAGAAAGCCTTGAGGACGACGGAAGCGGAGGCTCAGAGGTGAAATCACGCGGAAAGCCGAGCGGGGCCTCCGGGGCTGGCCCAGGGCGGCCCGAGGTCGGGCGCAAATTGGGCCGCGCAGCTGGGGCGCACGGCGCGGCTCGCCCCGCCCGGCTTAAGGAGGCGCGCTGTGCCCCGACTGCTAAGAGCGCCATGAGCGAGGCCCGCGGCCCCCGGCGGCCCCGGGGCGCAGCGCCCGGAATCACTCAGCGCCATCAGCCCGCGGGGGCGGCGGAGGTGGCGGCCGCGGCTCCCCAACGCCAGGCTCGCGCCTGGATCCCCAGCGGAAAGCAAGCGGGAGCGGAGTCGTCGGGGGTCCAGAGCCCACACCAGGGGATCTGCCCCCCCCCACACTCCCCGCTCCCCGGCCACGGCGCCCACCCCTCGCCACACCGGAGGAGAAACTATAGGGACATGGAGGCCGCTGCTCAGGGAAGGCTGCCCAGGATTTGCCCGGGCCTGTGGTTTGGGGGACTGACGTCCCTGGGCCGGAGGGCGGGAAGGATACACCCAGAAATAAGAACTTGTACGTAAGAGTAAAGGAACAGGGTGTGTGCACGTGCGTGTGAGCATGTGTGTGTACGCCCGTGTGTTGAACCACAATGCCCTGACACGAGTATGTGGCAATCCGAGGCAACCTTTCTTACATGCTTTCCTCCTTGAATCACATAAAACCCCACAAGGGATGAGTATTTTTATCCTTGTTCATAGACAGGAAACTGAAGGACAGAGAGGCTGAGTCACTTGCATAAGGATCCGAGGTAATAATCAGTAGGTCGCCCTGAGATTACAGTTATTCCACTGTCCCAAATTCTGGGAGTGACTAAGCCACCAGGACATTTAATTCATTTATGAATACATTTTATTATTTGTCAATCATGGTACTTGAACTCAATGCCTGGGTGCTGTCCCTGAGCTCTTTCACTGAAGATACTGAAGCCACAGCTCCGCTTCTGGCATTCTGGTGGTTAATTGGACATAAAAGTCTCCTGACTTTCCTGCCTGGCTTTGAACAGTCTTCTCAGATCTCAGCCTCCTGAGTAGCTAGGATTCCAGATGTGAGCTACTGATGCCTGGCTTGCCACCACCATTCTTCAATTCTGACGACTGGGAATTCAAGCTGGGTGTAGCAAGGTCATGCTTTGTTTGCTTCACAATGTCTGGAGCCTCCACTGGCAAGAATGAATGGCCAGCAACTGGAATCATCTGGAGACTCCTTCATGGCACCTGGGTGGGAGGGGCCCCAAGGTTCTCCACTGGGCATGCTGACTCCAATGTCTTATTTCCTGTGGTCTGTGGGTTTCTCATATCTTAGTGGCCTCAAAATAAGTGGATTCTGGAAGACTTGCATGGGAGCTCAGGGCTTCAAGACTGAATGTTTCAGAAAACAAGATTGAAACGAGTGACATGGCTTTTTATGACAACCTTGGAGATCACCCAAGGTGAATTCTGCCATACTGGATGGTCAACACATCCATAAGCTGTTGAGAGCCAAGAAAAGGAACCAAATCTGTCTGGAAAAGCATGCCAGATAAATCAAGAAGCAATAATTTAAAACACAGAGGCAAGAAGTCAGGAGAGAAGAGGCCTGAGGTTTGGGGCAGATTGTATCAAGGAGTGTTGAAAGGGAAGGGAGAACAGTTGACAGCTTTGGGGACACAGCTGAAAGACTTTCAAGAAGGGATGCAGAGCCACCGTGCGTGCCGGCTCACGCCTGTAATCCTAGCTACTCAAGAAGCTGAGATCTGAGGATCAAGGTTCAAAGCCAGCCCCGGCACAAAAGGACCTGAGACTCTTATCTCCAACTAACCTCTAGAAAACGGGAAGTGGTGTTTGGCTCAAGGGTAGTGAGGTAGCCTTGAGTTGAAGAGCTCAGGGACAGCGCCCAGACCCAGAGTTCAAGTCCCATGACCCACCAAAAACAAAACAAAACAAAAGGATGTAGCTCTGCAGGCCTTACATAGGCCAAGGTGAACCAGCCCGGGCTGGGCCGCTCCCTTGTTGTTTCAGGAAGGAAACCTTGAGGGTTCAGGCAGCTTAAATCATTTCCATCATCTCATTACAGAAGGTCACCATTGCACACATAAGTGCATGCCAGGGCATCTCATTTCCACAGTTGCTCATGCTCCTAAGTCCCCAGGGCCAGAGCTCCTTCAGTCTGAGCTCATCCAGTGGGTGGGAGAGAGGAAGGCAGGTGAAAGGGGTTCTCTCTGGAGGCCCCTAGTTTCTGAGACAGGCTAATTACAGTCTTCCTAATTAATGAGCCATGGGGTTGCATTTCATCTGCTGAGTTAGAGCTGCTGTCTGGGCCCTGGGCCCAAGGGGAGGGTACCAAGAGGAGGAGAGGAAGTTTGAGAGATGGAGGCTAATTTTCTGCCCTTCCCTTTTCAAAGCCCAGTTCTCTCCACTAGTTGAGAAGGCCTCTAGTCCCAACCCTTTCTTCCTACCCCTGACATCATTCTGAGACTGTTTTCGAATCTGTCTGTCCTTCCTGCCTCTCATTCTGCCAGGACCACCTGGGCTCATTTGGTAATAACTTACACATGCTTTCCACACCATTCGGCTTCTTGTTCAGCCATACACATCACACACCAGGGGTCTCTGTGAAACATGGCAAGTCCACCTTAGAGCAGCCTCATACCACTGTGCCCCTGCCTGCTAAAAACCTTCCCGTGACCTCTCTCAGTAAGTGTATGCAGGTACTTTTTCAATCACAGTTCAACCAGGAGTTAACCCTGCAGAGCCCTTCTTTAGGGAAGCAGCTTTTACTTTTATGCCTAGAGGCACATAGCTGGGTCATGGGCTGCTCATGAAGTAGACATCTAGTGACTCTACTCTGATGCCTACAAGGAGGTTCCTGTACATTGTGTGACCAGTGATTTCTTGCCAGACTGGTGCTGGCAATGCCATGGACTCCACGGGGTCACCCGACTACAAAGCTGGAGTAAGTCCTAGCACCTCTGAGGATAACTGAACCTCAGGCTCCTCCTAACCTCAGTTGTATGTATTTACTGAACACATTAATCAGGACTTTTTTTTTTTGCCAGTCCTGGGACTTGAACTCATGGCCTGAGCACTGTCCTTGAGCTTGCTTGCTTGCTTTCTTTTGTCAATTGTCGGGATAGTATGTAGCAGGTGCATTACTTATGGCACATTCATACCCCTTCTCATGTTTTTGTCCCCATTTCCCTCCCCCTACCCCTCCTTGAGCTTTCTTAAGGCTAGCACTTTACCCTTGAGCCACAGCACCACTTCTGGTCTTTTTTCTATGTATGTGGTACCGAGGAATCGAACCCAGGTCTTCATGCATGCTAGGCAAGCACTCTACCACTAGGCTAAACTCCCAGCCTGATCACTGATCAGGATACTTTTAGAAGCATTGTTCTCGACTTTTTACTTTTTTAATTTTTTCAGGGCCTCATGAATGTTAAACAGGCACTCGACCATTGAGCTAAGTTTTTTTTTTTCTTCTTGGCAACAAACAGCAAACAAACAAAACATATAACGTTTCCCATATACAAAAGTATGGGAAGGGAAAGCTCCAAAATATTTGTGTGGTCACATCTTGGAAGTATACTATCCTGTTACTTGTCTAAATTTTCATGGACACATGACTATCACAAGAGCTGTCTATTCTTTTGTCTTTCTCATCCCTGTGACACTCCAGGGATCTGGATCACCACGTGTGCCTCCCATGTGAATGAGGCCCTGTCGTCACTGGGAAGGTGTGGCAGGCAGAGCCATTCTAGGCACTTTCCTTCCCCCTGCTCTCCCCAAACCTTATTTACACTGTACCGGGGTTTGAAAATGCCTCATACTTGTTTGGCAGGTGCTCTGCTATTGCGCCAAACCTCCAGCCTTTTGCACTGGTTATCTTTCTTTTTTTTTTCATTTTCTTTCTTCCTACCTTTTTCACTTCCTCTTTCTCCTCGTCCTTTTTGGTGACAGTTCTGTGGGTTAAACTCAGGGTCAGTCTTGGAGCTCTTTTGCTCAAGGCAAGCACTGTTCTACTTGAGCTACAGTTCTTCCTGGTGGGAGTTGGAGATAAGTCTCATGGACTCCTCCTGCTTAGGCTGGTTTCACACAATCTTCAGATCTCAGGCTCCGTGTGAGCCACCAGTGCCCAGCTGCACTGGTTATTCCTGCGATTGGGTCTCCCTGCATAGGCATGTGCCCGTCCTCTTGTCCCTCCTCTTTTTCATTTCCGGCTATCATTGGGAGATGAGGTATGCACCAGCATGGTCTTGTAGACTTTGCTGACAGAGGTGTCCTGGAACTGTGATCATCCTGTTCTAAGACTCACATGTAGCTAGCATCTCAGCTTCCCTGCACCTGACAGGACAGTTTAGCAGAGGCTGAGGTAGGGCTAATGTCCAGTTGCAGGGACCAGGGGAGTGACGTAGGGGATAAGGCTCAAGCTCAGGTGATTTACCTCTCCTATTATCCTGCTTCCCCCTACACCATTCTCCACTGTGTGCTGCAGTAGTTTCCTGCAGGCACGGCACAGACAAGTCTCACTGCATTCACATTTTGGTCTAGAACTTTACGAATGAACTGCCCACTACAGTAGCCACTAACTACTGTGATTATCAAACCCTTGAGATGTGACTAGCTGGTGAGACTAGAAAATGAGTTGTAAAACATTTTAAGTTTAAATGGCCCTATGCAGCCTGATGCTTTCCCTACTGGACTTTATGATTTCAGCCAATTTCCAGCTCAGCACCCCCACTTCCCACCCAGAACCCAAGGGAAGATGCAGGCAACAGCACACCTGAGCCTGTTGCCGACAGTGGGGGCAAGGCAGGGCAGGGCAGGGCCTGGCTCTGCTCACTACACAACCAAGGGAGTCCTACAGGGAGGGGGCCATCCTGCAGCAGCCCCATTCCCACCCCAGTGGCCATCATAATGACATTCAGGCCTGTCACAATGCTACTGGCAGTGGGAGGCAGAAAGGCTGAACAGCACGGGGTGGTTTACTCCAGAGGCAGGTCTCTTTGTCTGCAGACCTACTTACAGCAACACCAGCATCAGTGGACCCCGTTTCCTGGGGACTGACACGGCATCCAGCAGCTGAGTGGCCTCAAGCTGGAGACCTCTAGGAGGAAGTAGGGCAGGTGTGACGCTCAGGAGGCTTCTTAGTTCCAGGACCTAGGGGCTACAGCTGTCCAACTGCAGGGAGGGGAGATTGTCTGTGAACACTCAGGACCTGCTGGCCTTCTTCCTGGCAATTTGGCTCTTCTATTTCTTGTGCTTTTCCATATTAATTCTGACAGAGGCTGGAGGAAATAGCAGCTGGTATACCCCAACTCTTGAGTGACGACAGGGAGTGACTAATTGAGCAGGTAGCTAGGTTTCATCAAGCCATCTTGCCTGCTCTCTGAGTCTCAAATGGGCTTTGTGCCTCCACTAAGCAAATAACACCAGAAGGGAGAAATATCCTACAGACCCCCTGAAATCTGTGAAGGGCAGCAGAGACACAGAAAGGTTGTGGGGTCCTGTCATCTGCCAACAGAGCTGAACTCTGTTTACTGGGACACTGTTTTGTGCTTGGCCCTGGGCTATGATGAGAAATAAACTGCCTTTGGGACCAGCTGAGAACAGAAGAAATTGCATTTCCATGTTTTTGTTTTGTTTTGTTTTTGCTCAGTCTTGGGCTTGAGCTCAGGGCCTGGGCACTGTCCCTGAGCCTTTTTTTTTTTTTTTTTTTTTGCTTAGGGCTTGCACTCTACTCTTTGAGCCACAGCACCACTTCTGGCTTTTTCTGTGTATGTGGTACTGAGGACTCGAACCTAGGGCTTCATGCATGCTAGGCAAGCACTCTACCACTAAGCAACATCCCTAACCCTGCATTTTCATTTTCTAGGGGAGAAAAATGAAGGCTAGTGGTATATTTCTTTTGAGAGTGGGTGAAGATCACTTGTTTTGGGGAAATGTAAGTAGGACCCAGGACAGGTCCTATGTGCTCTAAGGGGTTTCCAGGCCTGAGCTTCCTCTTGTTGGGCTGCTGGCTCATTAGAACCTAGCACAAAATTAGCCATCAGTCCGGAGGACATGGGACATTAGTAGAAAATAAGCTATTCTTCTGAGACCAAACAGGTGGAGGGTTGAACCCTCACTATCAAGCACACAGGAAAAGGCAGGCATGAAGGTGGTAGAACATACAGGCCTCAGACCTGAAAGGCAAAGGGCCTCACAACAGACTGTGGCAAGGTTAACACCAGTGAGACCAGGGAAAGAGCAGCCACCTTCACACAACCACCGGTGTAGATAAGTTCCCCAGGAACCTCAAAATACACAACCCTATGTCTGTCAGTCCTGGGTTCTGGACTGGAGCCCTGGGTAGCTTGAAGTGACAAGGACCTGCACCCCAAGGCCTATCGACAGGGCCTGAGATGGATCACAGGCTATTCTGTTCTTCCCCACCAAGCTTGGAAGGGAACAGCAATGGTGTAGTGTATTCTCCCACTGACATTTTCCTCATGACCAGGAAACTATTGTAGGAATACTTTCTGGAGTCCCTTTGAGACTCCAGACAGGTGTGCTGACCTCAGCAGTTCCAGAAGAGCTGAGTGCATGCAGGCCCATGGCCACACAGAGGCCACTCATCTCTCTACTCAGCAGCACCCACTGCAGACCCACTACTGCGGTCTTCCTGCCCTGGGATGCTTCTGCCTTCACACAGTTGGTATGCTAACAGCCTGGTGGGTTGTAGTGACTGCTCATAGCTTCCCTGCGACAGTTTGGCTTGTACGGATGCAGGTGGGGACAGGAATATAAAAATAAATAAGCACTCTGTCCAGAGGAAGCCCACAGTGGCTATCAACCATTACTTTATTAAGGCTCTGAAGACATCTGCTATCTGCCAGTGGTGGTGGTTGGAGGGCCTGGGTCATGTGCTCCCCAGTTCCCACTGTGGTCCACTTCTGGTGACCCTGAGGCAGAGGATCTCTGTGAGATCTTGAGTCATAGTCACTGTGCTCTACTCACAAGGCTGGAAGAAGGTGTGTGCAGATAACCTGGGGGCCTCTGCAGGGGGTCCCAGGGGCCTGGGGCTCTGGCTGGGAAAGGCAAGGAGGTCCCAGGAAGTTAGGACATCCCCCTCAACCATGCCCAGCTTATGGCTTTTTTATCCTGTTGCCACCTGAACCAGGAGTGGAGTGCTTCCCACTTAGTGACCATGCTACACTGTGAGGTGCTGCAGTCCCAGGGAAGAGGCTTCTCTGTGCTGGCACCAGCCAGGTCCCAGGAACATGGAGCACTGAGCCCCAGTCCTACCCTGCCCCCTCCCCCCCACACCAGGCTCCTCTTAGCAACAGGGCTTCTCAGGTTGAGGTTGGCTTCTCAGAAGTGGACCCGCTGCACATCCTGGCTGGCAACTGGCTGCTGGCAGGCTGTGCACATGATGGGCAGGGAGCGCTGCTGCTCACCCAGGCAGGGCCGGCAGAGGAGGTGGCCACAGGGTAGCTGGTACACAGGCTCCTTTTTGAAGTAGGGAGAAAATACTCTTTTGCAGGAGGCACATTCGGGACCAACACCACTCCTGGGCTGCTCTGGTGAATCAGGAAGAGAATGGCCAGGTTAGGAATGGCTGTTCCTCAGTCCAGGTTCCACAGCAGCCTGGCTTTGTCCCTCCCTAGCCCACCCCAGAGAACCTACAGAGACTCTTCTCTGCCACTGTGACCAAGTCTTGGTGCTATTTTTATGACTGCTGGAGAAGAGCTGGGTCCTAGGGCAACCAGGCAAGTGGCTGGGAGTTTGGCTTAGAGTAATGTGTGCTTAGCATGCATGAAGATGGGGATTTGATTCCTCAGTACCACATACATAGAAAAAGCTGGAAATGGTGCTGTGGCTCAAACGGTAGAGCTCTAGCCTTGAGAAAGCCTAAGGACAGTGCTCAGACCCTGAGAAAGATAAGGCCTGTCCCCATTTCTTAGCCAGGTTCTTTCTCTGGAAAGCTGAAGTGCAGCACAGCTCAGTGTGACACCATAAACCAGGAAAGGGAAAAGCACAAAGTTTCCTGATATCGGGGTCAGGCTGAAGTTGGCAGGAAGCAAGCTGCTATCCATCTGCAGACACCTTAGCCCCTCAGTCTTCTTCTGCTGGACAGCTCAGCTCCCCTGCACAACTCCCAAAGGGCCTCCTGAGTGAGGAGAGCACTCCCTATTCCTCACCTGCCCCGCCTGTGACCCTTCCTTCCCTGCGGCCCCTTGCCCTTCTTCTGGGGAGTCCAACTCTTTATTCCCACTTACCATCAACTGGGTTATCCCAAAGGCACTTGAAACCAGTCTGCTCTATCTACTTCCATTGTTAGCAACATGCCTCCTCCTCCCTGGCTTACTCTCCTGCAGTTTTGTCTTCACCATTTCTTTTTGAAACTGACCCTCGGCTTCACCAGCACGACCTGGTCTCGTCTTGCATGTCTTCATATGACCTGGGGTGTCCCCTCCAGTCCTTGCATGGCCTGTCCAGCCTCTCTGCCTGCTCTTTATGGTCTAGTCTTTTCAAATCACTTCTGTGCACCTGGAGGCTGTTGGTCTCCAGACCTTGTGCCTGTAGTTCCCTAGGCCTGTAATGCCCCTGCGGCTCAGAGAACAGAGTCTCCAGGCATACGAAGAGGCTTATGACCCTTTTCCTGTACTCTTGAGCCCTCAGGTCTTCTCATGTCACCAATTACATGGCTGTGCCTTAGGAACCTCTCTAGGGTAAGGACCACACATGAGATTCTTTCTCTCTGTTTTCAGGGACCAGCAAAACACCTCAGAGCGGCATGTGGATAAATGTCTGCTATCTACACAGAGAGTATGCCTATCCAGACATGCAGCTTGACTTGGAGCACAAGCTGCCATGTAATAAACAGAGTGCTGTCTGCCTCAACATCCCTGAGGCTTCAAGTAAAAAGTGCCTGGTCATGAAGGTTTCCCTTGAGCCAAGCATGAAGTAACCTAAAAAAAATGGGGTATCTCTCATATGCACATTAGCCAAGAATCACATAAATCAGCAGTACACCAGTGAAATGCCGGTTATCTTAGCCACCCAGGAGACTCAGACCTGAGAATCATGATTTGCAGCCAACCTGATAAGAAAAAAAAGTCTGTGATTCTGATCTCCAGTTAAACAGCAGCAAAGCTAAAAGTGAAGGTATGGCTCAGTGGTAGAATAACAGCTCTGAATGAAAAAGCTAAGGGAGATTGCCCTGTCCTTTAGCCCCAGTAATGTCACAAAGAAAGAGAAAATATTATGAGTTAGATTCCTTACTATTCATCTTCTAAAACAGAAGAAGGAGGCCGAGAGAAGACAGAAGGGAGGTGAGAATGAAGGAAGGAAGAAGCAGAAGGAAAGAAATTTATTGATGCAAACTTTATGCTACATGCTTCTAAGATCGGTCTGGCCCACAGATGCACTGCGACAATCCATTTTTTACTAGTCTTAAAACCCATACCTGGCCAGGTGAGGTAGCTCACGCCTGTAATCCTAGCTACTAAGGCTAGAGATCTGAGGATTTTGGTTCAAAGCCAGCCGGGACACTAAAGTACCTGAGACTTATTTCCAGTTTATCACTAGAAAATGTGCAGTGGAGTTGTGGTTCTAGGAGTAGGGTGGTACCCTTGAGCTGAAGAGCTCATGGGCAGCCCCTAGGCCCAGAGTTCAAGCCCCATGACCCACCAAAAAAAAAAAAAAAAAAAGCCCACACCTGGCGGGTGCCTCATGCCAATAATCCTAGCTACTCAGAAGGCTGAGATCTGAAGATCATAGTTTAAAGTAAGTCAGAACAGAGAAATCCAGATTCTTTTTTTTTTTTTTTTTGCCAGTCCTGGGCTTGAGCTCAGGGTCTGAGCACTGTCCTTGGACTTTCTCAAGGCTAGAGCTCTACCCCTTGAGCCTCAGCACCACTTCTGGCTTTTTTCTATGTATGTGGTACCAAGGAATCGAACCCGGGTCTTCATGCATGCTAGGCAAGCACTTTAACCACTAGGCCAAACTCCCGGCCGAAATCCAGATTCTTTAACCAGCAAAAAAACTTGAACTGGAGACGACATGGCCTGAGTGGTAGCATACCCTGCAAGAGCTTGAAACCCAGAGTTCAAACCTGAGTACCAACACATACAAAACACACAAAAACAACAAAGAACATACCTGGAACTATACTATATCACACAAACATAAAAGGCCCTAACGCTCTCTAGTACAACCAGAAGTCCCAGAGTTTCAGAGGCCTACAACCCCAGAGGCAAAGGTAGAAAGCAAAGACCAAGGACCTAGAGTTTGGCCTGCTGGTAAAAGTGCTTGCCTAGCTAGCATGCATGAAGACCAGGGTTCGATTCCTTGGTAACACATACATAGAAAAAGCCAGAAATGGTGCTGTGGCTCAAGTGGTAGAGCTCTAACCTTGAGAAAGCCCAAGGACAGCGTTCAGGCCCTAAGTTCAAGCCCCTGGACTGGCAGAAGAAAAAAAAGAAAAGACCATTCATGGAAAAAAAAAAAAAAAGAAAGAAAGATATAGAATGTGACCAGTGAGTGACAGCGTGATTTACAGCGTGATTTCAGATGAAACTGAGAGGAGAAAAGACAGACTATACATATGCAGCTATAGCTATATAGCATGCAGGACCTCAGAGATACCAGGAGATCAGATTTTACTCTTAAGTTCAATGGCATGCTATGGGAAGATTTGAAGAAATGGAGCATCATGATCCTATTTACCTTTTTAAGAACACTTCTCTGCTGGGAGCGTGGCCTAGTGGTAGAGTGCTTGCCTAGCATGCATGAAGCCCTGGGTTCGATTCAATTCCTTGGTACCACATACATAGAAAAAGCCAGAAGTGGTACTATGGCTCAAGTAGCAGAGCGCTAGCCTTGAAAAAGCTCAAGGACAATGCCCAATTCCTGAGTTCAAGCTCCAGGACTGGGGGGGAAAAAGACTTCTCTGACTAGTCTGAACATGACAATGACAGTAAACATGATGGCTGTGGGGAGCCAGTAGGAGCTGCTGCAAGGACTACAAGGAGAGACAGCAGGAGCTGGCACTAGGATGGCAGTCCAGGGAATCACAGTAGAATCTAATTTGAGATGTATTATAGAGGAGTAGGAAGGAGACTTAATGGAGTGTTAGTATGAGGACTTGTAGGAAACCAGGGAGGACTTCTGTGTCATAGGTGGGAAAAGTGCTCTGCCACTTGAGCCACAGCCCCACTTCCAGATTTTCCTATGTATGTGGTACCGAGGAATTAAACCCAGATCTTAGTGCATGGTAGGCAAGCACTCTACCACTAGAGTTCAAACTCCTAGCCCATTTTTTTTTTTTTTTGATCAGTCACAGGGCTTGAACTCTGGGCCTGGACATTGTTCCTGAGCTCTTCAGCTCAAGGCTAGCGCTCTACCACTTGAGGCACAGTACCACTTTCACTTTCAGGCCTGAGTCACCAGTACCCATCAAGAATTAGTTTTACCCAAGTGAAACAGGGTAGAGGAAAGCCTTGGAGGGCAGATAAGACAGCTCAATTAGAATGATTAATCATGATACCTGTGTGAAGAGAAGAGGCAAGATAGTAGCTGTCAGGAACAGCAGGCTAAGCTTTAAGAAGCAGGAGCTAAAGGGCAAAACTAGACAAATGAACTTTTACTAGGCTGACTGAGTATAGATAGAAGAGGGTCCAGGGCTAGAGTGTGGTAGAGACAGAAGCAGCAGTGAGGCCTATAATCCTAGTTACTCAGGAAGCTGAGATCTTAGGATCACGGTTAAAAGCCAGGCCAGGCAGGAAAGTCCATTAGACTCTTATCTCCAATTCCAATTAATTACAGAAAAAGCTGGAAGTGGTACTGTAGGTCAAGTGGTAGAGTGCTAACCTTGAGCAAAAAGGAGCTTAGGGATAGTGCCCAGGCCCAGAGTTCAAGGCAAGAAAAAAAAAAATAGTGAGAGGGGGAGGGTAATGGGTACCAAGACATGTGAAAGGGTATCAATGTATGTGAATTAATGCACCTTCTATCTGGTGAATATAATGTAACCCTTTTATTAATTACAATAAAAAATATCAAAAAAAATAGTGAAGGGAAACCACTGAAGACAGGGAAGACATGTTACCTGAAGGCCAAGATAAAAAGTGACACTGGGGGCCAGGAGTTTGGCCTACTGGTAAGAGTGCTTGCCTAGCATGCATGAAGACCTGGGTTTGATTCCTTAGTACCACATGTATATAGAAAAAAAGCCAGAAATAGTACTGTGGCTCAAGTGGTAGAGCTCTAGCCTTGAGAAAGCCCAAGAACAGTGCTCAGGTCCTAAGTTCAAGGCCCAGGACTGGCAAAAAAAAAAAAAAAAAAAGGTGACACTGGTTTGCTACATCAAAAGATGCCAGAGGGCAAGCTACCAGTCATTTTTAATTTTTTTTCTGCCATGCCTCTAGCTCAAGACACAGACTTTCTTGCTCAGGATGGCTTCAAACATTAATTCTCAGATCTCAGCTTCCTGAGAATCTGGGAAGCCATCAGCATCCAGCTAATTGCCTGTCACTTTGACAGACAAGTTCCTGTTAACAGTTAAGGTAGAAGCCATCTGAATGTGCAGAAGTGAGACAAGGAGATGGTCTACAATCCAGACCACAATAGAAGGCATAGGTTTGCATCAGCAGGAGTCAAGTACCTGCAGTTTCATCTTATATCCCCAGCATTCCAGGTCTTCTCATCTTTTTTTTTTCTTTTGTCAGTTGTAGGGCTTGAACTCTGAGCCTGGGTGCTGTCTCTGAGCTCTTCAGGTCAAGGCTACCACTCAGCCCTTGAGCCAAAACGCCATTTGTTTTTCTAGTGGTTAGAGATAAGGGTCTTATGGGCCTTTGTATCCACGCTGACTTTGAACTGCAATCCTCAGATCTCAGCCTCCTGAGTAGCTAGGGTTACAGGCATGAACCACCGTACCTGGCTATCTGAACAAATTCTAATATACCACTACCTTTTGTTTTTTTTTCTTTTTTTGCCATTCCTGGGGCTTGAACTCAGGGCCTGAACACTGTCCTTGGGCTTTCTCAAGGCTAGAGCTCTACCACTAGAGCCACGGCACCAGTTTCAGCTTTTTCTATGTATGTGGTACTGAGGAATCAAACCCAGGTCTTTGTGCACGCTAGGCAAGCACTCTACCACTAGGCCAAATTCCAGGCCCAATCAACTACCTTTCTATGTTGATGGGAGATGCTGGATGGGCGACAGACTAGGAAAATAAATAGAAAGTTGTCAGACACAGTGGTGTATGTCTGTATTCTCAGCTATTCAGGAGGTGAAGAAAGGAGGATCATGGTTTAAGGCCTGCCTGGGAAAAAGCACAAAACCCCCAAACTAAAAGCAAAAGGAGGGGCTGGGAGAGGGAAATGGGACAAAAACATAAGAAAGGGGACTGGAAGTTTGGTCTAGTGGTAGAGTGTTTGTCTCACATGCATGAAGACCTGGGTTTGAATCCTTGGTACCATGTACATAGAAAAAAGACAGCAGTGGTACTGTGGCTCAAGTGGTAGAGTTCTTCTAGCCTTGAGAAAGCCCAAGGACAGTGCTCAGGTCCTGAGCTCAAGCCCCAGGGCTGGGGGGGAAAAAAAAAAACCTAAGAAGGGTATCAATGTGTGAGAAGTAATGTACCTACTATCTGGCGAATGTAACTGTAACCCTTCTATACATTACCTCAATAATAAAAAATAAAATGAAAAAAAAAAAGCAAAAGGACTCTAATCAGGAAGCCTACAGAGTGGGAGAAGATCTTCACCAACCAAACAACGGACAAAGGCCTCATATCTAAAATATATCAACAACTCAAAAAATTGAATCACTCCAAAACTAACCTCCAAAGTAACAACCATCCCATTAAAAAATGGGCCAAAGACTTAAAGAGAGTCTTCTCTGAAGAAGAAACAAAAATGGCCTATAGACACATGAAGAAATGCTCAACATCTCTGGTCATAAAAGAAATGCAAATCAAAACAACTCTAAGATTCCACCTCACTCCAGCTAGAATGGCCAGGATCAGGAAAACGAATGACAACAGATGCTGGAGGGGATGTGGCCAGGAGGGATCACTACTACACTGTTGGTGGGAGTGCAAACTCGTCCAACCACTATGGAAAGCAGTGTGGCAGTGCCTCAAAAGGCTAAACATAGAACTCCCCTCTGACCCAGCAATTCCACTACTTGGCATTTACCCAACCATCCAGAAACAAGGACATACTAAACCCACTAGCACAACAATGTTCATTGCAGCACTATTCACCATAGCAAAGATATGGAACCAACCTAGATGTCCCTCAGTTGATGAGTGGATCGACAAGTTGTGGTATTTGTACACAATGGAATTCTATGCTGCTGTCAGAAAGAATGACATCGCCCCATTTGTTAGGAAATGGAAAGACTTAGAAAAAATCATATTAAGTGAAGTAAGCCAGACTCAAGGAACTTAGGCTCAATGGTTTCCCTCATTCGTCATAATCAGTAGAAACCTTGGACTCTACTAGCAGAGATTTGCAATAGAGCAAAATCTTGATACATAAGGACATATAATGTGAAGCTAATTGAAAGGACCTCCAGGATAGTGAAACAAAATCCATATAATGAATGATTGTTGTCCTTAATGTACTATGTTGTCTCTCATCTCCTTTGCTGTCCCTTGGTTATCTCATATTGGTATAGTATCTCACTTTGTTATCTGATATATTGAATTTATTTGTATTTGGATATTTGAAATTTGATAGGGAAGGGGGGAAAACCAAGACGGGTGGGGGGTGTGGGGGGGGAGGGAAACGGGTACCAAGACATGTGAAAGGGTATCAATGTATGTGAACTAATGCACCTTCTATCTGGCAAATATCATGTAACCCTTTTACTAATTACAATAAAAAAAAAAGAAAAAAAAAAAAAGAAAAAAAAGCAAAAGGACTGGCTCAAGTGGTACTATACTTGTCTAAGCAAGTTCAAGACGCTGAGTTCAAATAGCAATACTACCCTCCCTGACACTGCAAAAAAGAAAAAATTCCTCAGGAGAGAATAGTGAACATTGGATCTTATGAAGAAACCACAGCAGAGAGTAGGCAGGCTCTAAGTCCACAGAATGACAGGTCTGATGGTAAAGCGTCACCTGCCTGGGTAGCCCCCCACCTCTCCCTGAAGAAGGAAAGAGAGTTTTACAATGAAAGGGGAGCTGGTCATGTAGACCCATGGAGTCCCAAGAAATCAGGGCCAGAGACAGACAAACCACTGGTTCTAAAACCCTGGCAGATGGCTGGTCCAGGTTACCCGAGATGGTGCCTGGCCTCCCAGATGTGCTGCTCCCTCTTGTGCCCAGGTGCTGGAGCTGCCCTCGGGCCAGCCGGGTGGTGAAGGAGGGCATGGAGCCAAGGGTGGACGTCAAGGCAATTTCCAAGCTTTGTGACAGCTTCTGTTCATGGGTCATTGGACCTGTTAAGAGATAGGCAGACCACAACATCCAGAGAGAGGTTTGGCAAGAGAAGCCACACATCTTCAGAGGACTACAAAACAGCCTTTCCAACTTCAGAAATAAATGTGAAGAAACTCCTTCCTCCTGTCTTCCAGGGGTAGGTGACAGAACTTGGAGTCACAGCCCTGGGGACCCAATAGCTGGGCTGGAGGGGGCCACCTTGTGGCACTGCTGGAGAACTGCAGCTGCCTTTCTTTTTTCTTTTTCTTTTTTATGGAGCGGAGGACATGGTACACAGGGCTTTGCACACTCCGGGTAAGTACCCTACCACTGAGCTAAAACCCAGCCTCTGAATATGACTTTCTATAAAGGCCTCCCTGCTGGCCAAGGAAATAGGAAAAGCAGTGAGCAGGCTCTGTACTCCTGCCCCTGCCTCCATCTTTCCTCTCTAGCAGTCTTCCATTTATGTAATTCCTCCCTTCTTGGGCTGCTATCCTTGTAGGGCTGCTTACCTGCACACTCTACATGCTGTGTCCTTTCTCTGCTGGCAAGTAAAGCAAGTAAAGCTTGGATACTCACTCTCATCAGGCCACAACCACAAAAGTTACGTAAGCAACAGAAAGCCAAGCTATGGCTGGTTAAGAAAGGACTCAGGACCTGTCTGGTGGCAGAATTTGCAAGACTACCCCCAAAAGTGAGTATCATGTTTTATTAGTTTGCAGTACATAGAAAAACAACTTGGGGCCTTACAGGATCACAATGTGGTACCGTGTCATATCAAGCCTGACAAGGCCAACACCACAGAGATCCCCATAGGAGATGGGGCCATCTCATCCTACTGTACTTAACATGCTTCCAGAAGTTTCTGGGGGTCTTGTTAGCTAAAATGTATTCTCAAATCTGGATATATAGTGATTTAGAATGCAAAGTATTTGTATATTGCATAACCTTTTAGAGAAAAAACAGGAAAATAATGATAACATTTAAACTAATTTTTGTTAGAAAAAAAACTGCTAACCTATTTTCCATAGTATCATAAACTGTTATCCAGGACAATCTCCAAACATGGAAAATGTAGATTATTTCAATATTAAGAAATTGTTTCAGAATATGAAAAAAATTTTTCAAATTCTTTTTTTTTTGCCAGTCATCCTCAGGCTTGACTCAGGGCCTGGGCACTGTCCCTGAGCTTCTTTTTTGCTCAGGGGTAGCACTCTACCACTTGAGCTACTACTCCACTTCTGACCTTTTCTGTTTATGTGGTACTGAGGAATTGAACCCAGGGCTTCATGCATGCTAGGCAAGTACTCTACTATTAGGCCACATTTCCAGTCCAAATTCTTTTTTTGTTGTTGTTGTTGGTTGTGGGGCTTGGACTCAGGGCCTGGCCACTGTCCCTGAGCTATTTAGCTCAAGGCTACTATCCTACCCCTGGGCCTGGGCATTGTCCATGAGTTCTTCAGCTCAAGGCTATCGCCCTGCCCCTGGAGCCACAGTGCCACTTCCCATTTTCTAGTGGTTAATTAGAGATAAGAGTCTCATGGTCTTTATTGCTGGGGCTGGCTTTGAACAGATCCTCAGATCTCAGCTTCCTATGTAGCTGGGTGTGAGCCACTGAGCCGAGCCCATTTTTTTTTTTTTTTTTTTTTTGCCAGTCCTGGGCTTGAGCTCAGGGCCTGAGCACTGTCCTTGGACTTTCTCAAGGCTAGAGCTCTATCACTTGAGCCACAGTACCACTTCCAGCTTTTTTCTATGTATGTGGTACCAAGGAATTGAACTCGGGTCTTCGTGCATGCTAGGCAAGCACTCTACCACTAGGCCAAACTGCTGCTGGCTCAAATTCTTTTAATAAAGAAAAAAAATACATAAAAGCCTGATCAAAGATGCCTTGCTCTTGTCTCCCATCAGACAACAAATTGGGAAAATGAATTTTAGCTCATGTGGAAGATAAAGGGCTAGACTTCACAATATATAAAGAGTTCCTAGGATCAAGAAAAAAAATCAACAACTAAGAGAAATTGGGGGGAGGGATTGGAGGTATGGCTCAGTTCATAGAGTGCTAGCTAATGAATAAAAGTGTCAGGTACTCTGCCGGGAGTTGGCCTAGTGGTAGAGTGCTTATCTAGCATGCACAAAGGCCCGGGTTCGATTCCTTGGTACCACATACATAGAAAAAAGCCAGAAGCGGTGCTGTGGCTCAAGTGGTAGATCTCTAGCCTTGAGAAAGCCCAAGGACAGTGCTCAGGCCCTGCCCAGGACTGGCAAAAAAAAAAATGTCAGGTACTAAATTCAATAGGAAACTAAGTGGTATATACTCATAATCTCAGTACTTGGGAAGCTAAGACAGGATGATAGAGGGGAGGATGGAGAGTTTGAGGCTAGAGTAGGTTAGATTGCAAGATCCTATTTCAAAACAAATAAACACCAAGCAGAAATAGATAGCTTACAGGAAAGGAAGCACAGGCTGCTTGTTTTTGTTTTTGTTTTAATCATGTGAGGAATGGGCTCATTAATAAGGTTTGACACTAAAACAATACGAGAGACTGTTGAGAGACTGTTTAACTTATCAACTAATGATGTGAACAGTTTGCCAATACTGTTAGTACAGACATGAGAAATCTCTCATCACTGGTGAGATGATTCAAAGAGCAATTCACCAACATCTATCCAACTTACAGAATGTATCTATTGACTCAGAAATTCCAGTTCTACGATCATATCCTACTGAGACACCTGCAGAGATGGAAAATTATATTTGTACAAAGTTAATTCTGTGCAGCACTATGTTTAATAGCCCCCAAATGAGAAACAACTTAACTGCCACCAAAAGGAGGATAGAGGAGTACCGGTTATTTCATTTTGTGTGGTTAAATTTTTCAGTTTTTAAAACTACATGACTATATTGTTTATGTTTAAAAAGCTAGAGGGGAGGGCTGAGAGTTTGGCGTAGTGCTAAAGTGCTTGCTTAGCAAGTACAAAGCCCTGGATTTGTTTCCTTGTACTACACACACAGAAAAAGCCAGAAATGGTGATGTGGCTCAAATGGTAGAGTACCAGTCTCGAGAAATCTCAGGCCCTGAGCTCAAGCCCCAGGACTGGCCAAAAAAAAAAAGCTAGTGCTAAGGTTAAGTTTAGTTAAAATAGTTTAGTGACAACGTAGTATAAAGAATTCTTTGTGAAGCCGGGTACTGGTAGTTCATGACTGTACTAGCTACTCAGGAGGCTGAGATCTGAGGATCTCGTTTCAGAGCCTGGGCATGAAAGTCCTAGACTCTTATCTCTAATTAACCACTAGAAAACCAGAAGTGGCACTGTGGCTTAAGTGATAAGAGTGCTAGCCATGAGCTGCAAAGCTCAGGAATAGCACCCAGACTCAGAATTCAAGCCCCACGACCAGGGATTGGGGGTGGGGAAGGAATACCATGGAGGAGCTCACTGATAGCTAAGGAGCCCAAAGGATGTCATCAACAGAAAATATAATCTGCTCTGAAGGATTTGTGTCTCTCCTCCCAGGTGTGACCAGAGAAGACTTGAGCCAGAAAAGTGTTGCCCTGGCCATGGCACAAAAAGGGAACCTGAGGTAGGTAAGCCCACTAGTGTGACTATTACTAGGTAGAGGGGGAAAATGTAGATGGAGTCAAGGCATAAAAAACACATACAATCCCACTGAGGTGTCCAAATACTCAGTACTGAAGACAGAGCTGGGGCATCTTACTGAATGAAAAAGAAACATGGGCAGTAGCCTGACAAAGTAAACTACAAAGCATATGGCTAAGGAGGATAAGCTAATGTCCATAGGCCATGGACACAGGACAGGAAATTACCTGTTGAACAGTCCATGTGCATCAGGCCGAGCTCATTGATGGCTTTCATCTTCTTGGTGGTGTGTTCTGAGGTAGTGGGTGAGACCAGAGGGTTTATAGAGAAACAGGAAGCATTTGCACCAAGGCTGCTGTACGAGGCCTGTCCAGTTTGCTCCAGCTTCCTTTTCCGAGAGGGCAGGGTGATGACAGAAGGGGTCACTGCTGATGCAATCTGTGCTCTCCCAAGTAGATGGCAGCCAGGGATGGAGTGCTGGAGCAGGAAATGATCAATCCGGGCTTTCAGGGAGGTGTGGGGCAGGGGCTGTGAGTGTGGAGTAAAAGCTACACCTGTGAAAGGGTCGCTGGGCACTCGGCCCCACACAGCTTCACTGCGGTTGCACTTCTCCAGTGTGCTCTGGTCGATGACCTTGCCAGAGGGCAGCAGCATGGGACAAGTCATGATCTCCAGGGTGATAGGATCCAGAAACTCCTCAGGCACATCCTGAATCTCCTTAGTTAGCCCCTGGAGGCCCGAGGGGACCTGTGGGTGCTGAGACTGGCCCTCAGGGGCACAATCGCTCTCCATAGGCAAAGCTGGAGTCTGAAAAGCCAAGTCTTGAGGCAGGCTGTCTGAAGCCAACAACAGGACACTGTCTATCACATCCTGAGAGCAGGTCTTGGCCGGCTGACCCCACACCTCCAGCCGTTTGATGCAAGGAATGCCACTGCCTGTCACGTGGGTAATGCAGATCTTGAGGTGGGCCACGTGGTTTAGGGAAAGAGCTCCCTTATTCCACAGTTCTTGGACTACAACAGCAGGAGACGGCAGTGTGACTGCTGGTGGGCTAAAAGGTGGCCTGGCCTTGAAGCCCCTGTGGCTGAACACAACTTGGTTCTGGTTTCTCAGTAGGACTTTGCCTACCAAAGTGAACGATTCCTTGTCCGGGACAGATGGTTCAGTTAGGCCCAGTGCCTGGCACTCAGATGAACTCCAAGAGGCTCTGCTGGATAAGGCAGATGTGTACATTTCCAGGCCAGTGACATTCTGGCCTCCCCCAGCTGTGAGATCTATGTTAATCCTACAGATTTCCACATTAAAAGGAAAGGAAACTATCACATGGACCGGTGGCTTAATGAAATACTCTGTCCTAAAACCATGGCTTCTTTTTGTGAGGTCTTCAGAGATGAGATTTTCAACTTCATAACCATCAGCTGATATCTAGATTTAATGACATAGGATATACACTGATCCAAATGAAAACAACTGCTTTTCAAAAATTAAAGAGGAATTGTGTTGTCATTCTGTAATTTCACCCTCCCTCCTTCCCTCCCTCTCTCTCTCTTTGTCTCTGTCTCTGTCTCTTTCTTTCCCCTCATGACTGTGGCTCAATCTTAGGGCCTCACACTCTTGTTTAGCTCTTTCACTCAAGCTTGCCCTCTACTATAATGCCTCTAGACTGGCCTCTTGATCGTTAACTGCAAATGGGAGTCTTACAGACTTTTCTCTCTGTGCTGGTTTTAAACCATGGTCCTCTGGATCTTAGCCCTGAGTAGCTCAGATTATAGGTGTGAGCTAATGACACCAAGGTAGGAACTTTTCATTTAAAAAAAACAAAAACAAAAACAAAGGGCCAGGAGTTTGGCCTAGTGGCAGAGTGCTTGTCTAGCATGCATGAAGACCTGGGTTCGAGTCCTTGGTACCACATATACAGAAAAACCTGGAAATACTGCTATAGCTCAAGTGGCAGAGTACTAGCCTTGAACAAAAAATGTCCAAGGACAGTGCCCAAGCTGGCAAAAAAACAAACAAACAAACAAAAAAACCCACTCCTTAAGGAAGTTGAAAGTTCCTCACTTTCAAATTTTCTCTACTGAATTGTCTAAGATTTTTTTTTGTTGCTGTTGTTTTTTGTAAAATACCCATAATCACATCAAAAGCTATAGGCAACTATGTCCCCAAGTAATGGGAGCCAAAAAACTCCACCCAAGCTGGGCATGGGCTGGATATCTATAATCTTGGCATTTAGGTAGGGTGCTAAACATGACTGCAAGTTAGTTTATATACATTCTGTCTTAATTTTTTATTAAGGTGTGGTGGCTCATGCCTATAATCCCAGATACTCAGTAGGCTGGGAGCTGAGGATCATGGTTCAAAGCTAGCCTGGGTACTAAAAAGTCCATGTGACTCTTATCTCCAATTGATCACCAGAAAACTGGAAGTGGCACTGTGGCTCAAGGAGTAGGATGGTAGCCTTGAGCTGAATAGCTCAGGGACAGCACCCAGGCCCAGAGTTCAAGTCCCATATCTGACAAAAAAAAAAAAAAATCAAATAATAAATGGCAGTGGTGGAACATACTTGTAATTCTTGTACATGAGAGGCTGAGGCAGGATGCTCAGTGGCAAAGTGCTTGCCTAGCAAGTGCAATGTCCTGGGTTTCATTCCCCACTACCAAAAAAGAAAGACAACAACAACAAAAAATTCCTGCACAAAAAGAGTTACAGCTCTCCTCACATGGCATTTTATGATTCTAGAGGTATGTCTACCTCATGCTTACCTAAATACTATCTGGTAGAATCTAAAGGTGAAAGTACAGTAATCCTGAATCAAGTCTACATACACAAGAGAGAAAATAAATGGGGAAAATATATACTGAATACGTATGTGTATATATTGTTTACCTTGTTGCAGTGAATTCTTGGTCTGAATTGTGGAAGACAAAGATTTATTACCATCTTTGTGGCTGCAAGGACAGATTCCAAGCATCAGAAACAGCCTTAAAAAATAAATCTTGGCATTAGACAAGTTAAAACTCAAGAGAACAAAACCTTTAACATACTTTCTTGAAATCCAGACTCCCCTGCATCCTAAACACAATATTGGGGGAAAACTAGACAATGAAGGTTGTAAAGGAATTTTTATTGCAGACTCCTCAGCTTGGTAAAACCTGCCAGTTCTCTGGCTGACAGCCATGCCAAAGACCTGGTGGAGGTAACGTTTGCCAGTGCTGATACAGAAGCTCCCTCCAAGAAAGGGCCAAAGGCTCAACAAACAAACAAATAACCCTGAGAGCCTAGAATGGAAGTAGTGCTGGCTACCTCTGTCATTTAATATTTGTAAATTCACTGATGATTTTTATGGGGGGGGGGCTGGATTTGAACTCAGAGGTGTGTGTGTGTGTGTGTGTGTGTGTGTGTGTGTGTGAGAGAGAGAGAGAGAGAGAGAGAGAGAGAGAGAGAGAGAGAGAGAGAGAGAGAGAGAGAGAGAGAAAGAGAGAGAGAGAGAGGCTACCACCCTACCCCCAGGCCTGGGGGTTGTCCCAGAGCTCTTCAGCTCAATGCTACCGACCTACCCTAGAGCCAAGCCCCACTTCCTGTTTTTATAGAGGTTAATTGGAGATAAGTCTCAGGGCTGGCTTTGAACCTTGATCCTCAGAGCTCAGCATCCTGAGTAGCTAGGATTACAGATGTGAGCCACCACGCCCGGCAGCGTCTCCTGCTCTTGTTTGGCTCCTCCCCCAGCCCCCCCCCCCCCACCTCATGACTGACACTAACACTTGAGCCACAGTTCTACTTCCAGATTTTTGTCTGCTCAGATTAGTTCTGAACTGTGATCATCAGACCTCAGACTCCTAAGTATCTTGGATTATAGATATGAGGCAGGGTGCCTTATCCTAATATTATTTTCTTTCTTTCCTCCTTCTTCTTTTTTTATTTTTTGCCAGTCCTGGGCTTAAGCTCAGGGCCTGAGCACTGTCCTTGGATTTTCTCAAGGCTAGAGCTCTACCACTTGAGCCTCAGCACCACTTCCGGATTTTTTTTTTCTATGCATGTGGTACTGAGGAATAGAGCCTGGGCCTTCGTGCATGCTAGGCAAGTACTCTACCACTAGGCCAAACTCCCGGCCCCCTAATATTTTCTTAATAAAGCAAAACAATCAAGCCAGGTGCTTGTGGCTCATGCCAATAATCCTAATTACTTAGGAGCTGGGATCTGAGGATCGAAGCTAGCCCAGGCAGGAAAACTCCAAGAGACACTCATCTCCAATTAACCACTAAAAAGCTGGAAGTAGAGCTACAGATCAAGGGATAGAGAACTAGCCTTGAGAAAAACAAAGGCAAACAAACAAAACAAAAAACCCAAAACTCAGGAATAGTGCCTAGGCCTGAGTGTGCCCCAGGGAGGGAGAGAGGGAGAGACAGAGGGAGGGGGAGGAGAGAAGGCAGGCACTGGTGGCTCATACCTGTAATTCTACTCTGGAAGCTGAAATACCATTCAAAGCCAGACTATACAGAAGGTGTGTCAAAACTCATCTCCAAAATAAATAGTAAAAAGCAGGGCGGGGGGCTGGGAGTTTGGTCTAGTGGTAGAGTGCTTGCCTAGCATGCACGAAGATCAGGGTTAAATTCCTCGGTACCACATACATAGAAAAGCTGTAAGTGGTGCTGTGGCTCAAGTGGAAAGCCCAAGGACAGTGCTCTGGCCCCAGGACTGGAAGCAAAAAAAAAAAAAAAAAAAAAAAATGCAAGGCTACAAGTGCATGACTCAAGTAGAGAGTCAGCTGTAACTCATCTGATAGAGTGTAATGCTCTGAGCTCAAATCTCAGCACTGCAAAAAAAAAAAAAAATTAAAGGTGGCCGGGAATTTGGCCTAATGGTAGAGTGCTTGCCTAGCATGCATGAAGACCCAAGTTTGATTCTTCGGTACCACATATATAGAAAAAGTCGAAAGTGTTGCTGTGGCACAAGTGATAGAGTGCTAGCCTTGAGAAAGCCCAACAGTGCTCAGGCCCTGAGTTCAAGCCCCAGGACTGGTGGAAAAAAATTTAAAAATTATCACTGAGAGCTGTCCTTTTTTATTAAAAAAAAAATTGAGTTCTACAGACTACACGGAGCAATTTAAAGAGCTATTTTGCCTCCTTTATGATATAAACACAGCATTTCCCTTTATGATATAAACACAGTATTTCTTTGTTTTTTGTTTTATCTTTGTCTATTCAGTAGTACTAGGGTTTTATCTCAGGCTCTTCTTTTCTTGTCAGTCATGGGGCTTGAACTCAGGGCCTGGGCTCTGTCCCTGAGATCTTTTGCTCAAAGATAGTGCTCTACCATTTTCAGCCACAGCCCCACTTCTGGTCTTCTGTTGGTTAACTGGAAATAAGAGTCTTACAGACTTTCTTACCTAGGCTGGCTTCAAACAATGATCCCCAGATCTTAAGATTCCTCAATAACTAGAATTACAGGGGTGAGCCACCAGCACCCAGCTGCTTCAGGTATTTTTCAAATAGGGTCTTATGTTTTTGCTCAGGCCAGCCTGAACTAACAGTCTTCCTATTTATATCTTCTATATAGCTGGGATGTCAAGTTTATGTGCCATCCAGTAGAGTTTTATTGGATGAAATGTGCTTTCACCAACTTTTTGCCTAAGCTGGCTTCAAACTTCAATTCTCCTGACCTTTACCTCCCAGTAGCTAGAATTATAAGTTTGAACCACTGTGCTAGCTTGTGAGGAAAATTTTTAACAGGGCTCACCCTTCTTCCCACTTGAGTGGAGATGGGTCTTCTAGCCAAATATCTTAACTGATGAAGCTGCTCTACCTTGCAACGAGGTAATCAACTTGACTAGTTATCTACTAAAGCATGAGCGGGCCAGGAGTTTGGCCTAGTGGTTACAGTGCTTGCCTAGCATGCACGAAGACCCGGGTTCAATTCCTTGGTACCACATACATAGAAAAAAGCTGGAAGTGGTCCTGAGGCTCAAGTGGTAGAGCTCTAGCCTTGAGAAAGTCCAAGGACAGTGCTCAGGCCCTGAGCTCAAGCCCAAGACTGGCAAAAAAAAAAAAAAAAAAAAAAAAATGGGCCAGGAGTTTGGCCTAGTGGTAGAGTGCTTGCCTAGCATGCACGAGGACCCGGGTTCGATTCCTTGGTACCACATACTTAGAAAAAGCCAGAAGTGGTGCTGAGGCTCAAGTGGTAGAGTTCTAGCCTTGGGAAAAATCCAAGGACAGTCCTCAGGCCCTGAGTTTAAGCCCAGGACTGACAAAACAAACAAACACACACAAAAATAACAACAAATAAAGCATATGAGCCTAGAACTGATCAGACTAGCTGCTTTCCCAAGTACTCACCAAAATGTAATGTGAAGGAAATTTTACAGAAAACTTCAGTAGATCCAATGCTAACTCTCTTCAGTCTAGCCCAAGTCGCACCTCTCGCCTCCTGCCTGGCATCCCTGAGGGCTGTTGCAGGGCATATTCAATAATACTACATCACAAATTTCTCAGCAGTTTGGATCTTCAACTGTAACAAGAAAAAATACAACATATTAATAAAAATTGGGGGCCAGAGGTATTCCTTCAATGCTAAATT
The DNA here is from genome assembly GCF_031878675.1 of Megascapheus bottae. Classification (NCBI taxonomy): domain Eukaryota; kingdom Metazoa; phylum Chordata; class Mammalia; order Rodentia; family Geomyidae; genus Megascapheus; species Megascapheus bottae. The sequence goes on along the minus strand of NC_143526.1, from coordinate 26,829,237 downwards.
ATTTGTCTATCAGATATGCGGCTCCAGTTTCAATCTCCAACAGTGACAAGAAAACAAATTCAATAACTGATCAAGAAAACTCGAAGGACACTAGGGTAACATAACACATAGCTGGGAATCATAATTTGAATATCTAAAACAAATCCTTTGGGTGAAACTGATCAAAGTTACAATGAACAGTATACAGTGGCTCAAGACTGTAATCTTACTTGGGAGTGGAGATCAGGGATTACTGATTAAGGCTGGGACATGCATAAAAGTTTGTAAGACTCCATTTCAACCAATGGCTGGGTGTGGTAGAATCTGTTACCCAAGCTACAGGGAAGCACAGTGACTTGGTGCAATGCTATATACCTGTTATCCCCAGCAATACAGTGAAGCTAGTGAGAACACAAGCTGTCCAGGGCATAAACTGAGACTTTACCTTGAAAAGAGGGGCCAGGAGTTTAGCCTAGTGGTAGAGTGCTTGCCTAGCATGCACAAAGGCCCAGGTTCAATTCCTCGGTATCACATACATAGAAAAAAGCTGGAAGTGGTGCTGAGGTTCAAGCGGTAGCACTAGCCTTGAGAAAGTCCAAGGACAGTGCTTAAGCACTGAGCTCAAACCCAGGACTGGCAAAAAGAAAAAGAAAAGAAAAGAACCTAGGCATTGGGGCAAGGAATGTGGCTTAACAGTAGAGAGCCCCGGGTTCCATTCCTCAGTACCACATACACAGAAAAAGCCGGAAGTGGCACTGTGGCTCAAGTGGTACAGTGCTAGCCTTGAGCAAAAGAAGCTCAAGGAGAGCACCCAGACCCTGAGTTCAAGCCCCAAGATTGGCAAAAACAACAAACAAACAAAAACCCCATGAATGTAAGCAAGGCAAAAAGAGGCTAGGGGTGTTGCTCAAGTGGCAGAATATTTGTCTTCCAAGCACAAAGCCTGGAGTTCAACCCTCAGTACTGTCAAACAACCCCCCACAACAAGATCCCTTTGTACAATTAACCCATGCTAAAAGAAAAGCCAGGCACTGGGGGCTCATGTCTGTAAACCTAGCTATTCAGGAGACTGAAACATAAGGATCACAGTTCAAAGCTAGCATGAGGAGGAAACTCTTATCTTCAATTAACGACTATAAAATAGCTAGAAGTGGAAGTGTGGCTCAAGTGGTAGAATATTATTAGTCTTGAGCAAAAAAGCTCAGGCACACTGCCCACACACTGAGTTCAAACCCCAGAACCAGCACACACATACACAAAGATTTAATAAAATTAAATAACAGCTATCCTTCCAGCTGGGCGTGGTGGCTCATGCTTGTAATCCTAGCTCCTACTCAGGAGGCTATAATCCAGCCTATTCAGGAGGCTGAGATCTGAGGATGGTGGTTCAAAGCCAGCTTTGGCACTAAAAAATCCACGAGACTATCTCCAATTAATCACCAGAAAACCTGAAGTGGCACTGTGGCTCAAGGGGTAGGATGGTAGCCTTGAGCTGAAGAGCTCAGGGACAATGCCCAGGCCCAGGGTTCAAGTCCCTCAACCAACCAAAAAAAAAAAATCTGTCCTTCAGTGTAGTGGACCATCCCTATGTTCACAGCAGCCACCATCATCACTAACCTCCACATCCCACCACAAATACTCTTCACCAAACTGTTCCCTGTGTAAGACATGGCTCTGTAATGGCGGATGCTATTTGTTAGACTTACAAATGATAATTTTCTATTCTACATGGGATTCTCTCTTGGAGACCCACGAAGAAACGTCTCCTTTCATTTCAGTACCACAGTAATTGCTTTTCACAAGCAAGTCAGTGTTCTTTTACTTCGGCTTCTAGAAAGCTCAGTAAAATCTGTGGCACATCACTCAAATGTCTCTTATCCTAAAATCGTCAATATTTTTATGTCATATGTCAATGTCATCTTTTGTTATGAACAAGTTTTCCTAAAATCTCTTCAGAACAGGATGGGGTCTAAATCAGTAATAAATCATCTCCTTTTGGTGGAGGTTTACATCAGCAGCAACCCTTTACTTATGATAACATTAAGGTAAACTTTTTAAGTAGATTTTTGTCTCGGTAGAATTTTTATTTTATCTTTCTAAATGCTGTGTGTGTGTGTGTGTGTGTGTGCATGCGCACACGCACATGTGCGAGAGAGAGAGAGAGAGAGAGAGAGAAAGAGAAAGAGCGCACGCACACACACATGCACGCTGGTACTAAAGCTTGAACTCAGAGTTTCATGTTTTTGCTTGGCTTCAATCTACCACTCGAACCATGCCTCCAGTTCCAGATTTTTGCTAGTTAACTGGAAGTGAGTCTCACAGATTTTCCTGTCCCAACTGGCTTCAAACTTGGATCCTCAGATTATCAGTCTCTTGAGTAGCTACAATTGTATGCATGAGATGCTTAAAAAAATTTTTTTTTTTGCCAGTCCTGGGCTTGAGCTCAGGGCCTGAGCACTGTCCTTGGACTTTCTCAAGGCTAGAGCTCTATCACTTGAGCCTCAGCACCACTTCCGGCTTTTTTCTATGTATGTGGTACTGAGGAATCGAACCCAGGTCTTCATGCATGCTAGGCAAGCACTTTAACCACTAGGCCAAACTCCCGGCCCTAAAATTTTTTACTGTTAAAAAAGGCTAGATCCGGGCCCGGGAGTTTGGCCTAGCGGTTAAAGTGCTTGCCTAGCATGCACAAGGACCCGGGTTCGATTCCTCGGTATCCCACATACACAACCAAGCCGGAAGTGGCAGAGACGAGACACAACCAAGCCGGAAGTGGCAGAGACGAGACTGCAACAAGCGACAGAGAGCGAAAGCAAGCAAGAGGAGCCCAACCGAGTGGTGGTGGCCGGAGCGAGCAGGGCCGGAGCGTGCGGGAGCGTGCGGGAGCGAGAGGGGCCAGAGCGAGAAAGGGCCTGAGCGAGCGGGGCCGGAGCAAGCGGGGCCAGGAGCGTGCGGGAGCGAGCCTGACCGGAGCGAGCGGGGCCGGAGCGAGCGGGGCCAGAAAGAGAAGGGGGCCAAAAAAAAAAATTAATAAATAAATAAAAATAAAAAAGGCTAGCACAGGTCCCTCGTGCTTGTAATACTAGCTATTCAGAAGCCTGAGAGCTGAGAAGCGGGGTGAAAAGCAAGGTAAGGCAGACAAGTCCAAGAGATTCTTTTTTCCAATTAACCAGAAAAAATGTAAGCCAGGTGCTGGTGGCTCTTTACTATAATCCTAGCTACTCAGGACGCTGAGATTGGAGGACTAATAGGCAAGACAATTCTTTTTTTTTTTTTTTGCCAGTCCTGGGCTTGAGCTCAGGGCCTGAGCACTGTCCTTGGACTTTCTCAAGGCTAGAGCTCTACCACTTGAGCCTCAGCACCACTTCTGGCTTTTTTTCTATGTATGTGGTACCAAGGAATTGAACCCGGGTCTTCATGCATGCTAGGCAGGCACTCTACCACTAGGCCAGGCTCCCGGCCCGGCAAGACAATTCTTAAGATTCACCTCCAATAACCACCAGAAAGCTGGAAATGGTGCTGCAGGGACATGCCCAGGGCCTGAGTTCAAGTCCCACAACCAACAAAAAACATAAAAATAAAAATAAAGGGTTGGGAGCCTGGCCTAGAGGTAGAGTGCTTACCTAGCATGCATGAAACCCTGGGTTCGGTTCCTCAGTACCCTATATACAGAGAAAGCTGAGAGTGATGCTGTGGTTCAAGTGGTAGAGTGCCAGCCTTGAAAAAACTAAAGGGCAGTGCCAAGGCCTTGAGTTCAAGCCCCAGGATTGGCAAAAAAAAAAAGAAAAAAGTTCTATTAATATTTTGGAGCAAATCAAGACTTCTATCAGTGATTGCAGAATATAAAGGTTTGGGGGCTGGGAATGTGGCCCAGTAGATTGTTTGCCTAGCATGCATGAAGCCCTGGGTTTGATTCCTTGTTTACCACATAGACAAAAAAAAAAAAAGCCAGACATGATGTGGTGGTTCAAGTGGCAGAGCACTAGCCTTGAGTAAAAGTGCTCAAGGACAGTGCCTAAGCTCTGAGTTCAAGTCCCAGGACTGGCAAAAAAGAAAAGTATATAAAGGTTTGTAATGGAGCTTTCTGGAGATGATACTTAAAATGGGGTGAATGACCTAAACCAATGTTTCTTCAATTTGTAGCTTTTGAAATCAAGTTATGGAATTAAATTAAGAAAGGAATTAAAAACAAGAAAAAAAATAACAAATATCAAAGTGCATAAAGAATGAGCATTAGGTTAGGAAGCTTCTGTTTCAGTTTTGTACAAATAGAGCATGTTGGCCAGGCACGGTGGCTCACGCCTGTGATCCTAGCTACTCAGGAGGCTGAGATCTGAGGATCCAGGTTCAAAGCCAGCCTGGGCACAAAAGAACCTGAGATTCTTATCTCCAATTAACCTCTAGAAAATGGGAAGTGGGGCTTTGCTCAAGGGTAGGATGGTAGCCTTGGGCTGAAGAGCTCAGGGACAGCACCCAAACCCAGAGTTCAAGCCCCATGACCTACCAAAAGGAAAAAAAAAGCATATTTAATCTAGCATGAAATATATTTCCTATTGTTGGTCTTGATTTCTTTTTTAACTTGAGGTCTTGAACTCAGGGCTTGGGAGCTGTCCCTGGACTTTTTAAGGCTAGCGCTCTACCACTTGAGCCACTTCTGGATTTTTTTGTATACATGGTACCAAGGAATGGAACCTAGGGCTTTGTGTATTACTAGGCCACACTCCCAGGCCCATTCTTTTTTTCTTTTTAGTCAGTCATGGGACTTGAACTCTGGGCCTGGGTGCTGTCCCTGAGCTCTTCAGCTCAAGGTTAGTGCCTTACCACTTGAGCCACAGTGCCACTTCTGGTTTTCTAGTGGTCAACTGGAGATAAGTGTCATGGACTTCTATGCCTAGACTAGCTTTGAACTAAGATCCTCAGATTTAAATCTTCTGAGTGGCTAGGCATGAACCATAAGCATCCGCCCAGTCTTGATTTTTAAAAGTATACTCAGATGTCAGGGAAGAATATATAAGAGTAACATTAGAACTATGGACAGGGGCCAGGAATGTGGCCTAAAGTGCTTGCCTAGCAGGCACAATAGCAGGCACAAAGATACTGAGTTCGAGTCTTAGTACCATATACATAGAAAAAGCCAGAAGTGGTGCTGTGGCTCAAGTGGTAGAGCTCTAGCTTTGAGAAAGCCCAAGGACAGTGCTCAGTCCCTGAGTTCAAGCCCCAGGACTGGCAAAATAAAAATAAATAAAACCATGGACAACTGTGCTTGTTCTAGCAGTACAAAGAGTAAAACTGAGACAATATAGAGAAAACTGGCATGAACAATGTGGATACAAGACTGAGCACAGCAGTGATAGATGTCACATCCTAAGCACACATTGGAGAATATATGCTCAACTACAGGATCCTAGAAGGAATAAAAAGAGTCCTACATACAATCAAGTCATAGAAGAGGAGCTGGGCTGTATGATACAAGTTCAGGAAATGCCACTTAAAGGACTGGAAATTTTGTTGTGATGCAGTTTCACTCTTCCCAATCTACTCTCAAAATCATAGGCTCAAATCATAGGCTTTCCACTTGAGCCACAACACCACTTCCAGCTTTTCTACGTATATGGTACCAAGGAATCAAACCCAGGTCTATGTGCATTGCTAGGCAAGCACTCTACCATTAAGCCAAAGTCCGATCCCCAGCATTTATTTACTTTTTTTTGTGGGTCATGGGGCTTGAACTCTGCCTCAGTGCTATCCTTGAGTTTTTCAGCTCAAGGCTACCACCCTACCCCTGAGCCTGGGCATTGTCCCTGAGCTCTTCAGCTCAAGGCTACCACCCTACCCTTGAGCCAAGCCTCACTTCCCATTTTCTAGAGGTTAATTGGAGATAAGAGTCTCAGGTCCTTTTGTGCCCAGCCAGCTTTGAACCTAGATCCTCAGATCTCAGCCTCCTAAGTAGCTAGGATTACAGGCATGAGCCACCACACCTGGCCCCATTATTTTTTTAATTAAATAGAATAGAAAGAAAATATCAGAATGTATCACACATAAGGGTATTATTTTGTAAAACTTTTGCTTCAGTTATGTATATATATAGTGAGAGATATAGATATACTTGTTCGTTTATTTATTTATTCATTTAAGGTTTAGACATAAAAGGCATTTCTAAGGGTTTACAAAAAATATTAAAACCTACTGAACAGCAAGTAGTAGAAAGCTTATAATCAAGGAAGGAAAATGACACTAATGATATCCACCATTAACCTCGTAGATGACAAAAGCAATTCTGAACCACTTAGAAACGATTCATCCTTCAAGGCTCTCTTTCCTTTGGCTAATGTGTTCCCACGACCTCTCTGTACTACAGGTGAGGCTATTTTGCAAATGGCTGCCTGAAGACAGCAAAAATGAGCACCAAGGTACAAACTACTTAGAAATAAATGGGTACTTTCAGTTTGTCCCTTGATATTTTGTCTTTAATTTGAGGGAGGGATAGTCTTCAAAAAGAAAATGGAGGCCGGGAGTTTGGCCTAGTGGTTAAAGTGCTTGCCTAGCATGCATGAAGACCCGGGTTCGATTCCTCGGTACCACATACATAGCAAAAAGCCGGAAGTGGTGCTAAGGCTCAAGTGGTAGAGCTGTAGCCTTGAGAAAGTCCAAGGACAGTGTTCAAGCCCTGAGCCCAAGCCCAGGACTGGCAAAAAAAAAAAAAAAAAGTAAAAAAAAAAAAAAAAAAGAAAATGGATAATTCATATAATGTATTACTAAGCATCTTGCAAGGAGTTCAAGGCTAGTCTCTAATAAATTACTTATATGTTATTTATTTTTGTGTTGGTTGTGGGACTTGAACTCTGGGCCTGGGAGTTGTCCCTGAGCTCCTCAGCTCAAGGCTACCGCCCTATTCCTTGAACCACAGCACCACTTCCAGTTGTCTAGTGGTTACTTGGAGATAAGAATCTCATTTTAGTGCCCAGGCTGGCTTTGAACCTCGATCCTCAGATCTCAGCCTCCTGAGTAGCTAGGATTATAGATGTGAGCCACCACGCCCAGCAATTTGTATTTTAAATAATTAAGCCTTTCTTTTAAGATGACTCTAGGCTCATGTGCCATTATAAGAAACGAGAGATCCCAGGCTGGGAATTTGGCCTAGTGGTAGAGTGCTTGCCTAGCATGCACAAAGACCTGGGTTCAAAAAAAAGCCAGAAGTAGTGCTGTGGCTCAAGTGGTAGAGCTCTAGCCTTGAGAAAAGCCCAAGGTCAGTGCTTAGGCCCTGAGTTCAAGGCCTAGAACTGGCAAAAAAAGAAAAGAAAAAGAAATGAGAGGTCCCACATACTCTACACCATTTTTTCCAATGGTAATGACTACACAACTGTAATATATGACACTAAGAACATGACACTAGTAACAACACATTTGTTTAGTTTCTGTCAGTTTTACACTTATTTGTGTATATGTCTAGAGCTTCTCTACTCAAGTAGCCAGTACTCTGCCAGTCCTGGAGCTTGAACCCAGGGACTGGGGGTTGTACCCTTGGACACTTTTTTTTTTTGGTGGGTCATGGGGCTTGAACTCTGGCTGTCCTTAAGCTCTTCAGCTCAAGGTTACCGCCCAACCCCTGGAGCCACAACCCCACTTCCCCTTTTCTAGTGATTGACTGGAGATGAGTCTCAGGTTCTTTAGTGCTCAGGCTGGCTTTGAACCTTGATCCTCAGATCTCAGCCTCCTGAGTAGCTAGGATTACAGCTATGAGCCACTGGTACCCATTAAGTGCTTCACTACTGAACTATATCTCCTAAATACTTAAAAACAAACAAACTTTTGTCATACTAGCATTTACCACTTAAGCCATGCCTCCAGTCTTTTTTAATTTTTTTCTTTGGTTACTTTTCAGATAAGGTCTTGCTTCTTATCTGGGAGTAAACCCACGTTAGGCTACACCCATACTTCTACATCCAGCTTCCCTCTGTGGAGATGAAGTCTCCAGGGCCTTTCTACTCTGGGCTGTCCTAGAATCACTAGCCTCCCTGTCTTGCCTCCTATATAGCTTAGGATAACAGACATGTGCCAATACACCCAAGTATGTGTTAAGAAAGGGTTTGGGAAAGTTTTCTGCATGGGGCTAGCCTCAAACTATGATGTTCCTGACCTCAGCTCCTCACATACCCTGGATTACAGGTAAGAGCCATTGGTGTCTGGCTTCCCAATTATTAATGAGTGTTTTAATTCTTCATCTCAATTTAAGCCCCATTAAAATCTTCTGCTTATATTGTAAAAAAACCAACCTGAAAGACATTTTTCTTTTCTTTTTTTCCCCCAGTTCCAGGGCTTGAACTCTTGAGCACTTTTTGCTCAAGGCTAGCGCTCTGTTACTTTGAGCCACAGCACCACTTCCAGCTTTTCCTATGTGTGGCACCAAAGAAACAAACCCAGGGCTTCATGTATGCTCGGCAAGCACTCTACCATTAGGCCACACTCCTGGACCAACATATTTCTTTATTTTTTCTTTTTTTTTTTTTTTTTTTTTGGTCATGGGACTTAAAACTCTGGGCCTGGGCATTGTCCCTGAGCTCTTCAGCTCAAGGCTATCACCCTACCCCTTGAGCCACAATGCCACTTTCCGTTTTCTGGTAGTTAATTAGAGATAAGAGTCTCAAAGACTGATTGCCAAGGCTGGCTTTGAATCAGGATCCTCAGCTCTCAGCCTCCTCAGTAGCTAGGATTACAGGCATGAGCCACTGTGCCCAGCTCCAACATATTTTTTTTTATTGCTCATGTCACTTAAATGCTATCTTAACAATAGAAAAATCTTAAGTATAGACAAAGAAAAAGAACACAAAACTTGTAGAACTATTGTCATACAGTGGCACAGACCTGTAATCTCAGCACTAGGAAAGTGAAGCAGGAGGAATTAAGAGGGTACCCTGTGCTATATGGTAAGACCCTATCTCAAAAAAAAGGAGAAAAAAATAACACAAAGGGCTGAGCATAGTGGCATACGTATAATATCAGCTACTTGAAAGATGGAGATAGGGAAGAAACCTGGCATAAGATCTTAGCTGAATAACTAAAAACATAAAGCACAGGGATATGGTTCAAGTGGAACAGTGCAAATAAGACCTGAATTCAATCTCCAAACACACACACACACACACACACACACACACACACACACGCACACGCACACGCACACGCACGCACAGTGTGGATGTAGTACCTGCCTAGCAAAGCCCTAGGTTTGAGCTTCAAACAACAAAAATGAAACAAATAAATCACATCTATAGATATAATATACAAGCACTTTCTGAGGCAATGGTATATATTCACAAATTTAAATACTAGATGTAAACACCAGATTAGTGAGCTATGTTGAGCTGAGTAGTTTAAATACCTGGACTGGTTCTGAAGTCTCAGGATGGTATCAGGGAGGACTACACAATCTCCATCCATTGGTTACTTTTTATAGCTGGAAGTCCCTACAGGTCTTTATGTTCCGATGGAAACATACCTTTCTCCTCTACCTTCCTGTACTTGGGCTCAGGAAAGGGAACAGAAAGAAAGGGTCAGAAAGGGATCCAGAAGTAGTGACCAACTATACTGATCTACTCAGGACTGAGAGATTTCTTAGAACATTGGACTTTCAAGTGGTAAAACTGGGAAAGTCCTGTGCCAACTGGGATGAATTGGTTACCCAGATCAAAGGTACTTCCTAGAGCTTGAAACAAACTTTGCTGATGCTGTTGAGGTCAAATCCTGGAGGTGGGGGACATGTGGAAGGATAATTTGGAGAATAAGGTGACCATGACACTTTCTGAACACGAAATCATCCATTTTCCTTAGGCCTACAAAGAAGCTGCCATAACAGACTTATACAATCTGATACTGATTCTCACAAAAAAAAATATAATGGAAAGCAATTCTGGCAGATACACATATTTTAAAGACTGGGCTCAAACAGGTTATAGAGGGGGAAAAAAAGATTACCTGTCAAATCAGAGAAAAGCATTTAACCTCAAAGAGTAGGTGGAATACCAATATGGTGAGCAATTTAAAAAAATTGAACATTTCAGCTTTTAAAAACACATAATACTTCTTATAATTTCTAAATTGACTTACCTGTCCACCCATGAAAAATGTGTAACTTATGCATTTTTTTCTTAAGAGCTGGTTAAAATGAAGACAGCTGCTCCCAGCCTATCTTTATCAGTGAAAGGTGTACAAAAAAGACAAATAAGCATAGGTTCAAAAGAAGATTGTAATTTTGTAAGTTGTACAGGGAAGTCATACTTCAATGGTTTAATGTGTTGAAGTTTAAGGTACCAGGCACAAGTGGACAGTTTTGTTTTTGCAGTGCTAAGAATCAAACCCAGGACGTTGAATATGCTAGACAAGCACCTTATACAATGAGCTATATCTCCAGCCCATGAACAAACATTTCACTTTTTTTTTTTTGGCCAGTCCTAGGACTTGAATTTGGCGCCCGAGCTCTCTCCTTGAACTTTTTCAAGGGTAGAGCTCTACTGCCACTTGAGCCACAGCACCACTTCCAGCTTTTTCTAGTATGTGGTACTGAGGAATTGAACACAGGTCTTCATGCATACTAGGCAAGCAATGCCACTAGGCCAAACTCTGGGCCTCACAAAGCTTTTACTCTTAAGAAACCCAAAGGTAAGAGCTAGGCACCAGTGCCTCATACATATAATTCTAGCTACTTAGGAGGCTGAGGATCATGGTTTGAAGTCAGCCTGGGCTGAAAAGTATGAGCTTTAGCTAGACTAGAAATGTAGCATAGTGGTGGAGTGCTTGTCTAGCATGTATAAAGCCCTGGGTTCCATTCCTCAGTACAGAAAACAGCTAGAAATAGCACTGTGGCTCAAGTGGTAGAGTTCTAGCCCTGAGCAATAGAAGCACAGGGACAGTGCTCGGGTCCTAAGTTCAAGTCCCAGTACTAGCACCACAAAAAGAAAAAAGGCAGGAGTGCTGGCATAAATGTATAATCCCAACATTCACATGGCTGGGCAGGGCCATCAAAAGTTCAAGATCAGCTTGAGCTACACAGTGAGTCTGTCTCAGATAAAAAAAAAAAAGGAAAAAAATAGGTAATAAGTAAACACATAAGATTAAAACAAGACATAGGCAAACATCCATTTTTCTTCTAAAAAAAAAAAAAAAGCTTAGTCAAGATCTATAACTTAGGGCCAGGAGTTTGGCCTACTGGTAGAGTGCTTGCCCAGTATGCACAAAAACCCAGGTCCTAAAGTTCAAGCCTCACAACCCAAGAAAAACAAACAAAACTTCTAATAAATACATTGTTAGTTTTGATACTGGTCTTTGACAATCAAAAATCAAGGGAAGCTGAGCACTAGTGACTCACATTGCAATTATAGCAACTCAGGTAGCTGAGATCTGCAATCATAAAGCAGCCTGGGTGGACAAATTGATGAGCCTGAGATGCTTTTTCTCCAATTTACCAGCAAAAAGCTGGAACTTGAGGTATAGCTCAAGTGGCTGAATTGCTACCTTGGAATTCAAGTCCCAGTACTGGCACTAAATAAATTTTGTTTTTTTTTTTTTGTTGGTCTCTGGGCCTGGGCTTTGTCCCTGAATTCTTCAGCTCAAGGCTACTGCCCTATCTTTTGGCCTGGACATTGGCCTAGAGCCCTTCAGCTCAAGGCTACCACACTACCCCTTGAGCCACAGCACCACTTCTGGTTTTCTGGTGATTAACTGGAGAGAAGAGTCTCACGGGCTTTATAGTGCCTGGGATGGCTTTGAACTGCGATTCTCAGATCTCAGCCTCCTGAGTAGCTAGGATTACAAGCTGAGCCACCACGCCCAGCTCCATGAGATTCTTATTTTCAATTAACTATCAAAAAGCTTTAAGTGGAATTGTGACTCAAGTAGCAGAACGCTAGCTTTGTGTGTGAAAGCAGATAGTGCCCAGGCACTGAGTTCAAGCCCCAGGACTGGCACTAAACTATAAACAAATAAATAAGGAAGAATGAGCAGCAAAGGACAGTCAACTTAATGTAAACTAGAATTTAGATAATCAGGGGCCAAGAGTTTGGCCTAGGGTTAGAGTGCTTGCCTAGCATGCACAAAGATCCCAGTTCAATTCCTCAGTACCACATAAATAGAAAATGCTAGAAGTGGTAGCCGGGTCAAGTGGTAGAGTGGTAACCTTGAGAAAACCCAAGGATAGTGCTCAGCCCCTGAGCTCAAGCCCAGGACTGGAGGAGGAAGAGGAGGAGGAGGAGGAGGATTTAGATAGTCAGTTTAGAGGATGTAAAAAAATGCAAAAATGAGGGACTAGGAGCATATCCTAGTAGTAGCGTGCTGGCCTAGCATGCATGAAACCTTAGGTTCGATTTCTCAGTACCACATACTCAGAAAAAGCTGGAGATAGCACTGTGAAAGTGTCCAAGGACAGTGCCCAGGTCGAGTTCAAGCCCCAGGACTGGCAAAAAAAAAAAAAAAAAAGAAGAAGAAGAAAAGAAAGAAAAAGCACAAATAAAGGAAAATCCTGAAATGTAAGTGAAGTTTAGAGATTTTTTTTTTTGAGATTCTTACCTGACACAAAGTATAGGACAATTTTTTAAATTGGTTTTAGATGGGCTCGAAATAACTATGAGAGAATGACAGTAAACAGAAAAAGGGAAATTAAATAGGACTTAATGGACCACTGGATATTTTAAGATTTTCTTTTTATTTACCAAAAATAAACTTATAAACTAGCCACAATTTACTACTGTTAAGGATTACAAATAATTCACAGTAACGTACTTTAGCATTAATCTGACACAGAAATTGTAAGGTTTTTTTTTATTATTATTATCAAGCTTACATTCTAGCTTTTGTATTGGCAATACAGGTTGAATATTCTTTATCTAAAAATGCTTGGCAACAGAAATATTGCACATTTCAGGCTGTTTTAGATTTGAGATTATTTTCATAGGTTGCCATCTGGTTTTCCTTAATCCAAAATCCTGAAAATTCAAAATATTCTGAAATCACATAAAAAAGAAAAAGAGAGAGGAATGGGAGGGAAGAAGAAAGAAAAAGAACAAACCTACATAGGCTGATGCTACCCTACCTAGCCAGCTCATGCCTACCATCCCAACTACTCAGGAGTTGGAGTGTAGAACTATGGTCCAATCAAGACCAGCCTGGGTGGAAACCTATCAAAATCAATAAGCTGGATCTGGCGGTATAAACCCTATGGTCCCAGCAACTTAGAAGGCTATAGGTAGGAGGTGGTTTGAGACTAGCACTGCACAAACGCATGTGTGTGCGCACACGCATGCACACACACGCACACACACACACACACACACACACACACACAATTAATCCCTATCTAAAAAATAGTTAAAAGTAAAAAACCACTGGGTACAGACAGATGGCCCATACCTATAATCCTACTTACTCAGGAGGCTGAGAACTGAGGATCATGATTCAAAGCTAGCAAAGACAGACAAATTCAAGAAATTCTTATCTCCAAAACCAGCAAAAAGTTCAAGGCCTCATTTTGGCATGCTACATGCATGTACACATGTAAAAAATAAAACAAAAAGAACAAGAAACATTGGATAAATGGCTCAAATAATAGAGCATGTGCAGAGCCAACATGATGCTTGAGTTCAAAACTCCAGTATTGGAACTGGTACTGTGGCTCAAATGATAAGAGAGCTAGCTAGTCTTGAGGAAAAAAAGTTCAGGGACAGCACTCAGGCCCAGAGTTCAAGCCCCAAGACCTACAACAAAATGAAACAAAACAGCACCTACAGTGAAAACTCCAGTATTGCCAACAATGAAACAAAGTTTCAGATTTTGGAGCACTTGTGATCTTTTATTTTTGGATTAAGGATGCTCAATCTATATCTGGTAAGGTATATACCTACTGCATTTATGGGTACAAATGCCTCTGGGAGCACTTCAGAGAGCACTAGAGAATACTTTCTCGTGAAGATATGCCAGCTTCTCTAAGCGAGTTCGTTTCAATAGTGGGAACCACTCCCAGTAGGATAACTCTACCACACGATACCCAAGCCGAATCAGCTGCCGCCTCTTCATATTGTGCAGTCCAAGCAGATCCCTGGAACCATAACAATACTGGTTTCTGTTTGTCAACTGAATGGCTAGTTTCACTACTGGAGTCTCTATCTGGACTGGGGGACAAGGACCAGCCATCTCCATAGTCCCCAATTTATCTACTACATTGCAATGGGCACCCTCTGCGGTAATAGCTCCTTTGTTATCTAACACCATGAGCTGCTGGCTAGTCTCTGACTCAGTTTTCCCCTTGAAATAACCTCTTGGTTTCCCTTTTAGCAACTGATTAATCAAGTCATCTGTAAGGCTAACTCCCACACGCTTAAGCCTTTTGGCTGCATCTTCAGTTGGTATGGCATCTCTGTTAAGTGGTAATGGCTTCATGTTAGCATAAAGATGGACTTCTATGTCAGAGGATCGAGTATGAGGCAATATCATATGGTGCATGAGGTACTCAGGGCCACCCAATATGGTCTCAAGTAAACTGAAAGCTTCTAGAAATTCAGGTTTTGAAGTCATATCCTTCCTTGCTAAATTCCATAACTTTGCAGATGCCTCTTTCTGAAGATAAGAGCTAAGACGATTGCCTCTATAATCTGGACACTCAGTGCCAACTATACCATCAAGAGTATATAGTTCTTTACTGAGTTCAAACTTAGTTCTCTCCTGGGCCAATCTGACAAATGCTGGACTCAGAGCAAAGTTGATCAACTCTTTTGGAAAGTACTCTGAAAACGCCAGACCCAGCAGGCAAGTGAGCAGGTGTTCAGGGTATTGGTTGAATTCAGGCATCTTTCTGTGCACCTCATTTATCAGACTGGAATAAAATTCCTCGGTGTTGGGTGGCTTGTAATTCAGAGTTCCAAATGACCACAGAATCTTGGCAACATCTTTACTTCGACAATGTGTTACCCGAGGAGGCAAAGAGGCAGCTACTGCATTCATGACTCTTTCATCCAGGAAGCGTAAAGCTGAGCAGGACAGTGTCAGGTGCATGACGCCTTGCACCCCTAGGGAAGGAATTCGCTGAGGAGCAATCTCTCCAAATTGCTTCATGAAATTTACATGATCTACATGAGTGAAACGGAACATTTTAAGAATATGCACTAAGGCATGATTACTCAGATGCTTCATGTCAGCACAAGCCATGTCTCCAATTTTTCGCATGACAAATTCAGACAGACTACTGTTTGACTTAAAGAAACCCAAACAGATTGTGCCAACCTCCTCTAAATTGATCAGATCTATGTATTTAACAATCAGTGATTCTAGTTTTTGCATTAGGTCTTGTGGTACTTCACGACTTTCACCTATAATATAAATTAAGTGAATCAGTTGGGACAAGGATAGATCTTTCCAGTGCAAATTAAGGTAACTGAAAAAAATATTTAAAAATCGAGGTACTTTGCGGCCCAAGTATCGCCAAAGATCAGCTACCAAGAGAAGCTCATCTAAACTCATCTTCCACACTTGACGGCAAAATCTGGTTTCATACACATCTAGAATTGAATGGGAGCGAGGAATTCCTAAACCAATAAAGGCTTTCAAAATACGAATCAAATCTTCTGTATGGAAGAGCTGTATGTTCTTTATACTCAGCTGGCAGAGCAATGCAAAGCTGGCTCTGGGCAGCAAGCCAGGATGCTGATCAGCAGGCAAAGTGCTCAGTTTACAGAAGTAATCAACAATGACTTCAGGCTGAAGGCTATTTTGATAGACTGTGACTTTGTGCAAAATCAGTTCACCGTCTGAAACAGACAGGGGCTGAGAAGTCTCAGATCTGGTATAGCTGTGAATCTGGTACTCTGGCCTTAGCTGCAGGAAAACCCGGATGTCTTCTAAGGTATCAAAAACTTCTACATCCTCTTCATCAACCCTCATGGCACGGGGTGAGCCTGGCTTCAACATGCTGGTATTGGAGATAGAAGCCTTGCTGAATTCCAAATTCAGGAGAGAACTGCTGGTTATAAGACCTCTCTGAGAAGAGGCTATACTAGCAATGTTCTTAACTTTTCTGGCAACATAGTGGGGGCTATGTTGCTCTGGAAGGTATAGTCCCCCTTGCCGTGTGCTGCCGCCCATATTCCAATAAGCCATACTTTGGTTTGCACAGTAGGCAAAAGGTCTGCAAAATACTTTGCATTTTACAGGTTTTAACAACTTGAGAGTAGCTGCCATTCGGATGTGAGTACTGATCTTTCTGGCAGGCAGAGCACAATCCTCATAGGTCTGATGAGCCAGTTTCTTGTCTACATGGTGCTTGATTAGAGCTGGACAGTGAGGTGTTCCACATAAACTGCCTGGACATCTTCGGAATACCACAAAAGCCATGGATGACAAATGACTGGGCCAGAATTGGTGCCAGATACTGAAAAAAGGGTAGATGAAGAATAAATGGCTTCCACCTATCACAATACTACAACTTACAAGAAATAGATTCAAACTACACTGCTGTCCACACAAAGAAGTTCAATGCTAGTGAGCATGTATCAAAGATAAATTATTTCCTTGCTTTATAAAGGCACAGGAAAACCCCAAGCCCAGGAGTGTCTAGACTCCTGCTTGACCCAGACTACTCTGTTGTAGGAAAGAAGCAGTAAGAGTCAAGTTGCTTGCTAATACTCAGTAGGAATGAAAAAGGAAGATTTTCAAAGAAGGTTAGAAAAAGAGTGAGAAATTCATTTCATCTCTTTAACAGCAAAAAAAAAAGTTTATACTTGGAGAATAAGGTATTTATAAAACCTGCTATTCTAATATCACAAAGGAAAGTGGGATTTGGTAGTTAGTTTTAATCAATTCTACCAACAGTGACACTCCTACCTCCCTAGGTTTTTTCCTTCTCTCCTTCCTTCCTTCCCTCCCTTCCTTCTTTCTCCTTCCCACCCTCCCCTCATCAGTTGTGGGGCTTGAACTCAGGGTCTAGGCACTGTTCCTTAAGCACTTTTGCTCAAGGCTAGTGCTCTACCACTTTGAGCCACAGTGCTACTTCCAATTTTCTGGTGGTTCGTTTGAGGCAAGAGTCTCATGGGACTTTTCTGCCTGGTCTGGCTTTGAACCATGATCTTCAGATTTTAGTTTCCTAAAGAGCTAGGATTACAGCAGTGCCCAGCTTTGTTTTGTTTTGTCTTGTGCCTGTACTAGGGCTTGAACTAAGGGTCGCATGCTCTTGCTTAACTTTTTTACTCAAGGCTGGCACTACCACTTGAGCCATGCCTCCACTTCTAGCTTTTGCTGGTTAGTTGGAAATAAGAGTCTCCTGGATTTGGCTTCAAGCCACAATCCTTAGATATCAGCCTCTTGAATAACTAGGACTATTTGCAAAAACCATTAGTGCCTGGATTACATTTGACCTTTTTTTTTTTTTGGTGGATCATAGGGCTTGAACTCTGGGCCTGAGTACTGTCCCTAAGCTCTTCAACTCAAGGCTACCCCTGGGCCTGGAGGTTGCTCCTGATCTCTTCAGCTCAAAGTTACCACCCTACCCCTGGAGCCACAGCCCCACTTCCCCTTTTCTAGTGATTAACTGGAGATAAGAGTCTCAGGTTCTTTAGAGCCGGGCTGGTTTTGAACCTCCATCCTCAGATCTCAGCCTCCTGAGTAGTTAGGATTACAGGCATGAGCCACTGTGCCTGGCTACATTTGATTCTTTATTGTGACCTACGAATCAATCTTACCAAGTTTCAACCCGTGTATCAGGTGCCACAGATGTGGAGTCAGCAAACGACACCTCAGGGCTCAAATCTAATCCTACATCTAATATGTATTCAAAGGTTTATCACAACCTACCCATAGTTTAAATTGACTTTCCTGTCATTAAAGCAGAATTAACTGTCAAAGACTGTATTTATGCAAGTATATACTATATAGCCCTGTATAGAAAAGGTTCACAGCTTTCTGCCATAGACCATTAATTGGGTAGTTAAATAGTTAATTTTTGAGATGCTAGGGCTAAAGTCCAAGGCCTTACATACGCTGTCTACTCCTAAGCCATATCCTGGGCCCCTATTAGTTGATTTTTATGAATGTGGAGAGCCAATATCTACATTCAAACAACATTAGGATTCCAGTGCCAGTGGATCATGCCTTAATCCTACTCAGAAGGCTAAGATCTGAGGATCCTGGTTCAAAGCCAGCTTGGACAGTAAAGTTTATGAAATTCCTATCTCTAATTAACCACCAGAAAACTGGAAGTGGCACTGTGGCTCAAAGTGATAAAGTACTAAAAGCTGGGGGACAGCACCCAGGCCCTGAGTTCAAGTCCCATGATCAGGGAAGGAAAAAAAAAAGGAAGCTAGTACTGAAATGATTTTATTTTTCTTCGATATTTAGATGATACTTAAAGATTCACATGCCTTGGGCTGAGGGTATAGCTTAGTGGTAGTGTGCTTAACATGCATGAGACTCTGGACTCAGTGCCATAAAAACAAAAAACAGATGTATATGTCTCAAAATAGTCACTAAAACTCTCAATATTATAACACAGGCTTGATGGCAATACAAGAGAAGTAACAGAATGTTCCAGAAGACAGAACAAGGCTTTTAACAAGACCTGCTTTGCAACCTATAACCTACATTTAGTCCATTTAGAGTATAAACTGTTCAAGTCTATCTTAGACACTAGCTATTAAGAAATAACTTTTTCCCTTGGTTCGGGGTTTTGAATTCAGGGTCTTTTTTTAAAAATATTTTTTATTGTAATTAATAGAAGAGTTAAATTATATTCGCCAGATAGAAAGTGCATTACTTCATGAACATTGCTAACCTTTCTCATGTTTTTGTCCCCATTTCCCTCCCCTCACCCCCTGAATCCAGGGTCTTGCACATGCTAGGTAACCGCTTTAATATTTCCCTTACTTTCTTACCTCTTTTTTTTTTTTCCCCCTAAACTAGCCTGGAATTCCTGATCCTCTTGTCCATGTTTCAAGCAGCTAAAATTACAGGCATGTACCACTACACCAAAACTGAGAAATAACGTTTTTGGGTTTTTTTGGTCGGTCATAGGATTTGAACTCTAGGCCTGGGCATTGTCCCTGAGCTCTTCAGTTCAAGGCTAGTGTTCTACCACTTGAGCCATAGACCTACTTCTGGTTTTCTAGTGGTTAAGTAGAGATGAGTCTCACAGACTAGGTAACAGCATAGCAAGCACAAGGCCCTAAGTGCAAACTTTATTAGTGGGGGTGGGGTGGGGAGGGAGGAAGAAGAGTCCTAAAGTTTGTTATACAGAAGTCAAAAGATACAAAACTCCGAAGTCAAGCCAGGCATAAACAGCTGACATCTGAAATTCTAGCTACTCAGGAGGCTGAGATCTGAGTATTGTGATTCAAAGCCAGCTCAGGCAAGAAAGATCCTGAGAATGTTATCCCCAATAAAGTATCAAAAAGCTGGAAAAGGAGTTGTGGCTCAAGTGGTAGAGCTTTAGCCTTGAGCAAAAGAAGCTCAGGGACAGTGCCCAGGTTCTGAGTTCAAGACCCTGGACTAGTACAAAAAAAAGTTAGAAATCAATAAATATCAAAAAGGCAGGAGAATTGGCTGCACCTGTGGTTCTAGCCACTTGGGAAGCTAAGGCGGGAAAATAACTTGCACATAGGTATTGAAGACCAGCTGGGGAAACATAGTGATCCTCTCTAAAAAGAAAAGAAGGGCCTGGAGTTTGGCCTAGTGGTAAGAGTACTTGCCTACAATGCACAAAGTCCTGGGTTTGATTTCTCGGTAGCACATACGCAGAAAAAGCTGAAAGTGGCCCAGGACTGGCAAAAAAAAAAAAAAAAAGAGGGGCTGGGGGCGGCCTAGTGTTCTTGCCTACAAAGCACAAAGTCCTAGGTTTGATTCCTCGGGAGCACATACGCAGACAAAGCTGAAAGTGGTGCTATAGCTCAAGTAGTAGAGCAATAAATAGCCTTGAGAGAGCCCAAGGAGAGTGCCCAGGCCCTGAGTTCAAGCCCCAGGACTGGCAAGGAAGGAAGGAAGGAAGGGAAGGGAGGGCGGGCAGGCAAGACAAAT
Source organism: Megascapheus bottae (assembly GCF_031878675.1). NCBI lineage: Eukaryota > Metazoa > Chordata > Mammalia > Rodentia > Geomyidae > Megascapheus > Megascapheus bottae. The sequence continues at coordinate 26,809,218 of NC_143526.1, read as the reverse complement.
ATATTATGTGAAAGCAGCTGCTCTATTGCTATTATGAAATTAAGAGAGAAGCTGGATGCTGGGGGCTCAGGCCTGTAATCCTAGCTACTCTGAAGGCTGAGATCTGAGGATCAGAATTCAAAGCCAGCCCGGGCACTAAAGACAGTGAGACTCCAATCTCCAGTTAACCACTAGAAAACCGGAAGTGGCACTGTTGCTCAAGGGGTAAGGCGGTAGTCTTGAGCTGAACAGCTCAGGGACAGCACCCAGGCTGAGTCTATGCCCCATGACCAACATACAAAAAAAAAAAAAAAAGGGCCGGGAGTTTGGCCTAATGGTTAAAGTGCTTGCCTAGCATGCATGAAGACCCGGGTTCGATTCCTCGGTACCATATACATAGAAAAAAGTCGGAAGTGGTGCTGAGGCTCAAGTGGTAGAGCCTTGAGAAAGTCTAAGCACAGTGCTCAGGCCCTGAGCTCAAGCCCAGGACTGGCAAAAAAAAAAAAAAAGAAAGAAAGAAAGAAAGAAATGGAGAAACGTTTTCTATTTAAAATTTCCTTTACTCATGTTGTTATAACAGTAAATCAAATTCTAAAATAGAGAAATGTAAAAAGAAACAGATTAATAGATGAAAATATTGAGAAACAAAAATGGAGGAAAAAAAGGAACTAATACTATTATAAGCTCTACTGGTAGTTTAAATCATAAAAATGTGCAACTTAGGGGCCAGGAGTTTGGCCAACTGGTTGGAGTACTTGCCTGAAGACCCAGGTTTAATTCCTCAGTACCATATACATAGAAAAAGAGCCAAAAGTGGTGCTATAGTTCAAGTGATAGAGCTGCAGCCCTGAGAAAGCCCAAGGACAGTGTTTAAGCCCTGAGTTCAAGGCCCAGGACCAGCAAAAAAAAAGAAAAGAAAAGAAAAGAAAAAGCCAGAAATGATTCTGTGGCTCAAGTGGCAGAGCACTAAGTCTTGAGAAAACCCAAGGACAGTGCTCAGGCCCCAGAGTTCAAGCTCCAGGACTAGCAAAAAAAAAAAAAAAAAAAAAAAAAAAAGAAAAGAAAAGAAAAGAAAAAGCCAGAAATGATGCTGTAGCTCAAGTGGCAGAGCACTAAGCCTTGAGAAAACCCAAGGACAGTGCTCAGGCCCCCGAGTTCAAGTCCCAGGACTACCAAAAAAAAAAAAAAGTGCAACTTAAATAAAAATTAAACTTACAAAATGCATGGGCTAACAAGAAATTAGGTATTCTTCAAAAAGACAATGAAATAACTTTTTATAAATATAAGGAAATATGGGAAATTTATACTGTAAGAACTTCCTACAGAACTTTATAGATGCCCAGTAACAGAAATGAAGAGTGACAAGGAATCTCTGAGGTACAAAATTGCAATTGTAGCCACTTACTTTTTCACCAGGCAACTTTTTTTTTGACTCTCTCTCTCTCTCTCTCTCTCTCTCTCTCTCTCTCTCTCTCTATATATATATATATATATATATATATATATATTGTAATTAATAAAAGGGTTACATGATATTTGCCAGATAGAAGGTGCATTAATTCACATACATTGATACCCTTTCACATGTCTTGGTACCCATTACCCTCCCCCCACCCACCACCAACTCCCCGTATTTCACCAGGCAACTTTTGGAGTTATACTAAATACTGCAACAACACATACATTGTGTTCTAAAGTATGAGCGCTGTAGATGTTAGGTATTAAGCCAGGCAAGGTGGCTCATGCCTGTAAATCCTAGTCACTCAGGAGGCTGAGATCTGAGCATTGCGGTTCAAAGCCAGCCTGGGCACTAAAGATCCTGAGACTATCTCCAATTGAGCTGAAGAGCTCAAGGACAACACCCAGGCCCAGGGATAGGGCGGTAGCCTTGAGCTGAAAAGTTCAGGGATAGGGCCCAAGCCCAGAGTCCAAGTCCCACACCCAACTAAAAAAAAAAAAAAAAAAAAAAAAAAAGGTCTTGAGTACTGTGGGGGAAAAGATAGAAAGAGAAACAGTAGGGTAGGAAACTAGGATAAAAAGCATTATAAAGGAATGGAGGTGGGGTCTGCCACCCAGGTAGAACACACCTGAGACAAAGTTGGAGCTGTGGCCTAGTGGTAACGTGCTCGCCTAGCATGCACAAAACCGTGGGTTCAATTCCCCGGAACCACATACACAGAAAAAGCTGGAAGTTGTACTTTGGCTCAAGTGACAGAGTGCTAGCCTTGAGAAAAAAAAAAAGGGTCCAAGGACAGCACCCAGGCCCTGAGTTCAAGCCCCAGGACTGGCTTAAAAAAAAAAAAAAGAATTGCAAAGAGGCTGGGTGGGGTGACTCATTCCTGTAATCCTAGTTACTCAGGAGGCTGAGATCTGAGGATCCAGGTTCAAAGCCAGCCTGAGCATAGAAGTCCAAGAGATTCTTATCCCCAATTAACCTGCCAGAAAACTAGAAATGTTGCTGTGGCTCAAGGAGTAGGGCAGTAGCCTTGAGCTGAGAAGCTCACAGACAGCACCCAGGCCCAGAGTTCAAGTCCCACAACAGACAAAAACAATAATAACAATAATAATTGCAAAGAATCCATTAGCTCAAAAGAGAGACTATGAGATGTTCTAAGTTCTGTTAAGTCTGGGTTCTTTTTCACTAAAAACTCAAAGATATCTGATGTCATTGCACAAAGCTCCTTTTTTAGTTTGAGTGCCCCCAACTGCATTCTCCTTCCCAGCTCCACCTTAGCATGCACGAATCCCTCAGTACCACGTACACAGAAAATGCCAGAAGTGGTGCTGTTGTTCAAGTGGTAACCCTGAGAAGGCCCAAGGACAGTGCTGAGACCCTGAGTTCAAGCCCCAGAACTGGCAAAAACAAAGAAAGAAAAAAAGAAAGAGTCCTACTGAATCAGCATATATTCTCAAAACAGACTGGCATTTCCAAAAAGCACTGCCAACCACCCTGACTGACATTATTCATAAAAATAGGGAATTTACCTTTCTACTTTCCAGGTACAGGTCAGTGCAAGTTCAAATAACTTCATTTTAAACGAGTCCAGAAAGATAGAGGAGAGCAGGGCAGAGGAAGGTAGTCCTGCTAACTGTAGATTAAGTATATAACACCCTCAGAATATATGATTTCTAGGTACCAAAGCTTTGTCTGTCTCCCCCAACTCTTTTCTCCTTCCTTCTCTTCCAGTGTTGAGACTCAAACCTAGAGTCTCACACATGCTAGGAAAGATCACTGAGTTACATACCTAACTTTCTCTAGGAGCTGAAGTGTCTCACAGAAAGACGCTTAGCTGTCATCAAAGATATTAACTGGCTAGGCTCTCCGTTTCCACATTAGGTACAGAGCATACCAGAGAGGTATACTAGTATTAGGAAGGTTAACCACACACGTAAAAGTGTTTAGTCAAAGTGTCATCTACAGAGCTAAGCTAAACCAGAATCAAATCTAGGAAATCATTCTCTTTTATTTGTTCTGGTTTCAGTGCTTATAGGAAAGAAAATAGCCCAAACATCTGTTAAACTTTGTCAGAACACACATTCTTCTCCTTTCCTTCTAAGACTCTGCTGTTCCTTTACCAGGATGGTAACAGGATGTGGGTAGGTATGAAGCCTAAAAGATGACTTGTTAGAGTAACTTATTTCAAAGTGTTTCCTAAGATCCTGGATCTGGAAAACCTCTCATATCAAACAGAGTGTTGGCTGGGAATGTGGATTCGTGGTAGAGTGCATGCCTAATATGCATGAAGCCCTGTGTTAGAGTCCTCAGTACCACATAAACAGAAAAACCCAGAAGCAGCAAGTGTAGCCATGAGCACAGAGAGGCTCAAGGGCAGATTCCAGGCCCTGAGTTCAAGCCCCAGTACCAGCAAACAATAATAAATTAATTAATTAATTAAAATAAAACAAAACAGAGTCTTCCTGGCCCATGTAAATGAGATTACTAGAAGCATGACAAAAACCTAGTATATGCACAGAGTCACAAGAAAAAATTCTCAAATAAAAGGTTCCCATAACTATTACTGTTAGCCCACTAAGCCTGTGGTTTTACTTGCTTTTTTAGTGTGCAAGATTGTTTAGCATATTATTTCAGACACGCCAAGGAGGAATTTCAGAATGCTCTGATATCATATTTGGTTTATTTATGTGATAAAAGACAAGTTTTTTGCTGGGAACCAGAAAAATAAACCAGTAAAAAAGGAAGAGAAAAATTTTACTAACAAATAACAACAGTCCTGCATAACTGCCAAAGACCTCACTTTTTTGGCTGCATGAAGCAACAGTCATTAGATTTTATTTTCATCTTTTAGGTGGTCGCAAATCATAAAGGACTTTTCCAATGTGATCCACAGCAATGAGGTACAGACCTAGCTCTCCAAAGGGAGCTGTTCTTAACTGTTCACACTATACCCAAAGAGCAGAAAACGTGACTGGAGTTCGAGACACTAATCATCATTGATGCGAAAGCATTTGGCTATGAGCTCTACAGGACAAGACATTGCCCAGGGTCGACAGTGAGTGAGCAATGACGTTCCTCCAGGGAAGGACCTATGAAGGATGGGACGCTTTAACAAAGCTCCCTGTGTCAGCAAAAAGCTGCACTGGGGAAAAAAAAAGGGGGGGAAGGGGAGAGGCGTGGGAGGAGAAAAAGGAACCATTACCCAAGGGGACTGAGATCTGAGGACGATGGCTCTAAATCAGTAGAATGGTTCATAAGACTCTTATCTCCAATTAATCACCAAAAAGCTGAAAAAAAAAAAAAACAGAAGTGTGGCTCAAGTGGCAGAGAACCAGCCTTCAACGAAAAGGTTGACGGCACCCAGGCCCTGAGTTCAAGTCCCAGTACCAGAATGCACACACACACAAAGTCTGTAGGTCCGGAAGCGTGGCCCAGTGGTAGAGTGCTTGCCTGGCATGCACGAAGCCCTGGGTTCGATCCGCCGGAACCACATACACAGAAAAAGCCGGAAAGTGCCCAGGCCCTGAGTTCAAGTTCAAGCCCCAGGACTGGCGGGTTTGTAACCTTCCCTCATTTATTGTAGACTCACCTGGTCCCAGATACTAAACCAAGTACAGCAGAGTTTGGAAACAACAGCACCTCAAGCCCTACCCCGGAGCGGCTGAATCAGAAATGTCCGAGGACCCGTGTGCACAAAAGGATTCAAGTGTGCTGAGAGCGAAGATCTCGCTACGTCCTCACAAGGGGGAGACACGACAGTTACCATCTTCACTTACAACGGGGCAGGGTCCGGTCAGGTCGCAGGACTCCGGGGTGGCGAGGGTGACCGCGGCACTCCCAGGGCAGCGCCGGCTGGGACGCGCTGCCCAGGGCCTCGGCGCGCGCAAGGCCGGCACGCACCAGGAAGGCCGGAGGTTCAGCCCCAGGCCGGGCCGGTGGGTCGCCAGGACAGGAAGCGGCCGCCCCGATCTCCTCCCCAGCCACTGTCACTCACCTGAGCCAGGCCGAGGCGGCGCTGCAATACCAGACCCGGGACCCCTCCGGTTGAGGAGACACGACCGCTCCTCATACACCGCCGGGCTCCTCAGCATCACTTCCGGCCGGCTGGCCGCTACTTCCGTCTGCTACGCGAGGGACGGGTGCTTAAGAGGCTCAAAAGCCTCTACCGCGTTTTCAAGGACCAAGTCCACCCGAAGGCGTGAACAAACACGCTAGGTCAGCCACGGCCTGCAGAAGGAAACATAGTACCCTGAGTGGGTCACCCTAGAAGTAACTGAGCAGCGTAGATACAGGTTAGAAACTGGGCATCAGGGTTTTATGACTTTGGGGAACTCACTTTTTTTTTTTTTTTTTTTAAGCCAGTCGTGGGGCTTGAACTCAGGGCCTGGGCACTGTCCTCAAACTTTCTCAAGGCTAGAGCTCTACCACCTGAGCCACAGCACCACTTCCAGCTTTTGCTGTGTATGTGGTACTGAGGAAGCGAATCAAGGCTTCATGCATGCTAGGGAAACACTCTACCACTCTGTAAACTCTTAAAACTCAGTTTCTCAGCTATACAGTGAGTACAGTGAGGATTATAATGCATTTGTAATAGAGATATATCTATAAAGTGCTCTTAGGAGAATTAGTGATGGATGGGCCAGACTGTTTGGAAATAATGGTTGTGGGTAGCTTTGGGGATCCTAGGAAAGAGACTTTGCCGAATCTCTACAGTAATCAGAAGGCCCCAAGCCAGACCCCAGTGGCCTGTAATCTTAATCTTAGCTACTCAAAAAGCTAAGATCTGAGGATAGGAGTTTGAAGCTAGCCCTACCAGAAAAGGATTCTTCTCTACACATGCACGCACGCATGCATACACAGAGAGAGAGAGAGTGCTATTAAGTGGTACAACAGCTGTGTTATGAGTAGTAGAGAGCTTGCCCTGAGTAAAGCTCAGAGATAGCACACAGGCCCTGAATTCAAACACCAGAAAGCTGGCAGGGTGGGGGAGCGCAGTAAGGTGAGAAGAAGGGAAAGCCCAGCTTCTATTGCCATACCTGAGGGTACTTGAAAGCTGCTGATCAGAGTCTTCATAACCTGCCATCTGGTCAAAGGCATGTAGGGGTGGGGGGAGACCCAAGAATGTTCCCTTCAGATACCATTTTGTCAAAAAATATATAGAGAGGACAAGGCCAGGCCAAGGTGAGCATCCAGCATCCCAACTGCTAAACTCTGTAGCAGGCAGTTTGCCTGGCACCCCAGACCACTGATGCTACAGTTTGAGAGGGTCTCTCAATAGGTCAGTCTAGGGAACTCTTGCAGTTGCTAATTGCAAGTCTCTCTCTGAAGCAGGAGACAACAGAAAGCACATTCCTAGGATAGGAGCCATGATTGTTTGCCAAACACTCAATTTCCCAGTCTCCCTTGAAGTAGGAGCATATGACTCAGTTCTGACCAATAAGATTAAAAGGAAGGATGTTGACAGGATTATGGGAAAGCTTTTACTTGCCTGATGAAGTGGTGTAAACCAATTCCTTCACAAGATAGAAGCCACCTTGTGGCAAGGAGGAAACAAGTTAGAATGGGATAGTAAGTCTATTTGGTTCCACAATGAAACAACCTCTTTGACACCCACACACAGACTTTTCCCCCAAGGTGAGGAAAAATAGGCCATAGACTATAAGTAGGGCTGGGAATGTGGCTTAATAGTAGGTTGCCTAGCTTGTATAAACCCCTGAATTCAATTCCTCAGTACCACATAAACAGAAAAAGCCAGAAGTGGTGCTGTTGTTCAAATGCTAGCCTCGAGAAAAGCAGCTCAGGGAGAGTGCCCAGGCCATGAGTTCAAGTCCCAGAACTAGCAAAAAAAAAAAAAAAAAAAAAGATACTGTAAATCAGAATACATTCTTTTTTTTTTTTTTTGCCAGTCCTGGGCTTGAGCTCAGGGCCTGAGCACTGTCCTTGGACTTTCTCAAGGCTAGAGCTCTACCACTTGAGCCTCAGCACCACTTCCGGCTTTTTGCTATGTATGTGGTACCAAGGAATTGAACCCGGGTCTTCGTGCATGCTAGGCAAGCACTCTACCAGTAGGCCAAACTCCTGGCCCCAGAATACATTCTTGATGGTGTAGCTTTGAGGACAGAAGCAATTCTGAAAAGGAATACTCAGTGCTATGCATCACACTTATCAGATCCATTTTGTTATTAATTGTAAACCCATTCTGTCCTTGTACAGCTTATGCCCTCAAAAATATGCAAGTCGGTAGAAAGTGGCTTAGATAACTTCAGGCTGCATCTAGTCCTGCCAAAAGAAAGCCCCATTGGGTAGAAACATAGAACAGTGAATACACACACACACACACACACACACACACACACACACTCACACACCCTAGGGGGAAGTGCACAGGAGCTTGCACATGGGCGAACCTTTTGGTAAGGTCCAGTAAGCCCTTCTGGTTTCACCCCTGGGAAATGTTTACTCCAGCTTTGCCCTCTCCACCACTCCACCTCACCTCCCACACCTGCAAAGAAACGACCAGGCCATAGAATGCCGTTCAAGAGGCTTTCTCCATTTTATTTCTTTGGGAAAGGAAAACAAAAAGTCTTTCCATCACATATGATATATATATGTATATATATATTTATATATATAATTTATTTTGTGGTTGGACATCCCAAAGCTGAGTCTGTTCATATTTTTATTTATTTATTTTTTGTACTAATGCCTTCTTTTCTTCCAGTCCCTGTGGCCCAGGCCCAGGTTCTGGATCAGGTGTAATGAAGAGTCGGGTAGAATAGGCAGTGGTTGCCAGGATAGCCTCCCATCCAGCTCAGAAACCTGATGAGAACCACCTAGAAGGGGCTGTGCAGAGGGTTGGAGGCCACAAAGGATGCACTCCTGTTTTTATGGGGGTTGCACAGCTCATTAAACAGTCACCAGTCATGGGAGGAGGCTGGTCAAGGGCTGGGGGACTTGCTCACAGTAGTTGCCAACTCTCTCCATTCTGCCCCCAATCTTGGGGGTGGAAGAGAGAGTGAAAAAGAGAAATACAAGGACTAAGGGCCAAGCCTCCTCCAATTTTTATTGCTGGTGAATTAGAAAATTACTTTCTGAGAAGGAAAATTTGAATTTCCCTCCCTGTCTTGGGGAGATAGACTCTGAGAAGGATCCCAGAGAAGGAAGTGACATTGGCTGTCCCAACCCCTACTGGTGGCCATGCCACCCCTGGGCAAATACTGAGCTAACTCAGAGCTTGGCAAGGAACCAAGAGGTTGGTATTCCTCTCGGGTCAGCCTTTGTCCTTCAAGGGCAATCACATCTAACCCTTCATGGCCCCCCTAAAACAAGGGCCTCGGGCTCAGACTTGGGCCAGTAGAGCTGGGAAGTGGGCAGTGCACCAAAGGTCAAGCAGAATTTCCTATTAGAAGGTGAGACTTTGAGGAAAAGGCAGCCTAGGAAGATGATGTTCTGAGCGTGAAAGCAGGAGGCTGGGGGAAGTGAGTGAAGGAAGACACAGGAAGACATCACAGACACTCATCTGACCTCAGACACTGGGCCAGGGTAGTGCCTGAGAGGCAGCTTGCACTTAATAGCTGTAGTTAGAGCTGGACAGTGGCCCTGGGTGTGAGGTTAGCCAAGCAGTGGGGACTATGGCCCTGCGGAATTCTGGCCAGAAGGGTAAGGGTAGTGTGAAGAAGCCTCCTCCTTTCCTTTAAAACAGGAGGGCAGATCTGTCCTGTACACTGAGCTTCCAGCCCCAACCCTTCCCTCCCGCCCCACACACAGACATACACTCAGGACCAGGCCAGGCTCTAGATGCCTGAGCCCAAGAGACCTTGGGGGGAGGGGCTGGGCAGGTAGCCCTCTCAACCACAGGCAGGCCATCTGCTCCCTCTCATCCTGCCAATCTGCCCCGGGGAGGGGAAAAACAACCACATGAAGGAGAGAGACTGGGAGCCCAGGATCTGTCAGCACTGGCAGACCCGTGCAGGCCCCCTCAGGCTGCACAGCCTAGGAGTACAGAAACTGGACACAAGGTGGCCAAAAGCAGCATCCCAGATCCCCCAGAAGGGCTGGGGCATCTCCTGGCACTGCAGGCCTGCTGCCTCCATCTCCAACAAGGGGCTTCCCAGAAAGGGAGCACACTCCCTGCTGCCTGGGCTCTCAAACCCATGCACTGATTCCCCCATGCCCTCCCTGGGAAGGAGGGTCCACATAGCTGCCCATGAGGGCAGCACTAAAGGTGGGGGTGGGGTAGGGAGGAGCCTGGCCACAGCTGCTTTGAGAACCTCTTTGGTCTGGGGATATGGGGGACATGGGGAAGGGAAATGGAGGGAAGGGGATACTAGACCTCAGGCCTTCTGACAGGGCATTTGTCAGAAGGCCATGTGCCTAGGTAAGGATCAGATTTCTGTGGACTCGATGCGCTCAAGCCGGGAGGGGGTCCAGGCCTTCTTCTCCTCACCATGCTGGGGGGTAGGTGTGCTTGCACCCCCTGAGGCACCACGCTCCCGTAGCCGGCGCTCCAGCTGCTGGTTGCGCTGATACATCTCCACATAACTGAGCTGTAACTGCTTCTGGTACTCAATCACCTTCTCCTTCTCCTCCAGCCACACACGTCGCTCCTCTGCAAAGCTGGCACCCTGGCGCTCCCGGGCCCTCCGCTCGGCTGCCAGCTCGGCCTGCAGCCGCCCCACCTCCCTCCGCAGAGCCCGTGTCCCATTCTCCCCACCAGCATCCGCCTCCCCATCCACAGAAACTAAGGAGGCAGCAGCTGTCACCCCAGCCTGCCGACGCATCTTGGCCTCATCACTCTCGCAGGTGGCCAGTGCTTCCTGTGGCTCAGCCAGGTCTACAGGGGTCAGCGCCGGTTTGAGGCAGGCAGTGGGCAGCTCTCCCTCACTCAGCTCCAGGCTGGCCTGTTTGCTGCCAAAGGAGTCCCTCAGGCTGAGCAGCTGCTCCTCCTTCTCCCTTAGGGAGGCTCGGCCTTCACGTAGCTGTGAGCGGAGTCCCACGATTTCACTCAGCTTCTGTGACACATCAGCCTGTGAGTCCTTCAGCTGCTGCTTCAGGAGGGAAATCTCACCGGCCTTCTGACACACCTGGGCAGGGAAAGGTAGGAAGAGAAACCAGGGTAAAGACAAAGCTCTGCTCAACCCCCAATCTAGCTAAAAAACAAAAACAAAAACAAGAGGCTCCCAGCTTCCCTGTCAGGCTCAGCCCACTTCAGACAGACAGGAAAGACACACTTGGCAACCTGCAGGACTCAGGACAGACATGGGATCTGATCTCACAGAATCTGATCTCACAGAATCCATCCTCACAGACACTCTGAACTGATTTGGTTCCCTTAGTCCTTCCACTCTTCCTTGTTATAGTTCTGGATTACTGCTATGGAATTTTCTAAAGGAACAGAAGGAAGGGGGATGGAGGAGGCCCAACCCCCCAGCCCGCACCTCCCACTTAGTTTCCTCCATCCGGGGCAAGAAGTCGGCCTGCTCCTTCTGACAGGCGGCCACCTTGTCCTCTAGCTCTTCCCGTTGCCGCATCAGTCGGGCTGCCTCCTCCTGCAACTGCTTCTTGTCCTGCTGCAGTCGCAGCACTTGCAACTGTAGGCCCTGCTGGGCACGCTGGGCACGCCGGGCTACCTGCTGCAGCTTCCCACTGCAGCCCTGTCGCAGCTCGGCCAGCTCACGCTCCCACGCTTTCTGCCGCTCTTCTAGCACTTGGGCCACAGCAGCCTCACTCTGCTCCAGGCTGCGCCGGAGAGCTGCTACCTCCTGCTCCTTTTCCCACAGCCTCTCCTCCAGCTCCTGGATCAGTGCACTGGGCGAGGGTGGTGAGCAGGCTGCAAATGGTAGGCCTCCACCTCCGCCCTCCCCAGAGCCCAGGTGGCCTGACCGCCCCATGGATGATGATGACCCACTCTTGCTGGAGGCCCGCCCACTGTCAGAGGTGCCCAGGTCCTGGTAGCCTGCCCCCCCACCGCTGCTGCCACTACCATAGCTGGCAGTGCCAATGCGGTTGATGTGGCTGGTGGAAGCACTGAGGGGGGCCAGGTGCTGGCTGTAGTTGGAACTATAAGTGGGCAGGCTTGTGAGTGAGTTCCGGCCTGAGTCTGAGAGACCGCCTCCACTCCCACCCGCTGGGGTCATGGTCCGAGACTTGTCCAGTCCTCCTTTGAGGCCACCTGGGGCCTGTCGTGCCTCAGGGGTCCCATTGGTCTGTGGGGGACACAAGTTCTGCATGGAATGGAAATTCTTGGGTACAACAGGCTTGAAGGCTGATGGCCGAACTAGTGGTTCTGAGCACTGCATAAAAGCAAGAGAGGGGGGAGTAGATATCAGAAGAAGACCTTTGCTTGGCCCCAGCCTCTTCCCTTTGGTTTCCACTCCTACTACATCTCCATCCAAGAAGCTCCTGATATTTGTCTTCAGCTCTCCCCTAAGCCAGGTGTCTCTGCCTTGGATCTAAACAGCAACACTCAGGGCCCCACTCCTCAGGTCCCCAGCCCAGTCCCCAAGAAGCCCCACCACACCCTCCTCTCTGGGCTATCTCCCACCACAGAACAAGGCTGAGAGGCTCCAAAACCCTGGTGACTGACCTGGTCTAGCTTGCCGGAGGTGGCTAGGAGCTTAGGTGGGTGGTTGGGCTCCCGATACTGTGGTGGGGCTTTGTCACTGCCACCGCTGCTGCTGCTGCCACCGCTGCTGCCCACCACATTGCCGCAGACATCTGTGTGATCACTGCCTCGCAGCTCGCCATTGAGGTAGAGGGAGTTGGCGAGAACTTTGTCTTCTGAGGGATAGCGGCTGGGCCTCTCCCTGCTGGCCCCACCACCACTGCCTCGGGGGCCAGGAAAACTGCCCTGGCTGCCCCCACCCCCTGTGCGGGTGCCCACGCTCTTCATGGGGAACTCCTGGGCATGGGCCACCCCGCTGCCCACACTGCCCATGGCCAGGCGGGGATCTGGAGGGCCAAGCTCAGAAGGCCGTGGGGCAAAGGCCAGGAGGGGATCCCGCCCTGGGTCAGCACGCACAGGCAGTGTCTCCAGCTTCGCCATGACTACGCCAGAGGGGGCACTGTGGGCACAGGTGGAAAAGCAGAGAGATCAGATCCCATTCCAGTGCCAGCCCACCTCCACCCTGTCCCACTTTGTCCTACAGAGTCCCCTTGCCTACAATGCATGTAAGAGGTCATAGGCGTTCAAGGTGAACAGAATAGGGTGAAGAGTGGTAAGGGGGTTGCCAGATGCCCCAGGGTACCATGTGCAAAGCTTCCCAGCCTGGGCTCAGCTTAGTACTCCACTCTTCAACCCCATTCCCATCCACCAGGAGCCTCTCCGACTCAGTGTCCCTCTCTGTTGGAATTCGCAGAATTTAGGGGCACTTTAGGGCTGGGCCCCCATATCCTAACCTCAGGGCTGGGGAGATGGGGTGGGAAAGGGAAAGCAGTATAGGTATCAAATAGAGAACCTCGGAGATTAAAGGGGAGACATAACACCACTATCCAAATATTGACGGTGGGATCCTTCCCAGCCCCTTAACCTAAGGTGTTTCAGTCCAGGGCAGGGGCGCAGGCTTCTCTCCTTGCCTTTCCAAGGGGGTGGGGGGCCGACGGGCCCTCAAGCCTGGGACCCTCCGAGGCCCGGTCTGCAGGGGCCGAGTGGCTCAATCTCACGGTCGGGGCTGGGCCCGAACCAGCGGCGCAACTTCGGACGAGCTGACCGAGTCATCCTGGACTGCAGTTTTCTCCTCTGCGAAATGGGAGGAATGAAGAACCAACCTCGCCCAGCTGCCGCGCGCCAGGCGCCCAGAGGCGGCGAGCGAGGGCAGGAACTGGGGTCTCGGCGGGGTGGGCGGAGCTGCGGCTGCGGCGCTCGCCCCCCTCCCCGGGTGGGCGCAGCCCTGAGCGCGCGGACCGACGCACGGGGTCCGGGGTGGGCAGCGGGGTGACGAGCGAGCCCTCTGGGCAGTCTTCCCAACTGGGCTGCACGGGGCCAGCCCGAGGGCGGGGGGGGTCCGTACCTTGCAGGGTCCCCACGCTGGGACGCAGCGCCAGCCGCGGGAGCCGCCCTCCCCGCAAGCGTTTCCCACAGGTGGGCGGGGCCTCAGCACCCTCCAGCGCCCGAGGATCCCGGTCCCGCCCCTCCGCTAGGAATGCACTGCCACCAGGAAGACTTCCTGGATTACCCCTCCCCTTCCTTCCCAGATGGACATTGACCCCTGCTCCGTTCACGGTCAAGTCCCCAGAGTCAGTTCTGTTGGGTGTGCACCCCCTCTCCTAAAGCCAGCCTACAGAAGGAGGGGAGCTGGGCCTCAAGTTACCTGGGCTCCCAGAAACCCCACTTCCTGGTTCTTTTGTTTCAGGTCCTCACCTGTCTCAGAAATCTGCATAATCCAGATTTGGGGGGGGGAGGGGTTGGAGTACACTAGGCAGTGCCAGCTGCTGGCTAGATGCTCACATACATGTGTCAGAAATGAGAAGGGTCACCCTTCAGAACGCTAGCACCTAGTCCAAGCAGAGACCAGGAAGGGAACCCACCTCCCTCTAAGGTGAGGGGCCCTGGTGGCACACTCTCAGGTCTCTGCAAGACTCTCTTGCCTAGTTCTAATGTTGCAATACTGTGTCCTTCCTATTAGACTCCAGACCAAGGGAGCTTGCCCTTCAGTGTCTTCTGATCATGCCAGTAATAACAGCCCTAGAGGGTGGGAAAGTTTACCATTAATTTGGTCTACTGCCCTTGCAGAATTCCATTCTCTCAGCTCTGTCCTCAGAGGTGTGGAGAAGGGCAGGTTTCCACATTCCTCCCTTGGGCCGGTCCAGCCCCCACATGGAAGCTGTTACTAGGTTGGGGCATGAGAGGTACCGAGGTCACAACTGAAGTGCAGTGGACAGATGCGCCACCCAGAGAGTGGTCTCATTAAATGTTGTGCTCCAGGCCTCTCTTGCCTCTCCCTCGACTCTGCTTTGCCTCCACCGGCCAGCATAATCCAAACTATTGGCTACCTTTCCACCTTGAAACTTCTTCCCACCCTAATCATGCCCCCTTTCTCTTACCATCCCTGAGAGTTTCCTCAGGAATATAAAAGGAGGTAGGGAGACTGGGTCTAGAAGGATGGAAGCTCAATGGTCTGAACCAGTGGGAAGGCCTGGGCAGAGTTTGGGAAAGAGGAACTGACAAAACGTCATACTGCCAGGGTCCTTAGTAGGAGTCTGGGCTGTGGTACCCAGATGGGGCAACACCCTTAACACTCTTAACAGGAGAAGATTGCTTGTAGAAACAGGTGCTTTCAAGAAGAGCAAAAATACCTCTCATGCACTGGGTGGAGAGACTGGGATGTCAGATCCAAGGGTGGTGTGGGAGGGCCCCGCATTGAGCTAGGGTGGCAGAGTCCCAGAAGTCTAGGAGGCAGTGTGGGAGCAGGAAAAGGGCCAGAAGAAGCTGATCAAGGGGAGGGCTTCAAGAATGTAGGGGCAAGACACACCTGTCGTCCCAGCTATTCAGGAAGATCATTTGAGCCCAGTTCAATGCACTCTGGGCAGCATGGACTCTTACCTTAAAAAAAAAGTGGGGGCAGCTCTTACTGTTAAAAACAAAAAGCATTGAAGAAGGTGCCCTGGATTTGGCAGCTGAAGACATTGGTTAGCATGGCTTCAGAAAAGTGGTGCAAAGTAAAAGCAGCTACAGGGGTGATAGGGTGCAAAGAGAAAAAGAGTTCCCTGCTAAATGAGGCCAGAGGATGCTGTCACTTAAGGAGGTTTTGGATCCAAGGGCTTTAAAATTTGTTTTTAACTAAATATGGCAGCAACTTGAGTATGCTGATATGCCAAAGACAAGGATTATTTAATCCTAGGCAGGTCTAGGAAGGGGCCTACCAAGGGAGGTTGTATCAGAGGCTTAGGTGTGAGCAGAAAGGAACCTCAGAAATGATCTTGATAATGAACAATTGGCATGTTTGGGGAGATGCTCTGTAAACTATAAAGTGAATTCAGACAGTATCATCTACTCCTAAGATCCAGGAAAGGAGAACTGGGCCATACTTTGAGGCTGGTCTTATGACTGTCTGCCCCACTATTTCCCCACAGTCTTGGATGAAAACAAGTGAGCCCTGAATCTCACTTCTTTGTGCTTCACCTGAGAAATTCACCCCCTGGAGCCTTGGTCCCCAAAGAGCTTCTTGCCTTAATTCTAATCTCTCATGGTCAACCCTTTGTAAACCATACCCTATCTTTTGCTGCTTCCAAGCTTGCAAGCTGCAAATTTTCCTTACTAACCCTACTAACCCTGGCACAGGGATGGAAGGACAAGGAGGAGGATACATTTTGAGAGCAGAAAGGAAGGGCTGAAGTTCCTCTAAGGGCCAATATCCTGAAGTGGTCTAGCCTCATAACATCACACTGGGATAGCAGCCTTTTGCCTGACTATCCCTGTTCCATCAACCCTCAGTGCTGGTGACATTACACAGTATTTAGCAGCCACAAAAGGGCCAAATGGAGCTCCCCTGGAAGTGGGGAGTTACACATGCAGGTCCCTCCAACCCATAGTGACCACCCAGCCTAGAATACTTGGGATCTCAAGCCCCAAGCCCATCCCATTTCACCTCCTGAAGATCTCAGCAGGGCCCCTGCCAACTTGCCAACACCCTTGCAGGGGACTCCTCCTCTCCCTCCCCCAGGTGCTGCCAGGGACTCTTTCTAAAGGGCAGTGCCAATTTTGTCCCTGCGCTGGCCACATGTTTCCCAGGGTCAAATGCAGGGGATGTAGTTCTGGTGGCATCAGCTCTACGTGTAAATCGCAGCTCGACTGATTAGGAGTGGAACCTTATGCAGGTTATTTCACCTCAGATTCTCACACCTACCTTGCAGGAATTTTAAGAAGTAAATGTACTATGGGTAAGATGTCTGGTATTTCTATTGCTTCCCCCTCCCCACCCCCAACCAAAAAGAGCTTGCAGAAGAGCCCCACAGCTTGTCCTGGTACCTATCCTATATCCATCTCTCCTGATCTGAGCCTCTCACTTCTACATTCAACCTCTTCTCAGCTTTCTGCCCATCCTAAATCCTTCTGGCACCAGTCCAAATGCTGCCTCTGAGGATAACATCCCTGATGCCCTAGGGGTCTTGGAGTACCTGGCTCAGAATACCCTAGGGTTACTTCACTGGGGCCTGCCCAAGGCTTGCCTGTGGGTACTCCTGGGGAACAAATGCTATCTTAGGGGTCTTTGGGCCCTGACATCAAGAAAATTCAGGGCAAATGCATATAGGAATGATAGGAACGGTGCAAATAAGCAATTAATCCAGCAGAGGAATCAGGAAGGGTTTCCAAGGGGAAGGACTGACGAAGGAAAGGGATTCAGGGGGCACTATGTGGGATTTTGGGGGTGCAGAGATCTCCAGAACTTCTTGGTTGGGATGTATGAGGGAAGATCCATCTTTCCTTGGAGGTATGAGCATCGAAGGGGAAGAGACCCTATCCTCCTCCATCCCAGTTCTGATGAAGCGGGTTTTCAGGACTGAGGGGGCCGACAGCTCACTCCCCTCACATCCCAGCACACACACACACACACACACACACACACACACACACACACACGCACACGCGCGTGCACACACACGAGGCTCAGCTGTGCAGGGAGGGGGGAGGAGGGCTTGCCGTTCACCATCAGCCCACGGCGCAGAGCGCCAATGGAGAGAGACCCCGGCATCAAGCCATTAGCAGAGGTGCCAGGGGGGTCTCCAAGGTGGGGGAAATCCCGCCTGCACCTCTTCGGGCTCCCTGACAACGCGCGTGGCCCCGGGGGGCGGGGCGCGGAGGGAAGAGGTGACATAATCCTGACCGCACCCCCTCCGGCCGCCACCTCCCCCTGGCCCGGCGAAGCATCCATGACATCATCAGCCTCATCTCTCCCCTCCCCCCGGGACCCTAGCAGCGGGACGCGCCCCCTCCCCAGCTGCGGGTCCAGCCAGACGCGCCACGCAGTGCAGCGGACACGGAGGCGGGTCGCAGCCGGGAAGGGCGCCGCGGTGAGCCAGCCCCACTTACTCGCTGTCTCGGGGTCCGGCGCAGGGTCTCCGTCGCGGACGCCACCGGCTCGGCTCTCTGGCGCAGTCCGAAGCCCGCCCGGCGGGGCGCGCGGCGCGGGCCCGGCTCCGCTCAGGGCCCCTCCCGCTCCCCGCCCGGGTCCCGCCCACCAGCGGCTGCGGCAAACGCGGGCCCGCCCTCAGGCCACGCCCCCCGGAGCCGCCAATCGCCGAGCCGGGGCGGGGCGCCTTCACCCCGAAGTCGCTGCACGCGGGCTGGCGCTCGGGACCCCCCCACCGTCTCGCCCGCTCGGAGGCGCCAAAATTCCGCTGAGTTCCTCCGCTACCAGCTTTTTCCCGCCCTACCAACCGCTTTGAGCCCAGCCCCCAGGCTCTTTTTTTAAAAATCCAACAAGACCGCGCCTACCCTGATCCCCCCCCACACCATCTCTTTTAGGCAATGGGGAACGAACGCTGCTGGCTTGAGGAGGGGGCATCCCGAGTGAACCCCGAGCCCTGTTCTTCGGGACGAAGCTTTCCAGTAGGACGCCTTTGAGACCCTGAGACTGCAAGGTGCCGGCGGAATGAGCTGGTGCAGGTGGCTCGGATCGACCTCCACTGGGAAAAGATCCGTCGGCGCGCGTGGATCCCTGGCAGGCTTGTAGGAGGCGTCGAGGGCCAGTAACTCCGCGGACGGAGCTGGTTTTGAAACTTGCTCCTCCCGAAGGCTGTCAGGGAGGTGCGACTAGGAGATAGACAATATACTCCAGAAGGGTTTGCATGCGTTCATTTTGGGTGGTGTGCCTTGGTGTCAGACCAGGACGCAGACCCCCGTGTTGCACCCCAGAGCGAGAGGAAGCAAGGCAGCGCCTGCTTGGCAAGCGCCGAGCCCCAGTTACAGCGAGGGGTTGCAGGAGGTAATGCCCCAAGGTTCGGCAAGAGGGGCGGGAGGAAGTAGTTGGCCTTGTACTATGGCCTTCCGCCACCTTTAGGGTGGAGAAACAAACCAAGCTGAAGGATCTGCGTCAGTAAAAAGGCTGGACGCAGGGGCCGGGAACTTGGCCTAGTGGTAGAGTGCTTGCCTAACATGCGAAGCCCTGGGTTCGATTCCTTGGTAACACATACACAGAAAAAGCTGGAAATGGTGTTGTGGCTCAAGTGGTAGAATACTAGCCTTAAGAAAGCCCAAGGGGGGGCTGGGAGTTTGGCCTAGTGGTAGAGTGCTTGCCTAGCATGCATGAAGACCCGGGTTCGATTCCTTGGTACCACATACATAGAAAAAAAAGCCGGAAGAGGCTCAAGTGGTAGAGCTCTAGCCTTGAGAAAAATTCAAGGACAGTGCTCAGGCCCTGAGCTCAAGCCCAGGACTGGCAAAAAAAAAGAAAGAAAGAAAGAAAGAAAGCCCAAGGACAGTGCCCAGGCCCAGAGTTCAAGCCCCAGGACTGGCAAGAAAAGGATGAATGCACCAGGGTCTATCCTAAAGACTGCAGCACCTCCACTCTAGCAAGGTTTTAGTTCATTCTATCTGTGATAGCTGAAGTATTTTTATGTCTTACTGTTTTCTGAAGTTATCCACATTTGCTTTTATATCCTAGTGATTTCTAGAAAGCCTTCATGTGTGTGTGTGGCTTGAACTCGGGACTTAGGCCCTGTCCCTGAGCCTCTTTGTGCTCAAGGCTAGGGCGCTACCACTTGAGCCACAGTGCCCTTTCTGGTTTTCTGGTGGTTAGTGGGAGAAAACAGTCTCATGGACTTTCCTGCCTAGGTTATCTTTGAACTGCAATCTTCAGATCTCAGCCACCTAAGAAGCTAGGATTATAGGCAAAACTACTGGTGACCAGCTAGGCAAGCACTCTACCACTAAGCCACATTCCCAGCCCTCAGCTTGTCAAGAACACTATTTGTTTTCATCAGTGAGACATGTTATATTTTCCTTTCATTTCAGCCAGTTTCCACTACACCTCTATTTTTATTTTGGCTTATTAACTCTTTATACTTCTCTATTTCATGGAGAATATTTTTTTGCATCTGTGTGTGAATGTGTGCCAGTACGAGGGCTTGAAACAAGAGCCCTCCTGCTCTGACTCATCTTTTTGGTTCATGGCTAGCCTCAATAACCAAGAAGACTGAAGTCTGAGTCCAGCTTAGGCAAAAATTACAGAGATTCCATCTCAACAGGTGTGGTGATTCATGCCTGCCACACAAGAGGCTTAAGTAGAGGGACCATGTCATGATCCAGGCTAGCCCACGCAAAATTCAAGACCCTCCTGGGGGTAGGACTCAATGGTAGAGCACTCGAGTAGCACATACAGTAACCTCCTAACTACCCAGAAACAGCTGAACTTATCTACTATTGTTTGCCACTGATTGGTAAAATCAGGAAGGCCTTAAATGGTCTAACCACAAGGTTTTCTCTCCCTTTGGACCCGTGGATAAGGTTCCCTACCCAAACAATCCTCTTATCAATTGGACCAGGTGCAATTCCTGCTTATCTCGCAGTTGTGTGTTTTAGTTCCCTGCCAACTTTTGGAATTATTCAAACAGACCAATCACATCCCCAGCAGGAACCAGGGAACCCCTACCCTCTTGTTACTACAAAAGCTGCCTCTGTACTACCTCTGACTGTCCACTCCGTTACCAGAAACAAGTCCTATGTAGCCTTCCATGGTTTATGGTGTCCTCCTCCCCTCGGAAGGGATTATACATGTAACTAATAAACTACTGCCACTCTCATCTGTACACAAGTGTCAAGTGTCCTGTGTGGTATTTCTGGAGTGGGAAACTCACCAAAGACATAAGGAGGTAGTTAAAAACAAAACTTCACAAGGCTTATGATGGTCTATATTGGAGAGGCTATAGGAAAAAGGAATCCCCAGTGGTGGGGACTGATGCCATAGCCTGTGTACACTAGGCAAGTTCCTTGGCTTTTCAGTATATATCCCCTAGATACCCCCCCCACACACACACTTTTTTTTTAACTGCTGCATTCTACCAATGCTTTAAGAAGATTAATCCTAAATTGTAGGATAAGATGAAAAGCTTTTATTATTTTGTGTGTGTGTGTGTGTGTGTGTGTGTGTGTGTGTGTGTGTGTGTGGTATTAGAGACTGAGCCCAGAGCCTGTGTGTTAGCCTTTTTAGTTTATTTATTTGGTGCCACTCTTCGGGCTTGAACTTAGAACTTGTGTACTGTCTCTGAACTTCATTGACTCAAGGCTACATTTTACCACTTGAGCTACAGCTCTGCTTTTGGCTTTTTTGGTAGTTTATTGGAGATAAGCCTCACAGTCTTTCTTGCCTGGGCTAGCTTTGAACTGTGATCCTCAGATCTCAGCTTCCTGACTAGTTAGGTTTACAGGTGTGAGCCATCAGTGCCTAGCTTATTTCTTATTAGCTCATATTAATTGTACAAAGGGTTGTTACTGCAATATTTCTATACATGCATATAATATACTTTTATATTCTCCTGGATTCTTTCTTATCTTCATTTTTGTTTTTATATTACTGGGTTATTCCATTTTCAAACATGTACATGATGTACTTTGATCATATTCATTCCCTATTACCCTCTCATTTTATTTATTTGGGGGGGTCATGGGGCTTGAACTTGGCCTGGGCACTGTCCCTGAGCTCAAGGGTACTGCCCTACCCATGAGCCAAGCCCCATTTCCCATTTTCTAGAGGGTAATTGGAGATAAGAGTCTCAGGTCCTTTCATGCCCAGGCTAGCTTTGAACCTTGAACTCAGATCTCATCCTCCTGAGTAGGTAGGATTACAGGCATGAGCCACCATGCCTGGCTTTCTCATTTTATTTCTGAGACAGGGTCTCACCAAGTTACCATACCATTAAGGCCTTGGACGCTTCAGTAGCTAGAATTATTGGTGTATGCCAACTATAGGGTTACAGGCTGTGACATGCATTTATTTTACATAGGTAGAATGCTCTTAATGCTAAAACCTTACAAAAGACATGAGAAAACTGTAATGGATTAATCATCTGTTTTCTCCACTGTTTATAGGATCCTTTTTTTCCCCTATAGCTGAGGACCGAACTCAGGGCCTTGCACCTGCCAGGCAAGGGCTCTTCTGCTGAGCTAAATCCCCAGCCTCAGAATCCTTTTAAAAAATTCCTAATCTCCATTTTAATACTCTAGTTACCGTAATAACAGCTCTCCAGAAATGTCTAAATCTTAAATCATAAGAATCTATGATGTGGGCTGGTAGTTTGCCTTGTGGTACAGTGCTTGCCTAGCATGCATGAAGACCTGGGTTTGACTCCTGGTGCCACATACATAGAGAAAAGAATCTATGAATATGTTGTTGTATAGAAAAAGGAGATTAAGATGATATAGAATTAGGTCTTCTGACCAACTGACCACATTAGGAAACTAGCTTGCATTATTGAGGTTGCATTACTGAGATCTTTAAAAGTGAATGAAGGGCCATGTGCTGGTGCTTCACGCCTATAATCCTCATTACTCAGGAGGC
Organism: Megascapheus bottae; assembly: GCF_031878675.1. Lineage (NCBI taxonomy): Eukaryota > Metazoa > Chordata > Mammalia > Rodentia > Geomyidae > Megascapheus > Megascapheus bottae. The sequence goes on along the minus strand of NC_143526.1, from coordinate 26,787,291 downwards.
TGAGATCTGAGGATCACAGTTCAAGGCCATCCCAGGCAGTAAAGTCTATGAGACTTTTATCTCTAATTAACCATCAGCAAACCAGAAGTGGAACTGTGGCTCAGGGACAGGATCCAGGTCCTGAGTTCAAGCCCCACAACTAACCGCCCCCCCCCAAAAAAAACAAACAAACAGTGAATAAGAAGTTAGGTATCAGTGGCTCACACTTGTAATCCTACTTACTCAGATAGCTGATATCTGGAGGATGGTAGCTTGAGGCCAATGGGTGCAGAAAAGCTGTCAAGACCCAACTCCAAAAAAGAGATGGAGGTATGGCTCAAGAGGCAAAACATCAACCTGACAAGAATGAGGCCCTGAGTTTAAACTTTAGTAGCATGTGGTCGTGTGCCAGCCTCTGCAAGGCTACATCTAAACCAACAGCTAGGTGCAAGGGTGAACACTTGTTATCTAGCTGTGTGGTAGGCTAAGACTGGAAACATTGTTGTTCCAGGCCAGCCTGGACAGTTGGTAGTGTGTACCTGTCATTCCAGCTACAGCAAGAAGAAAAAAAAAAGAAAAAGCATAGTCAAGGTGTGTGCTCAGGCAGAAAGTTACCCTGTCTCTGGGCTGGGCGGGCGTGGTGGCTCATGCCTGTAATCCTAGCTACTCAGGTGGCTGAGATCTTAGGATGAAGGTTCCAAGCCAGCCTGGGCACTAAAGATTGTGACACTCCAATTAATCTCTAGAAAAAGGGAAGTGGGGCTGTGGCTCCAGGTGTGGGGCGGTGTCCTTGAGCTGAAGAGCTTAGAGACAGTGCCCAAGTCCAGAGTTCAGCACCATGACCCACCAAAAAAAAAAAAACAAAAAACAGTGCAGGGGCCAGGAGCATGGCCTAGTGGCCAAGTACTTGCCTACCATGCATGAAGCCTTGGGTTCCATTCCTTGGTACCACATACACAGAAAAAGCTGGAAGTGGTGCTGTGTCTCAAGAGGTAGAGCACTAGTCTTGAGAAAGCACAAGGACAGTGCCCAGGCCCTGAGTCTAAGCCCCAGGACTGGCAAAAAACAAAAGCAAAAAAAGGGGCCGGGAGTTTAGCCTAGTGGTAGAGTGCTTGCCTAGCATGCATGAAGACCTGTGTTCGATTCCTCAGTACCACATGCATAGAAAAAAGCTAGAAGTGGTGCTGAGGCTCCAGAGCTAGAGCTCTAGCATTGAGAAAGTCCAAGGACAGTGCTCAGGCCCTGAGCTCAAGCCCAGGACTGGCAAAAAAAAAAAAAAAAAAAAAAAAAGCTCAAGGTCATTCTGGATTATATAGGGAGACCTTGTCTCAGTTCTGGGCTGGGCTGAAAGTTTGGCTTAGTGGTAGAGTGCTTGCCTAGCATGCACGAAGACCCAGGTTTAATTCCTCTGTACCACATACAGAGAAAAAAGCCAGAAATGGTGCTGTGGCTCAAGTGGTAGAGCAGTGCCCAGGCCCTGAGTTCAAGGCCCAGTGCTGGAAAAAAAAAAAGGCAAAAAAACAGTGCACCAAAGGACTGGACACTAGCTCAATAGTTGTGCTTACCTACCAAGTCTGAGGGTATGAGGCCCTAAGTACAATCCAAATTAAAAGAGAGGGAAAGATATGTCTACAGAATGGTCAGAGGTATGTGACAAAACTGGTTTTGCAGATGGAGGAAAAGGGCTACAAGCCAAGAAATGTGGGTGGCTTCTGGACACCTGAAAATAAATCTCCTAAAATGAAACAGAGCCCCACCCTGATTTCAGCTCTGCTAAGGCCTATGTTAGACTCTAAGCTACAAAACTGTACAATAATAAATCTGAAGGGGTATCAATTTTCGAAGCAATGTACTCACCACCTGATGAATGTAACTGTAACCCCTCTATACATTATATGGACAGTAAGATACAATAAAAAGAGCTGGGTATGATGGCTCACACCTGCAATCCTAGCTACTCAGGAGGTTGAGATCTGAGGATCAAGGTTCAAAGCCAGCCTGGGCACAAAAGAACCTGAGACTCTTATCTCCAATTAACCTCTAGAAAAATGGGAAGTGGGACTTAGCTCAAGGGTAGGGTGGTAGCCTTGAGCTGAAGAGCTTAGGGACAGTGCCCAGACCAAGTTCAAGCCCCACGACACCTCCCCCCTGCCAAAAAAAGATACAATAAAAAGATACATTGTACAAATAAAAAATAAATCTGTACAACACTGTGGTACCTTATTACAGTAGCACTAAAAAACTATCCAAAAGAGATGCTCATTCATGCTTTAAATGACAAATGAAATCACAAAAACCTAAGTTTATAGAATAGGCAACAATAGAAGTCAATCAATAGATTCAAATGACCAGTAAGCAGTTGATAAGAGATACAATCAAAATCTTAAGAAGGAAGAGTGTATCAAGTTAGCAAGGCCACCTCAAGGCTACACCTCAAGCCCTACCCCTTGAGCCACAGCACCAGCACCACTTCCACTTTTCTAGTAGTAGTTAATTGAAGATGAGTCTCACAGTCTTTTTTTTTTTTTTTGGTGGGTCAGGGGGTTTGAACTCTGAGCCTGCGTCCTGTCCCTGAACTCTTCAGCTCAAGGCTACCACCCTACTCTTGAGCCAAGCCCCATTTCCCGTTTTCTAGAGCTTAACTGGAAATGAATCTCAGGTCCTTTTGTGCCCAGGATAGCTTTGAACCTTGATCCTCAGATATCAACCTCCTGAGTAGTTAGGATTACAGGCGTGAGCCACTGTGCCTGGCACAATTATTTTTTGTCAGTCATGGGACTTGAACTCAGGGCCTCAGCAATGTCCTTGGGCTTTCAAGGCAAGAGACACAGCACCACTTCCAGCTTTTTCCATCTATGTAGTACCTGGGCCTTTGTGCATGCTAGGCAAACACTAAGCCAAACTCTCAGACCCCCTCTTCAAACTTTTTTTTTTTGTGGGGCTTGAACTCTGGGCCTGAGTGCTGTCCCCGAGCTCTTCACCTCAAGGCTGCTTCCCACCCCTTGAGCCACTTCCCCACTTCACGCTTTCTAGTGGTTAACTGGAGATAAGAGTCTCACAGACTTTAGTGCCTGGACTGGCTTTGAACCACAATCCTCAAATCTGAGCCTCCTGAGTAGGATTACAGGCGTGAGCCACCGTGCCTGGGTAGTTTGTGATTTGTTACCACTTTTCCAACTTTTCCTCTCCTGAGTTATATTTTTTTTCATAGTACATGCATATACTAGGGTTTGAACTTGGGGTCTCAAGATTGCTTGCTTGGCTGACATTGGACCACTAGCGGCATGCCTCTGGTCTTGCTTTTTGTTGGTTAACTGGAGATGAACTGTGTTGGGGTCCTTCGTCCCAGGTCCCTCTCGACTAGTAGGAGGGATGGGGAAAAACACGCCCCAACCAGGACGAGCCAGGGGAGGAGAGGGTCCACTGTCCTCCTGTACTCAGCCCAGGGGCATGAACAGAGATGCCACGTAGCTTCATCAAGCCAGGAAAATCTCTCTATTCCCTAAATCCCTCCTCCTTATATTTGGTAGCCTTATATGCCGCAGCCTATCAGCACAACAGGTGGGCAGGACAAAGAGGTCCACGTGTTTACCCTTACTACAGAAAGTTATTAGACACGGTGTTATTCAGCCCCCCAACAGAACTGCATTTTTTTTTGTGCCAGTCCTGGGCTTGAACTCAGGGCCTGAGCACTGTCCTTGGACTTTCTCAAGGCTAGAGCTCTACCACGTGAACCTCAGCACCAATTCTGGCTTTTTTCTATTTATGTGGTACTGAGGAATCGAACCCGGGTCTTCGTGCATGCTGGGCAAGCACTTTAACCACTAGGCCAAACTCCCGGCCCTGCATTTTTTTTTGTGCCAGTCCTGGGCTTGAACTCAGGGCCTGAGCACTGTACTTGGACTTTCTCAAGGCTAGAGCTCTACCACATGAGCCTCAGCACCAATTCTGGCTTTTTTCTATTTATGTGGTACTGAGGAATCGAACCCGGGTCTTCGTGCATGCTGGGCAAGCACTCTACCATTCGGCCAAACTCCCAGCCCCTGAACTGCAGTATTGCAGTAAGCAGTACTGTTGAAAAAAGTGAACATCAGAGCCTAATTTTGGAGCCAAGGCTTGGAACTAGAGGTGCCATGTGCATGCTTTAAAGGGCACCCATAATAGCCTAATGAATATAGGAGACCTAAGAAATGAGTTACTGCCAGGTACCAGTGGTTTTACGCCTGTAATCCTAGCTACTCAGAAAACTGAGGTCCAAGGATCACAGTTCAAAACCAGCTGTAGGTAGGGAAGTTCATGGGACTCTTATCTCCAATTAACCAGAAAACTCCAAGTGGCATTCTGGCTTACTAGCCTTGATCAAAAGAGTTCAGGGTCAGTGCCTAGGCTGAGTTCAAGCCCCATGACTGACCAAAAAAAATAAAATAAAGTTTACTGATTCATGACACTTCTTAAACATTCTCAGACTTGACATGGTGGCACATATCTGTTATCTCAGCACCTGAGAGGATGAGTCAGGATTTCCAATTCTAGGCTGGCTTGTGCTACATACATAATGAGGCTCTGTCTTAAAATAAAAACAAACAATGGCTGGGAATATGGCTTAGTGGTAGAGTGCTTGCCTAGCAAGCATGAAACCTTGTGTTGGACTCCTCAGTACCACACAAACAGAAAAGGCCAGAAGTGGCACTGTGACACAAGTGGTAGAATGTTAGCCTTGAGCGAAGGAAGCTCTGGGACAGTGCCCAGACCCAGCATTTTTGCCCAGGACTGACAAAAATAAATTAAAAAAAAAAACAAACAAGATCAAAACATTCCACTCTTCTGCCCCATCTCACCAAATATAGCCCAAATCTTGGGGCTCAGCATTCCCTTCACTCTCACCTTTAACATTTTTCTTCATCCACCAGTCCATGTCCACCTCACACCTTATATTCTCTGCTTCATCTAATCTCCCCTCCACTGGAAGACCAGTCCTTGTTAGCCAGTTAGTCCCTTTCCTACATTCTACCAGCTGGTCTCACACTTGCTTAACTGAGGGACTGGTCTCTACTATGGTAATACCACTGTGGTGGTATTGTGTGTGGACATTTAAAAAAAAATCTTCCTAAGGGATGCTAGGTACTTAGCAGGTTCTATATAGATGTTATTTTTTAAAATGTTCTTCAGATATTTCAAAATAATCTTCAATGTTACAAAATCCCAATTTGTATCCTGTGCTTGGTTATTGTGATAAGCCTAAGGGAATGACTCAATTGCCAGGTGAATTGTGTTACCACTTTTTTCTTCTGGAAGTACTAGGGACTGAACTCACAGTCTTGCACTTGCTAGGCTGGCCCTCTACCATTTGAACTACATCTCCAGCCACATCGGCCCCTTCAGGCCATAAAGGACTCACTGGGTTCATTTTAAACTTTCTGATATGAAGAATTTTAAGCATATAAAAATTAGGGGCTGGGAGTTTGGCCTAGTGTTACGCTGCTTGCCTATCATGCACGAAGACCAGGGTTCAATTCCTCAATACCACATACATAGAGAAAAGCTGGAAATAGTTGAGCTGTGGCTCAACTGGTGGAGCTCTAGCCTTGAGAAAGCCCAAGGACGGTCGGTACCCAGGCCCTGAGACCAAGCTCCAGGACTGGCAAAAAAAGAAAAAAAAATAATGGAATTAATAAGCCAGATTAGACTCTATTGTAAGCAAGTGGTACCAAAATAGACTTATGCTGGACTAAGTATGGAGATACCCAAAACAGGCACTGCTTGGGAATTACAAAATTCAAAATTTTAGTTGGCAAACATTTGGCCAGAGCTCCTTTTGTTGGGAGAAATCCAACATGTAAATGATTCAGGTAGGTAGGCTCGGGATCCTGGGTCATCAATCACTTGAATATCTGATGCTCCAGGATAATAAAGCCTAAAATGGAAATTAGGGTGTAGTTCATATAGTAGAATACTTATAAGCTCCAGGCCCTGGGATCCATCCTCAGGCAATTATCCCACTCCCCTCAAAGTAAAATAGAGCTAATGAAAGCAAATATAAATCCATTGTAATGAAATGTTTGTACTTATGACATGTTCAAATCAGTACTGTAATATCTATAACACTAGGTATATCTGGCCTACTTTTAGGATATAGAAGCACTTAAAATAATTTCATGGGCTGGGAGCAAATCCTAATGACAGAGTACTCGCCAGCATGCACAAAGCCCTGGGTTCAATTCCTCGATACCACATCAAAGGAAAAAGCAAGAAGTGGTGCTGTGGCTCAAGTGGCAAAGTGCTAGCCTTGAGCAAAAACTGTCCAAGGAAAGTGCCCAGAACTTGAGTTCAAGCCCAAGGACTGGCAAAGAAAAAAAAATTATATATTAAATTAAGGAATTTTAGCCAGGTACAGGTGGCTCATGCCTATAACCCTATTCAGGAGGGTGAACTCCTTTTTATTTTTTGTCGTGGGGCCTGAACTCTGGGCCTGGGTGATGTCCCAGAGCTCATTAGCTTAAGGCCAGCGCTCTGGTACTTGAGCCACAGCACCACTTCTGGTTTCTGGAAGTTAATTGGAGATAAAAGTCTCACAGACTTTTTGGGCCTGGGCTGACTCTGATTGCAATCCAGATCTCAGCCTCCTGAGGAGTGAGGATTACAGGCGTGAGTGACTGGTGGCCGGCTCAGGAGGCTGAACTTTTGAAGACTGAGACCCAAAAAGTCCACAAGACTCCAAAATAATTCAATATAAAGACGGACTAGAGGTGTGGCTAAGTAATAAAGTATCAGCCAAGCAAGCAAGCCAATCAAGTGTGAGTCTCTGAGTGCAATCCTAGAACCATTAAAAAAATTAAAAATTAAAAAAAAAAAGGTTTTCTTATTTTTGTTGTGCTAGGGATCAAAACCAGGGCCTTGTGTATACGAATACCTATTGAGCTAATGGGGATTTTAATTAAATTCTTAGAAACTTTTAAGTTAACAATTTAAGTGTCCAGAAAACTCTTTAAGTTGTTTAGCCTATAAATTTTCGATGATTTGTTGTATAAGCAGCTAACCACATTTAGCAAAATGTTTTGATCATTTAATGAACTGTTTAGTTGATCAACTTATTAGATCAAATAATAAAGGGGTTTTTTGGGTAGGTTTTTTTTCTCCCTCCATACTAAGTCTTTTCAACATCAAGAATCTTAAAAGGCTTCAGGATGTGAAGAAGGGATGTACTTTCTTCCTGATCTTGGATGGTCGTGAGGCTGGTGTTAGGGCTACATTAGCCATTAGTTACATGGATAGTGGGAAAGATGGCTGAGGGGAAGTGGAAAGAGGCTCTGGAGCTACCGCTTTCACTGGGATTTTAATTACTTGCAACTTGTTTAATCTGCACCCCTGTCCCTTGGTCCTCTCAACCTCGTTTGCCCTTTGGAGTCTCATACTGATAGTCTCTGATGCTACTTCCACAGTTTCTAATTCTGGTCTTGGATGCAGTCTGACATCCAAGACAGAATACGCTCTGGGTAATTCTAATGAATAAAATCAGAGTGGAGAACCACTGATCTAACTATAAGTCCTTTTTCACTTCATTATTATTTTGCTGGGCCTGGGCACCATTCCTGAGCTTCTTTTGCTCAAGGCTACGCTCTACCACTTGTGCCATATCCAGCCTTTTCTGAATAATTTATTGTAGACATGAGTCTCACAGACTTTCCTGTCCAGGCTGGCTTTGAACCATGATCCTCAGATCTCAGTCTCTTGAGTAGCTAGGATTATAGGTGTGAGCTACTGGCACGCAGCTCTCTTTTTACTTCATAATGTTACTAACTCATACTATGTTCCTTCCTTTTCCCACTAAGACTGTAGGTGCCAGATGGCTTTCCAAACAATGCATGCAATCCATTCACTGACTGGCAGTGCCTGGTGCTGATGAGATCAACCAGAGTCACCCCTTACTTGGAAGTGAATTTCTATATTCAATGCTTATGGCACATGAGTCAAAATCACCCTTGACAACTCCTCCTCTTAGGAAGGCTGTGAGCCTGGAGCCTGATGTACTATTTCCCCATCACCATCCACACAGACAACTTCCTTCTGGGCCAGAACAGAAAACTGCCTCTACCAGGCACCAGAGGAAGTAGGTGGCCTATGTTTAGGGGCCACCCTGAATTAAAAAAAACAAAAAAACCTCCACACTGAAACATGTGTCTTATTCTCAGCACAGCAGGATCCTCCTCTATGAAGAACCCATAGGAACCAGAGACTGACCCTACAGGAGACAGCCAGCTCTCATCTCACACCCACCTCTGAATATATGGTCCTCATATTCGCCACGACACTTACATCTTTTTTTTTTTGATCAAGGATTCAGGGCTGAATTTTGTGACTTGCTGCGTGAACAATACGTCTCCGCTGTACAATTCAATCCAGCTAAGTGGGCTTGCTTTGCCTACCTGTCCCACAGCAGCTAGCCAGCCTTTCTTTTTCAGTGACTTCCTTTCCCTCTATCTCAAAGGCTATTGAGGCGACTGTTTCCTAGGACTCCATACTTGGTATTCCCCATTAACTCTTCTTGGAGCTTTTGGTCTAGATTGGGAGTCTTGATTCTTTAATAAATAAATAAAATGGAGATTTCTTCTCTAGTTAAGGAAGGTGTGATCTGAGAGGTTTCCTACCTAGGATATGGGTAGAGAAAGAGCTTGGCAGGGCCTCAGGAGCTAGGCCCAAAGGACACAAAACATTCTTTTAATGAATGAATGATGGAAAATGGGTGGGACTTCTTGCTGGGCACTGGTGGCTTAAGCCTATAATCTTAGCTACTCAGGAGGCTGAGGTCTGAGGCTCCTGCTTCAAACATACCCTGGGCAGAAACATCTGTGAGACTTTTATCTCCACTTAACCAGAGCACTAGTCTTGATTGAAAAAGCTAAGGCAGAGCACTCTAGCCCTGAGTTCTGGCAGACATATGCCTACACACACACACACACACACACACACACACACACGCACACACACAAAGAATGAGAGGCTTCACAGTCAAGGTGGCTCAAGCTTGTAATCTTAGCTACTTGGAAGATGAAGACTAGGGGATTTTCACATTAAGGCCAGCCCCAGCATAAAACTTAATGAGGTTCTATCTCAATTAATGGCTGGTCGTGGTGGCACACATCTGTCATCTCAAACTATGGGGAAAAACACAATGACTGGGCAGGATGGTGCATGACTAGTAAAACCTAGTACTGCCAAAAAAGGAAAAAAAGAAAAAGAAAAAAAAAAAAGGCCGAAGAGAGTGGGACATTTACCAGATTGCAAGGAAACCTTCTTACCTCTCAGGTATCAGGAGATCTATATTTCACCTGTCTATCTGAGATACTAGGCTAGGCCTTCTGCCACATGAAGCTACAAAATGCTCAGCAGTGCTTGTAGACCTTTAATCTACAACTTCCTGGCCATATTCCACCACTGCCCCAAGATGGTAGGGAGAGATGAAGATGTGTGGCCAGATAAGCTATGCCAGCTCCAAGTCCAAGAGGAAAGAGCTGGAGTCAGGCTGGAGCCTGAACAGGGGGTTCTTGGCCCCAGGCGATGAGAGAGTTGCTGGCCTGGGCAAGCTCGGTGATGGACACCCGGCCCCGCTGTCGGATGAAGTTGGCCACAGCAGCCAGTTCCTCTGGGGTTATGTAGATGAACTTGCCCCGGTCGTCAATCACACCTGTGGGGACATGCAGGTTGTGGGGCTGAGCCCTTCTGGACCCTCCCCAACTGGCCTGGGTGTGACCATCCACTCCTTCACAGCTGACTCTGAGTCCCACAGGTCTCCTGTCTGCCCTTTTGGACAGTGAGTGAAATCAGGTGCCTCTGGCCCTCAGCTGACCCCCTCCCTGCAGATGACTCAGCACCCCTTGCTGCACAGCCCTCCACCACCCATAACAATCATCCTGCCTATGACAAGTCCCTGTATTTCCCTGTGCTAGCCATTCCCCAAGGCCAGACCCTGTAGTGATTGATTCTAACCCTCTCACCTGTTAGAGTGCCCTCAGCCAGCAGATCCTGGATACGGTTTATGGTGTCCTATGAGGAAAAAATTCTCAGGAGAGAGATGGGTGTTCTGGTTCCCAAGGTGGGGGAAAGCCACCTGCAGCCTCCCAAATCTCCCCATGGTGTGACTCTGTGCTTCAATTCTGGAGGAGTTTAGGACAGAAGGGACGCCTGCCCTGAACCCTGAAAGACTCTCAGTGAAGGATTTCAGTCAGGAAGGGAGAAGTGGAAACATCTAGCCATAAGGCAGCTTGTTTACAAGAGTTGTCAGGGTAACTGGATTTGCACTGTTTGCTGATAGGTTTGGCAGAAAGATGGAATCCATATTTTATTTTTCCTTCCTATATGTTCATTTTATCTAGTAGAAGTGCAGGATTCTTGGCGTGCCAAGAGATTCCTATATGCTCCACCCTATTGTTGGAGGCAAGTTTGAAGGGACATTAGGTGGTCTCCATCTTTAGGATAGTTCCCCTCTTCCCCCCTCACCTTGTTAGCCACAAAGTCCCCGTGGCCACTCTTCATATAGCAATTCACTTTTCAGGGTTTACCTGAGTCCGAAGGCCCACATGGGAAGCCAGGTCTTCCAAGAGCACAACCTTGGACTGCTACAGGAGAGGGAAAAAAGGGAGAAAGCCTGAGTTTGGTGAACTCATTGCTAGAACATATATTTCCTGAGGCTCATGTTTTGATCTGGTCTATTTTTAAAAACTGTCTACAAAGCTGGCAAGTGGCTCACACCTCTAATCCTAACTTCTCAGGAGGCTGAGATCTGAGGATCAAGGCTCAAAGCCAGCCCAGGCAGAAAAATCTATAAGACTCTTATCTCCAGTTAACTGTCAAAGAAAAGCTGGAAGTGGAGCTATGGCTCAAATGATAGAGCACTAGTCTTAAGCACAAAAGCTCAGGGACAATACCTAGATCCTGAGTTCAAACCCCAGGACTGGCACAAAAAAAAAAAACAAAAAAACCCCCAACAAAACAAAACAAAACAAAACCAGTGTTCAAGATCTGTGTTTTCTGAGAACTGAGGCAGGACAAAGAACTGAGAAGGTGCAAATACAAAAATAGTAAGACATGCTTGGAGTTTGGCCTAGTGGTTAAGAGTACTTGCCTAGCATGCACGAAGACCCAGGTTTCATTCCTAAGTACCACATACATGGAAAAAAGCCAGAAGTAGTGCTGTGGCTGCTGTGGCTCAAGTGGCAGAGCTCTAGCCTTGAGAAAACCCAGAGAAAGTGCTCAGTTTCTGAGCCCAAGCCCAGGACTGGCAAAAAAAAAAAAAAGTAAGACACAGCTCCCACTCATTAAGTTTGCAGACCAGCTGGTGACAAGACAGACGGACAGGAGACAAAAACTAAAAAGCCTTTGTAAACTGGGGGCTCACTTCTGTCTCACCTGTGTTTCCTACCATCCAGCCTGGATCCTTCACCACCCTGACAGACCCACATTTCTTTTCACTCATTCTCTACGCACTGTCTGAGACACTGAGCCCACCCTGAAAATAACTGTCACTAACACTGACAAGTGCTTCCCGTGTGCAGCCCCGTGTTCCACGTGCTGTTGTCACACTCTTGGTGGAAATTTGAGTTCCCAGGGGTGCAGCTGAGGATCCACGGCTGGGTCTCCACATGCATCTGCCCCCGCCTCTCCCACAGACAGCATGTGATTCGGGAGAAGGCGGTCCTTTACATTGCTGTGAATCTTGCACAGCACATGAGCTGGGGGAGGAATGACACTGTGACACCTCCCCAGCTGCAGATGGCATGTGACTTGTTTGAAATGCTAAGCTGTATGTACAAGTAGGGGGAAAGCAAGAGGCAACTGGCCCAGGGAGCAGGCAAGCACAAGGTGACCTGGCCAGCTAGCTACCACCTACAAAACAGGCACTGGGTATTGGGCTCAGTGACAGCTCAGAGCAGGACCATAAAGTCAACATGAGGACCTAGCCAAAAGTTTGTTGGAAAAAAAAATGACCAAAGAAACAGACAAGCCCAGCCATGATAAAAAAGAGTGGATCAGCAAAAGCAGGCAAAGCCTATATCTCATATCAATATAATATTCTATGTGCAGAAACCTTCTTCCAGCTCTATTGATAATCCTTAGTGTAGAAGGCCCAATCTGTTGGAGTGAGGAAAAAGATAGATGGGCTGAATTTCCTTGCTAGAAAATAGCTCTGGGAGAATCAGTCCACACATCCTGGAGAAACTGCTACTCCCAAGAATTTGGAGAAGCCCTGAGAATGGAATCACCAGAGAGCCACTAAGGACCAGAATGGCCCCAGACTTTCCTCTAGTCTCTGCAAAGGAGAGGTGACATGGACTATGACTCCTTAATCTAACACCTGGAAAGGCTTCCTGGACAAGGTACTTTGGGACCACATTGCAGCCAGTTGGGTAGGAGGGGATAGCAAGCAGGACAGTGTAAGAAACCCTGCCCAGAGCAGCAAACCCCACTCAGGGAGGAAACAAAGGTCCCAACACAAGCGAATATTTGCAGCCAGAGGAAGCCACCAGCATTTCTCCTTCTTAGGGACCCTGAGCCCCAGGCTGTGAGCCCACCATTTCACTGCAGCTGGGAGGTGGCTAAACACTGCTCTCTTTCAGGAGTGGTGGGGGAGGATTATGCAAGCCCTGACTCCTTGGCAGCCCCTGATACCACCTCCACTATCGCCCCCGCTCCCTCTGCACTCCTTCCCTCAGCCGCCTCTGCATCTCTGAGTTGCACTTGAAAACCTCTCCCCTCACTGCATCCTTTATGGGAGACAAGTTGCCTAGCAGCAAAGCAGATCAGGACATGCTTATGCATCCCAGAGCTGCATCAGGGTGGCCTTTGAGGTGGCTGTGGGCTCACAGGGGCACAATAATGCCCTGCCCTAGTTTCAAAGGAAATACCACCCTGGTTCTCCTGGAAAACCCATGTTCCTGGTCAGCAGCACATGGCGAAGGCTGCCTGCTTCAATTCAGCAGAGCCTCAGTGTGACAGAACTGACAAAAAACACATGTGAACAGATTTGAAAACACAATGACTCATTGAGCGTGGGGTCTGAAGAGCAGGGGGATCTGTCAAACCAAGTGTGAGGATGCCATCAGAAGCCTGAGCCTCCCCCAGACACCCAGTCCTCCTTCTTTACCTTCTGAGTCTAGGAGAAAGGGACTTTCCTGGCCTCGGCCCAGCAGCTTAGCTCCTTTGGGTATACCACTCCTGTGGCAAGACTGAATGATCCACCTGCACCTGCAGTAACTACTCCTGCCTTCCGCACTGAGCCCTGAGAACACACAGACACACACGTGTGCGCGAGCACGCGCACGCGCACACACACACACACACACACATACACACTCATGCATACATGTGTGGCCGGAGCTGACACCAGTGTTCTTCTGAGCCTCTTACCTTAATGTAGTTGATGAATTCTGTCAAGAAGCTCTGGGACTAGAGGGGCAGAGAAATCAGAGTGAGTGTCTTCCTGATAGAGACAAAGGCTCATGTCTGGCCTTACGTTACTTTCTGTTCACCTGCCTGTCACCTGCCGGTGTGCCAGCCCAACCACCTGATTGCATAAGCACCCCAATGTCCCAAGGATTGGGGTGATAGAACATCACTGTCCACTGAGAACAAGGCTCTTGCCACGATGACTTACTAGTACTGATGCCCACCCAGCTCTCAGTTTCTAAGCCAAGGGCTGTGGGCTTACCTGCTCCTCTGTCATCGTCTCACCCACACCCTCCTCCTCTACCACAAAGGCCTCCTTCAGTTTCAGGTACTCTTCATGCTCTCGCCGAGCTTGCTCCTCCCGGGCCTTTCTCTCCTCCTCTGCCTGTGGACACAGAAGAACAACAGTCAGGACAGCCACCTACTCATCCTTGTTCTGGGTTCTACTGTCCCTGCAGGGCACCAGACATACAGCAAGTCTACTCTCACTGACTTCCAGATTCCCACTCCATGGTCTTCTGGGTAAACAACAGGAAGAGAGGCTTCTCTTGTCCTCAGCCCTATCACCACCCAGACAAAGTCTCCTCAGCCTCTTCTCTGCCCTCCTTGCTCAAGAAGTTAGCAAGAATCTCTTAAAAATCTTGCCATAATCCCACCTTCTCCTTACCCAATCATATCCAGACTTTGTGAAGAAACATCAGGCTACATTTTCTCACTACCTATGCACTCAGCAGCCTACTCCAAGCTGTTTCTGTGTACCCAGCTCTATTAACACTCCTCCTGGTATGGTCTCTACCATGTCCTCTACCTCACAAATCCAAACCACAACTTTCAGGCCTCAAATCCCTGCCATTATAGTGGTTCTGGGAATGGCAAAACATCCTCCTCTCCTGTCTTGGCTTCCATCCTCCATTTTACGGCTTCCTTCCCACCTCCAACATTCAACCTTGCTCTTGCTTCCTCCTCAGCATTCTCTGGGCAACAGCCTCAACTCCCATGTGGTTGCCAGTTACATTTTCACTCTAATTTCTTCTGCCAAACACATAACTATTTGGGTGAAACAGGCACTGAACAAACCTTGTGATCTATCCCCTGTCTGATCCTCCTGTTGGTTCCCTGGTTCAATGAATTCCACAGTCATCTGGCTAGATACCTTGGTTAGAAATGAGTTCTCAGCCAGGCACTGGTGGCTCACACCTGTAATCTTAGCTATTCAGGAGGTTGAGATCTGAGGATGGCAGTTCAAAGCTAGCCTGGGCAGGAAACTATGTGAAACTCTTATCTCTAATTAACCACCAGAAAATCAGAAGTGGCACTGTGAGGCAAAGTGGTAGAGCATTAGCCTTGATCTGAAGAGCTTAGGGACAGTGCCCAGGCCCAGAGTTCAAGCCTCATTACTGCCCAAGAAATGAGATCTTGTCTATTGCTTCTTTTTCTGATTTCCTTAAAATTCCCTAGTCTATCTATGCTCTGACACCATCACCAACTAATATAATGGCCTCCTCCCAACCCAAATCATTTTCCAAAGCACTCAGAAAGCTTTTTTTAAATATGAAACAGGGGCTGGGAGTTTGGCCTAGTGGTAGAGTGCTTGCCTAGCATGCAAGAAGACCCAGGTTCGATTCCTCAGTACCACATACATAGAAAAAAAAAGCCGGAAGTGGCGCTGAGGCTCAAGTGGTAGAGTGCTAGCCTTGAGCAAAATAAAGTCCAAGGACAGTGCTCAGACCTTGAGCTTAAGCCCAGGACTGGCAAAAAAAAATGAAACAGGGCTATGAGTGTGCTTAGTGGTAGAGTGCCTGCCTAGCATGCACAAAGCCCTGGGTTCAATTTCCAGGTATCACATATACAGAAAAGGCTGGAAGTGGGCTATGAGTTTGGCCTAGTGATAGAGTGCCTGCCTAGCACACATGAAGACGCAGGTTCAATTCCTCGGTACCACATACATAGAAAAGTCAGAAGTGGTGCTGTGGCTCAAGTGGTAGAGCACTATGCCTTGAGGAAAGCCCAAGGACAGTCAATGCTCAGATCCTGAGTTCAAGCCGCAGGACTGGCAAAAAAAAAAAAATATTCAATTGAAATCTTTTAAGCTACTACATAAAGACAATAAAATCTAGATGCCAGTGGCTCACACCTGTAATTCTAGCTCTCAGGAGACTGAGATCTGAGGATCGTAGTTTGAAGCCAGCCCAGGTAGTAAAGTCCATGAGACTCTTCTCTCCATTTTACTACCAAAAAGCAAGAAGTGGAGCTATAGCTCAAATGTAGAGCACTAGCCTTGAGCAAAAAATACTGAGATACTGCCCAAACTCTAAGTTGAAGCTCCAGGACACACACACACACACACACACACACACACACACACACACACACACAGATCAAATAAATAAAATATAAAACTAATGCTAAGGCAAGTAATATGAGAAAAGCCTAGGTATGTGAAGGGGAAATCAGGAGAGAATAAAGGGAGGGGGTGATATTGACCAAGAAGCATTATACATATAACCTAATTCATGGAATTGTAATCCTTTGGTACAAGTACTATATCATCATCATCATCATCATCATCATCATCATCAAGACAGAAAGTAAGAGCCAAAAAAAAAAAAAAAAAAAATGAAGCTGGGCACGGTGGCTCCCACCTATAATCCTAGCTACTGAAGAGGATGAGTTCTGAGGATCAGGTTCAAAGCCAGCCTGGGCACAAAAGGACCTAAGACTCTTATCTCCAAATAACCTCTAGAAAACGGAAAGTGGGGCTTGGCTTATCGGCAGGGTGGTAGCCTTGAGCTGAAGAGCTCAGGGACAGTGCCAGGTTGAGTTCAAACCCCCCATGATCCACAAAAAAAAAAAAAAAGTAACAACAAGGGACTAGGAATGTGGCTTAGTGGTAGAGTGCTCGCCTAGCATGCATGAAGCCCTGAGTTTAATTCCTCACTACCACATAAACAGAAAAAGCAGGACGTGGCACTGTGGCTCAAGTGGTAGAGTGCTAGCCTTGAGCAAAATAAGCTCAAGTACTGTGCCCAGCCCCAGGATTGGCAAAAGAAAGAAAAAAAAAGAAAAAGAAGAAACAATGAGTCAAGATCAAAGGAACAGAGGAACATGCTCACAATGGCCAAGAGTGCAACAATTAAACAGTTTCACTGTGTTACTATTTAATATCATGCTAACAAGTGCAAAGTAAAAACCCGTAACTTTATATGAATGCGAAGCAGTTTGTACAGAAGAGATAAGTCCCTTGCAAAAGCTTTTATCCCCTGTAAAAGTCATTTCTGTAGGTCCTTTTCTACCCCTTAAGTGTAGGCTGGACACATACTTCTTTTCAAGAAATGAAAGGCAAAAAAACCACAGTAATACCACACTGGATTTCCTGTGAGGTTTCACAGTAATATTGCTTCCATAAAGTGACATTTTTGGGCCAGGGTCCAAAGGAACCACAGACCATCCTTTAGGATGGAGGGCTGAGAAAATTGTATAGGAAACAAGGTATGCTGGGATAGGATCAGGTGTCAGCCTCACCTTCTGCTCTTCTTCCAAACGAAGCTGTTCCTCCTCCTTCTTCCACTCTGCCTCACGCTGGGACTCCAAGCGTTTCCGCTCCTCACGTTCAGCTTCCTCTGCCTAGAGAGAGGCCTTTATAGCGGTATGTCCCCCAACCCTAGATAGTGTGCCCACCTCCAAGACAGATCAGGGATGGTAATACCTGGGTTAGGACATAGACCAAGTTGTAAGACAGGAGTCAGGCAAGTACCAATCACCAACCCAGTATAGGGGAGTCCCAAGGGCAGGGTTTCAAGAACAGGAAAAGGAAAAGGAAAATCCCAGACCTCCCATTGATATGCCCTGTCCCTTTTCCTTGCCTCACGCTGAGCTTTCCGAGCCTGTTTCTCTTCTAGCTTCCGTAGTTTCTTGGTTCCAATTTTCCCTGTCAGGTGAGTTTCCACTGGCTTCTCAATGCCTTCTTCTTCTTGGTCTGGGTATGGTCAGAGAGACAGTTCAGTTCCTAACCAGAGAATCTGCTCCATCCCTGTCCCTCTCACCACAAGGAGAGCCCCTTCTGCTCATGTCTGTCCTTCAGAGGAATCTACTGTAAATCACATGTGTCACATGTATGAGTATATGAAGGGTAGGCTGGGAGCCGTGAGGGCTGGGGACAGGTGAGATACAGTACAGCTCTAAAGGAGAGGGGCTGCTATTCAAATGTCTGAGGATCATAGGTGGGGACTATCTGGGCTTCTAGAAGTTCCTGGCTTCCATTTCTGTGCCAAACCTTTAGGGGTGATAGCTCTGGGGAAAACTGACCCCAATAGCAAAGCCAAAATCTTCCCCACCCTAGTCAGAAACTCCTGAGCATTCTGGACTCAGCTCTTGGCCAAGATTGGCCTTTTGTCCTATAAGAGCCAGGCTACAAGTTAAAGACCAGCCTCAGCTGACTCACAGGTATAATCCTAGCTACTCAAGATGCTGAGATCTGAGGATCAGTGTTTGAAGCCAACCAAGTCAGGAGTTGAGACTTTTCATCTCCAATTAAGCACCAAAAAAGCTGGAAGTGGAACTGTGGTAGAGCACTATCCTTGAGTCAGGGACAGTGCCCAGACTCTGAGGTTAAGCCCCAGGATTGGCATATACATATCACAAAAAGAACAGCCTTAACTCCAGGATTATATAAGGGCCAGGTGAAAGTTAAGGATCTGCTGATGACTGAGTAAAGGTTCTGACCCCAAGTCTGAGGCAGGAAGGTCCTATATATTTTTTGTTGTTATTAATCTTTTTTCCCTCCCAGTCATGGGGCTTGAACTCTGGATCTGGGCGTTGTCCATAAACTTTACAGCTCAAGGCTACTGCCCTACCCCCGGGGCCTCAGCCCCACTTCCCATTTTCTTGTGGTTAATTGAGATAAGAGTCTCAGGTTATTTAGTGCCCTGGCTGGCTCTGAACTGTCACCCTCTTATCTCAGCCTCCAGAGTAGCTAGGATTACAGACATGAGCCACCTTGCCTGGCTTTATTAATCATTTTGTTGTTGTTGTTGTTGTTGTTTTGCTTCGTTTTCTAAGACAGGATCTTGAACAGCTTTGGTTGGTCTTGAACACCTGATCCTCCTGCCTCAGCCTCCTGAATGCTGAGATTACAGGTATATACTATCATGCCTAGCAAGCTTTTGTTTTTGTTTTGTGATGGGGTCTCACTATGTAGCCCAGGGTAGCCTCAAAGTTGAGACATTTATTTATTTAGTTAGTTAGTTAGTTAGTTGTGGGTCTTGAACTCTGGGCCTGCGTGTTGTCCCTGAGCTCTTCAGCTCAAGACTACTGCCTTATCCCTAGAGGCACTGCACCATTTCTGGTTTTCTGGTGATTAACTGGAGATAAGAATCTCATAGACTTTTTTAGTATCCGAGCTGGCTTTGAACTGCAATCCTCCAGCTCAGCCTCGTAAGTAGCTAGGATTACGAGCATGAGACATTGTACCCAGCTTAAAGTTGAGACATTTCTACCTCACCATCCTAAGTGTTGGGACTGCAAGTATGTGCCACCACACCTGTCTGAGACAACTTCTTTTTGAGGCAAAGGTGCTAATCCTAAGAGCTCAAGGCAAGAGCCTCAATTACTCCCAGATTCTGGGAAAGATCCAGACACTCCCTCTTCAGACTCAAGCCAGTCTTTAAATACTGTAACACAGACATCTTCTTCTCCAATCTTATGGAATTATTTGTCTCCTAGCATGATAAATTAAGGAGGCCTTTTTGTGAACAGAAATGTCTCTACCTCCAGATCCTTCTTTGGGGGTTAAAAGTGACCTCACTCCAGGAAGGGTGCTAGGATATAGAGACGGGCTGAGGAATTCCTGGATCAGTCTGAAGAACCTTGCTGTCTTACTTAAATACTGAGGGGCTTGCCAAATGGAGTAGTTAAGATGCAGAATTGTTGGCCCTCATGGCCAAAGTTCAGATTCTAAATCTTTACCTGTGACTCTCAGACACCCTCCTACCCTGTTGTTTCATACTCTACAACTCCACTGAGTTTAGGAAACTTCACTCTCAATCCAACCCTCTTTTCCATAAGGCTAAACACTTCTTACCTGGTACTCCAGCTTCCTCCTCATTGTTATCACCTTCTGCCCAAGTCACACGCTGGGCTCGACGCTGGGCTTGAAGGCGGCTGCTTAGGTCTCTTCTGCGCCTAGGCCTGCCTCCAGCTCTCTGCTCTTCAGGCTCTGGAGGCTGAGACTGGGATAGCCGGCCTGCTACTACTGGCTCCTCCTCATTCTGCAGTGGCTCTTGACCAGCTTTGGGAAGAGAGGAATCACAATGCTATCAGCCAAGCCAGCAATCTCCAAGACTGGGGAAACAACATAATGGAAGCCACCTCCTCCTCCTGCTCAACCTCTTTCTAGATCCTTAGTGCACAGAGCACCAACTTTCAGCTTCATAGTCTACTGCCAAGGCCTTTACAACTCAGATCTTGGTCTGATGCAGCAAGCTCACCTGTTTTTTCTGCCTTCAATGTTGCACTATTCCAATTTGCCTGTCATTAAATTCCCACCCTAGTGTCTCCAGATCTCAGTAAATGCCTACTTCAGAAATACTTCTTGCTTTACTGCATCTGCTGTCATTTTGTATGGCACCCACAACTGGAGAGGACACCTACCAGGCAAGTCTAAGTCTCAGCCCTCAGGATGATGTTCCTTGTTAGTCTTATCTCATCTTCTTTCTCCCTTGCTCTTGGAGCATGCCCTTGCTCTGAAATAGTTTGTGGGCCCAGGGACTGGAAGAGATACATGCACAAACTCCGATGCTGACAAGAAGTGGGGATGGGGGCTGACAGGTGCATCTGTCCTGTGCCCTGGCCAAAGAATGATCTGATCAGGATGCAGAATCTGGTGGAGCAGAGGCCAAGGCAGCCTAGAATGGTCTCCTTGGTGAGAAGGAAAGGGCTTCAAGAGAGTTTTCTGGAACCCATTCATACTTCCTCCAGCCCCATGTCGGCAGAAAACACTCAGATGCACACCTTCTGGAGCCAGCCTAGGAGGGGAAAAACTGTGGCCTACCCTAAGAGCGCAGATGGCTAATGAATGACAGGGTATCTGCAAGGGCCCGACCCTTCTGGTATAGGTACAAGGTGGTGAAGAGAAGGAAGGGCAAGATTCTCGCTTAGGAGTGGAAGAAAAGGTGGGGGACGGCTGACTCCCGGCTCCCAGATTTGGTTTTAGCTCCGCATCCGTCCCCGTAGTTACGACATAACCGCATACGCACGACTTGGATGACGGCTCCCTAACCCCGCCAGGCACGCAGGCGCATGCGCATTGGCCGCAAGCGTCATGGCCTACAAAAGCTCGGAAGCCCAAAGGAACAGATTCAACCGATCCCGGGGCGGTATCATCTCCTACCTGTTGCCCCTCGGCTCCTAATGCGAGTCAAGAAGAGGATAAGGACGATAAGTAGAACTGCCACCGCCAAGTACACCACGGGCGCCACCATGACGCCTCCCAGCAGAACCAGCGCGATATCTCACCGTGAGACTCGGATCGCTCGGGACCCGCCCACTGCCCATGGCCCCTCTCTCGAGGCTCCGCCCACTTGCCCATCCAGGCCATGGCTTTGCTTTAGCTTTGCTTAGAAGCCCTAAGTTGTTTTTATTTTTATTGTATTTTATTGTCGGGGTAATGGGTAGAGGGGTGAAGCCTTAAGGTTTTTCTTAAAGAGTTATGATCCCGGCGCTGGTGGTTCACACCTGTATTCCTAGCTACTCAGTAGTCTGAGTCCTGAGGATTGCAGTACAAAGCCAGCACAGGCAGAAAAGTTCCTGAGACTCATATGTCCAATTAACCACCAGAAAGCCGGAAATCGCACGGTGGCTCAAAGTAGTAGAATGCTAGCCTTGAGCAAAAGAGGTAAGGCAGCCAGACCCTGTGTTCAAGCCCCAAGACGGACCCCCCCCCCAAAAAAAAAGTTATGGAGGGTATTTGTAAAAATAAAACCCATAAGGTTAAGTGGAAATAATTGCAGGAGGTTTCATATGGCAGTCAACTGTTTATATTTTAAAGTCAGTGGAGCTGGAAATGTGGTTAAATAGTAAAATACTTGCTTAGCATGTGAGAGGACATGGATTAGAACTTCATCACCAAAAAAATTAATAATAATTAAAAAGCAAAATTATATTAAAAATACCATAGAGTGTTTATAGAAACAAATATAAGGGGAAAAAGAAAAAGAAGCTTGGGAGTCATGCAACACCATTGGAATGACAAAGGAAAACAATTGGACCTGAAGAGAACTTTGGATGTGAGAGAAATCAAGCCAGTCTCCTCTGATCACCAGGGTTGACTTGGCTGAGCTGATTGGCTAGTTTTTCTTTTCTGACTGCTACATATTTATTCCTCTCAAGCTGTGCTTGGGAGAGGACAACCTGCCCCACACAGGACAACTTTTGGGTGAAGGATATAGAAATATAAGGATATGACAGTAGCCACACTCTCTTGCTAGAACTTCTAAATTCTTTTTTCCTTCCTTTCTTTCTTTCTTTTTTTGTTTTTTTTTTTTTTTGATCCAAGACTGGGACTTGAACTTGGTACCTTATGTTTCCCCTCACTGGCTAGTGCTCTACCAAGTGAGCCATGTCTCCAACCCTATAACCTCCAATTTTTTGGTTTTTTAAACTGTATTTGTTAACATTTGTGAGGAAAATCAAATCTCTCATTTAAACAAATAATCTGCACTTTTTCTATGTAAAAATAAAATTAGCCAGGCCCGGTGGCTCATGTCTGTAATCCTAGGTACTCACGAGGGTGAGATTTGTGGATTGCAGTTCAAAGCCAGCCAGGGCACTAAATAACCTGAGACTCATCTCAATTAACCACTAGAAAACTGGAAGCAGTGCTGTGGCTTAAGGGGCAAGGCGGTAGCCTTGAGCTGAAGAGCTCAGGGAAAGCACCCAGGCCAAGAGTTCAAGCCCCACGACTGACAAAAAAAAAGTTAGTGGCACTGTGGCTCAAAGTGATAGAGTGCTAGCCTTGAGCTGAAGAGCTTAGGGACAGCACCCAGGCCCAGAGTTCAAGCCCCATGACCAACAAAAACAAATAAATGTAGTGTCAGTGGTTAATGCCTGTAATCCTTCTCACCCAGGAGGCTAGAATCTGGAAACTCCAGCCCAGGTAGAATTTCTTTGAGACTCTATGTCCAATTAACCATCTAAATGTCAGAATGGAGGTGTGGTCAAGGTGTATTATGCCAGTCATGAGCAAGAAAGCCATAGCAGCATGAAGTCCTGAGTTCAAGCCGGATACTTACACAAAATTAGCTTTTGGTTTATCATTTTTAATTTTTACTTATTTTTGCCAGTCCTGGGGCTTGAATTCAGGGCCTGGGCACTGTCCCTAAGCATCTTTTTCTCAAGGCTACAACTCTATCACTTAGCCACAGAGCCATTTCTGGCTTTTTATGTATATGTGGTACTGAGAAATCAAACCCACGGCTTCATGCACGCTATTCAAGCATTCTACTAAGCCATTTTCCTAGCCCACAAAATTAGCTTTATTAGGCTGTACATAGAATAATTGCTTTTCTATACTGAGAACTCAGTATACCTATAAGAAATATAAATTTTCTTTTTTTAGGATCTGTATAAATGTGGGAACAAATAATTTACCAGTAAACTTGGTTTTTTTGCCAGTTCTGGGGCTAGAACTCAGATCCTAAGCACTGTCCCTGGGTTTTCTCAAGGCTAGCGCTCTTCTACTTGAGCCACAGCACCATTTCTTGTTTTTTTTTCCCCCCTATGTATATGGTACCGAGGAATAGAACCTGGATCTCTGAGCATACTAGGTGAACATTCTTACCACTAGATCAAACTCCCAGCCCTGTCCTCTGATAATCTTGATGATTTCTATGCATTGTGTGTGTGTGTGTGTGGTGCGGGGGACCAAATTCAGGGCCTAATACAGCCATACCACATCCCATTTTTCTTTTCTTTTTTTGCCATTTGAATGCTGGGCCTGGGTGTTATCCCTGAGCTCCTTTTCCTCAAGGCTTCCTCACTTAAGCCACAGCACCACTTCCAGCTTTCTTTTTCTATGATGAATTGAGTCTCATGGACTTTTTTTTGCCGGAGCTGGCTTCAAACTGCAATCCTCAGCTCTCAGCCTTCTGAGTAGCTAGGATTTTAGTCATGAGGCACTGGCACTGTTTTTTTCTTCTTTTTGGATCCAGTACTGGAGCTTGAACTCCCATCTTGTACTCTCTTCATGGCTAGTACCCTACCACTTGAACCATGCCTCCAGTATGGCCTTCTGCTCATTAATTGGAGATGGAGGTTTCCGATTTTTCAGTTTAGGTTTGCTTCAAACTGTGATCCTCCAAGTCTAAGCCTCCTGAGCATCCAGGATTACAGACATGCACTCCATTAATTTTTCCAATTTTTAAAACCCAAGTCTTATCTCCAGGCAATACCCAAAGACTCTTTCTCTCCAAAACCTTTGCTAAATGACCTTAAAACAATGGATGCCTTTATAATACAAAGAGCAATACTGTTATTGGAAGAAACTTCTCAAGTTTCTCCTTCAGACCCATTCAATGGTGATTTTGTGAGGATTCATGGCTTCTTGGAGTTGAGCTGGAAAGGTAAGATTAAGGGAATTCATAACCTCTCTTTATGTCCTGCCGGTCCTGGGGCTTGAACTCAGGGCCTGGCTCTGTCCCTGAGCTTCTTTTGCTCAAGGCTAACACTCTACCACTTGGGCCACAGCACCACTTCTTGCTTCTTGTATATATGGTACTAAGGACTCACAGGCAGGGCTTCATACACGGTAGGCAAACATTCAATCACTAAGCCACATTCCTAGCTTAGCTACTACTACTTTTAATACCACCACTACCCATACTTTGGTAACAGAATGACTAGAGAAATTGGTGAAGAACACCCTTCCTTTCACGTTTATGTGTGAAAAATGCTATTTTCCAAACTGAGGAATGTTTCAAGTGGTACAGTGTTTGCACAGTAATCACCAGATGAAGAGTTAGTAAAACAAAGGAACAACATTAGGAGTCAATCAAAACCAAAACAGAAAACAAACAAAAACTACTATCCCAGGGTAGCTGGAGGGAGAGGGCTGAGTCTCAGGACAAGGCCTAAAAGGCATGCCCAATGAGGGTGTCAGGAGAGGGTCAAGGCCTATTTAGAGGAAAGTCTAAGACAATTTAAGTCTGCCTTGCTGCGTTCAGGATGAAGGAGAAACTTTGAGAACAGTTTCTTCCAATAACACACTATTGTTCTTTGTAAAGGCATCCATTATTTTAAGGTCATTAAGCAAAGGTTTTGGAGAGCAAGGAACTTTGGGGTTTCTCTGAGATATGGTCAAAATGGTGACTATGAAGAGGAATGATAATCTGAGAGGCTTCGGGAGACTAGAAAATGAGTTGACATATTGATCTCCAATGCTTCAGAGGGAGGTAAAAGATGGCTTGTTTTTACGTTATGCCAAATTTAAGTTCACAATCAAGTACATGAGTTGGTTGGCTAGGAAGCGTTCAAAGAGTGGGGATGAAGGTGAAGGCAGGATAAAAAACCAGATTTGGGATCAGCTTTATAGGAGCCTCAAGAAAGCGCCCCAGGCCAGGACACAGGGCTGCAACTCATCAAATAACTGGCCTCTCAGGTTCTCTGCTTCCTTTCACATCCGGAGCGACATACGCTGGGTCGTGTGGCCTCTTCTGGTCCCAAACCACAGCGTCCCAGCAGGGGACCGATGTAATCTTAAGGTACTCAAGAGGTTGAGATGTGAGGATCGCGGCTCGAAGCAAGCCTGGACAGGAAATTCCATGCTATCCTCATCTCCAGTTAATCACCAAAACCCAGAAGAGGAGCTGTGGCCCAAGCGCTGGAGCACTAACCTTAGCAAAAGGGGCTCAAGGACAGCGCCCAGGCCGTGAGATCAAGCTCCAGGACCCACACAAAGAGAACCCCAACCACCACAGCCCAGCCTCCTCTGGCGCCTACAAACGGCAATGCGGGCTCAAACGAGGGCACTGAGCTCCCGAGTGGCACGGAGGCTTCCAGTTCTTCTGGAATCGGATCTTCTGCGGTGTTCCCGCGGGTCGGGAGCCGAGATCGCCCGCGCTCACAGGTTGCCAGAGCCGCTTTCAGTGGCCCAGCCGCTCCAGGTTCCGCCGGAAGCCGGCTCGGCCACTTCCGCTTCCGGCCGGAAGTGCCTTGCTACTCGCTACTGAGAGCTTCCGGGGGTCTCCAAAGGGACTAACCGGGTCTCACCATGGCGGCCTCCTTGGTCGGAAAAAAGATCGTGTTTGTCACAGGGAACGCCAAGAAGCTGGAGGAGGTGCCGGGAGGGAGTGGGGGCCGACCGGGAGCGGGGAATAGGCTGAGTGGGGTTTCCCGGCATGGGACTCAAGCGGAGGCCCTGCCGGGAAGGATAGGTGGGAAGAGGCTGCGCTGCGGGGAAAGGAGCGGCGCCTCGTGGGGACGCCCCGAGGGTCGAGGTAGGGAAGAGAGTTTCCAGATGTCAGCACAGGGCACGTGAGCCCGGCGGTTGCGGGAGCTGGAGGAATGGCACCTGTAACAAGGGTCACCTCATGAGGTAGCCCCCAAACCGGTGGCTGATCAAGCCGCCTCTCGGATCCAGATACCTCTGCTTTTTCCGAAATGGCGGCGGGAGAACGTGAAATGGTTGCTCCAAATTGAGCGGACCACGGCCCATCACGGTCCAGAAATTGATTTAGTCACCTTGCACCTCTCTGTAGCGCGTGGTACCTTCTCTGGCCTATCATTATGGTTGTGGCCGACAGTTCTAGCAGAAGACAGGGTAACGTTTTGCATGCACCAGAGCCCTTGAAGATTTAAAGAATCTGTATGTTTTTTTGGTGGGAAGTATGAACCTAACTCAGGAGTCCTGGGTATCCTGATCTACACCCCACATCTGAGAAATAAATCTATCTAATCAGATGCTCATTAGTGGTACTGGGATCAGGCTCGACGTTACACTTGCTGAGATCCACTCTACAGCTGAGTCACACCTCCAGCTTAGATTCATGAAACAAGGATAGAAATATGATTGGTTGTGGCCAGGAGTTTGGCCTAGTGGTAGAGTGCTTGCCTAGCATGCACAAAGACTGGGTTTGCTTCCTCTGTGGCTCAAGTGGTAGAGCTCTAGCCTTGAGAAAGCCCAAGGACAGTGCTCGGGCCCTGAGTTCAAGTCCAGGACTGGCAAAAAGAAAAGAAAAGAAATATGACTGATCAAAAAGTATAAGGAGCTGTCTGTAAATCCTAGCTGAGGCTGAGATCTGAGAATCATGATTCATAGCCAGCCTAGGCAAGAAAGACATTGAGCTGGCCGCTGGTGGCTCATGCCTGCAATCCTAGCTACTCAGGAGGCTGAGATCTGAGGATCACAGTTCAAAGCCAGCCCAGCCACAAAAGTCCGTGAGACATTTATCTCCAATTAACCACCAGAAAACAAAAGTGGCGCTGTGGCTCAAGTGGCAGAGTGCTAGCCTTAAGCAAAAAAAATGTCCAAGGACAGTGCCCAGGCCCTGAGTTCAAGCCCGAAGACTGGGGGAAAAAAATGTATAGAGACTAAGGGTGTGGCACACTTGATAGAATGCCTACGAGAAAGTCTGAAGCCCTGGCTTTCTAAATAAAAATGTACAATCCAGTGCTAATAGGCTAAGTGGGGAAATGCAGCAAACCTGTTCGAGTTCATATTCTCTCTGTGTAGTGCTTCTTCCTTGGCATGGAGCAGAACTCCAAGTGAAATGTAGGGGATTATTGGCACTTCTATATGAGGGAAAGGGTGGTGTTCTCAGGAGCTAGGATCCAGCTAATGGGAAGCTTTGAGAGCTTGAGGCCAAATTAGTCAAGCAGATGGCAGTACCATCGTAATGAAGTCCATGTAAATTGGTTAGTGAACATCAGAACCCAAGCCTCTGGCTGAGAATATGACTTTTCTACATTTAAAGAAGGAGCTGTGGCCTAATGGTAGAGTGCTCACCTAGCATGCCCGAGCCTGAGTTCAAGTCCCAGGACTGGCATTAAAAAAAAAAAAGAAAGAAAGAAAGAAAAGAAGCTGTGGTAGCATGTGCCTGTGATCCTAGTACTGAGAAATCTGTGGCAGTAGGATAAAAAGTTTGAGGACAGGCCTAGCTTCTTAACAAGTTCAAAATTAACCTGAGATATGGGGCCGGGACTGTAGACTAGTGATAGAGTGCTCACCTAGCATGCACTCCTAGTATATGGTACCATTCCTTGGTACCATATACACAGAAAAAGCCAGAAGTGGTGTTGTGGCTCAGGTGGCAGAGCGCTAATCTTGAGCAAAAAGTGTCCAAGGACAGTGCTCAGTCCCTGAGTTCAAGTCCCAGGGCAGCCAAAACAAAACAAAAACAAAGATAGGACATGGGTCAAGCAATAGAGTACTTGCCTAGCAAATATGAGTCTCTGAGTTCAATCCCCAGTACCACCCTCACCCAGAAAAAGGGCTAAGATGGTGGGTGTGGCTCAGTGGTAGGTGGAAAACTTGCCTACCTTGTACAAAGGCCCAGAAAAAAAAAAAAAAGAAGGGTCTGAGTACCAAGAGAGTCTTCCTTGAAGATCACTTGAACTCTGGCTAAGCAGGGCAGTCTGCCTCTCTCCCTGTTGGTGCTATATATTCAACCCAATGCCTCATGCATGCTAGACAAGTGTTTTATCCTAGGGGAGAGTTTTTATCTCTTGGTATTCCATTGGCAAGGTGATGAACACTATTATGGACTCTTTGTCAGGAAAATAGTTTTTTTTTAATTTTCTTTTTGAGGTAGTGTTTTGCTATATAACCTCTGCTATTCTTGAACTCTCGACTCCTCACAGGAGGCAGGTGCCAGTGGCTCACACCTATAATCCTAACTATTCAAGAGGGTGAGATCTGAGAATCACAGTTCAGAATCATCCGGGTAAAAAAATCTATGAGACTCCAATTACACAAAAAGTTGGAAGTGGTACTGTGGCTCAAGTGGTGGTGTGCTAGCCTTGAGCAAAAAATTAGGGACAAGGCCAAGGTCCAGAGTTCAAGCCCCAGAACTGCCCCCTTCCCCCAACCAGAAATCCTGTCTCAAAACAAAACATGGAAACTGAGAGGATTATTTTGCTTTGTTGTCTACATTGGCAATTGAAAGAGTGCTAACTTTCAATTGGAAGTAAAGAATGTTTCATCCTATCCAGTCACCTTCTAGAACTCTGGATGACCCTTGATAGGAAGATAGTTGGGGTGCCTAAGAGCAGTGAGACGAGAAGTGTTCTGAATGTGGGGAAAGGGATAGGCACAAATGGACATGTGAAATTAGAAGAGGGGCAAATGGCATGTAAGGTTGCTGAGATAGGGACTCAAAAGTTACGATAAGCCTCATGGGACCAGCTTGGTAAGTTTTAGGGGATCAGGGAGAGTTAGTAGATAACAAAGTTGGATGACAACTCACAGTATAATAGAGAATTCTCAACTGATAATAAATGTTCTTTTATTTTGGAACAGGTCATTCAGATTCTAGGTGATAAATTTCCATGTACCTTGGTGGCACAGAAAATTGACCGTATGTTTTTGTTTTTGTTTTATTTTTTAAAAGATGGTTCGATTTCTCTGTCTTCCTGTGACCTGACTGTGTATATATGTGTCTGTTTCCCTGACAAGTGCCTGAGTACCAGGGAGAGCCGGATGAAATTTCCATACAGAAGTGTCAGGAGGCAGCTCGCCAGGTACTTATCCTCTGCTTGTCCACATTCGATCCTGGGGCATTTGCCTCCTGGGAACAAATAGAACAGTAGAGAAAGCATTTCAAAGACCTGCCCAAGCACAGCTCTGTTGGCATCAGTTAAAATTGGCTTTGAAACAATGCCTTCCTGTTCCAACCCACACCCTTCTGCTTCTCAGGTACATGTGTTCCAGCCCTACATTTTCCCCACACACATCCATCCCTGCAGGCACACATCTTTGGAGAACTTAGGAGCATGTTATGAATAGTCAAACTGCCTGTATGTGAATCCCAGCACCTGCTTTGTCTGGAGTAAGCTTTATACCTGTCAGTGCTCCAGTGTTCCCATCTCTAATATGGAGGTGAAGGGAGCTCGTGCTGTGGTTCTTGATGGCCTTCTGTCTGCTTACCTTAACTAGCTATAGGCTTGGCCCTAGCCAAGGTGGCTTGGGGATGTATTTCTGATTGCAAGTCTCAGCCTTGTGTGTCCTTATGCTGCAGGTACAGGGGCCTGTACTGGTGGAGGATACCTGTCTGTGCTTCAATGCCCTTGGGGGACTTCCTGGCCCCTACATGTAAGTGATCCCTCCTTACAGGGTCCTTAAACCAGAAAAACAGAGCCTGGTACCAGTGGCTTAGTTTTTAATCCTACATACTCAAGAGGCTGAGATCTGAGGATCATGGTTCAAAGCCAGCCAAGGCAGGAAAGTCTGAGAGACTCTTAATTCCAATTAACCACTAGAAAAATGAAAGTGGTACTATGGTTCAAAGTGATAAAGCACTGGGCACAGTGGCTCCCGCCTATAATCCTAGCTACTTTGGGGGCTGAGATCTGAGGATCAGGGTTCAAAATTAGCAGGGGCACAAAGTCTTTGAGACTCTTATCTCCAATTAACTAGAAAACTGGAAGTAGCACTGTGGCTCAAGGGGTAGGGTAGTAGCCTTGAGCTGTAACGCTCAGGGACAATGCCTAGGCCCAGAGTTCAAGTCCCATAACCTACCAAAAAAAAAAAAAAAAGGAAAAAAAAAGTGATTAGTACTAGCCTTGAGTGAAACAGTGCCGAGGTCCTGAGTTCAAGCCCCAGGATTGGCAGAACAAAAGAAAAAAACCCTCAGCAAAACAAATGATTAGTTATCTGATATTTTGGATCATTCACTGTAGGAATACCGAAGAGGAGTGCCTTTCTTTTGTAAAGTGTGAGAATGTGATTATGTAAGCGGAGTTGGAAAAGAGAAACCCATTCATTTCAGAGGTTCACACATAGGCAGATCAGTTTCACAAAAAAGGAAATAAGAAAGTTGAGATCCACAAACAAATTTCCTTAAAACTATCCAATGGCCTGGCCCCCTTGGGTTTGAATATTTTTAGAGTACAAGTTGAAGATGCTTCTGTTGGAGACAGTGGTACAGAAATGTTCCTGCTAGGTTTTGTTTTGTTTTGCCAGTCCTGGGGCTTAAACTCAGGGCCTAAACACAGTCCTTGGCTTTCTCAATGCTAGCACTCTACCACTTGAGCCATAGCACCACTTCTGACTTTTTCTATGTATGTAGTACTGAGGAAACAAATCCAGGGCTTTGTGTCTGCTAGGCAAGCACTCTACCACTAGGCCATACTCCTGGTCCATCCTGCTGGGTTTTGAGTATACATATCTAGCTTTTTGATGTGAGCCAGGCATGGTGATGCACTCCTGTTAAGGTCAACATTTGGGAAGTTGAGGCAGGAGGATGGCAAAGTTTGTATTACATAGTGAGACCCTGTTCTCAAAGATAAGTAGAACTGGGCACTGGTGGCTCGTACCTATAATCCTAGCTACTCAGGAGACTGAGATGTGAGGATCTTGGTTTGAAGCCACCCGGATGGAAAAGTCTGTGAGACTTTTATCAATAAGCTGTATGCCCCACCCCCAGCAAAAAAAAAAACCAAAAAGACTGGAAGTGGCTCAAGTGGTAGAGCGCTTTGAGCAAAAGAAGTTCAGGGATAGTGCTCAGGGCCTAAGTTCAAGCCCCAAGACTGACACGGAAAAATAAACACATTTTGGATAACCAGTCTGTTTGCCAAAGCATTTGCACTGTACATACTTAAACCTGCAGTATATATTGATCTACATCCTAACAGGCCATCCTCATTACCAGCCTTCCCTACTGTCATGACCTTTTAGCATTATAATTTGGGGAATAGGAAATGTTACCACGTGCAGTTTTAAGTTGTCTTTTCCTAGTTACCAGTGAGAAGGTTGAGGCTTTTATTTACTTAGGGCTTATTGCCTGTTTGCCTGCATGCCCTTCTGCTTACATGTCTCTATCTGTCTGTTATTGCAGACTGAACCAAGCATGCTATGTGCAGGAGTTCTATCACAGAGCTGTACCCTATCCCCAAGATTATTGCTCTTAGTTTTGAGTTGAGGCATTCTTTTTCCTTTTGGCTGTCCCACAGTGCTGATCCTTTTAGGGTGGAACCAGAGAAGGCGATAGGAAGATTCATTTGCTCCTAATGTCTGATCATTCCTTATTTCTTTTGCAGAAAATGGTTTCTGGAGAAGTTACAGCCTGAAGGTATTGTCCCCATTGTTTTTCCCTTGGATCTGTTGGAATTGAGAATCCTTGGGTAGTTTTGAAAACAGAAAGGTCTACTAGAAATTAGACCTCCTGCCTCTAGCCTCAACCATTGGGCCTCCATTTACCTTCCCTGTCTGAAACCTGACACTCACCTTTCCTTGTACTCCAGAGATCACTGAGACAGGGAGGAGAAGGTGAGGGATGGGTGGTAAAGATGTGATTTAAAAGCTGTGATTGTTAATTCTGGCTCTGAAGAAGGACATGACCCACCAGGCACTGGTGGCTCATGTGTAGAATCCTAGCTACTCAGGAGACGGAGACCTGAGGATTGTGGTTCAAAGCTAGCCCTGGCAAGAAAGTCTATGACACTGTTATCTCCAATTAATCAAAAAAAGTTAATCACAGCTGGACACTTCCTAGTAGTAGAGTGCTAGCTTTGAGCAAAAGGAGCTTAGGAACAGCACCCAGGCCCAAAATTCAAGGCCCAGGCCCAGCAAAAAAAGAAAAAAAGAAAAGAAAAAGAAAGGGAGGGGAAGGGGCGCTTGATCCTAGTGACAACCTGTGGGCTCTGCTTCATCCAGGGCCTTGCCTGATCTGGGGGCGGGGGTTGTGGGGGACAGTCCCTCTCAAGTCTGAATTGTTTATACCCTACCACCTACCTGGTTATGCTAGAGTTTTCCCTTTTTTTTTTTTTTTTTTTGCCAGTCCTGGGCTTGAGCTCAGGGTCTGAGCACTGTCCTTGGACTTTCTCAAGGCTAGAGCTCTACCACTTGAGCCTCAGCACCACTTCCGGCTTTTTTCTATGTAGGTGGTACCAAGGAATCGAACCCGGGTCTTCGCACATGCTAGGCAAGCACTTAACCACTAGGCCAAACTCCTGGCCCCGAGTTTTCCCTTTTTAGGTCCTTTAAAAGTAGGTACTTTTTAAGCCTTGAGTGGTGCATTCTCCATAACCCTAGCATTCAACAGGCAGGAGTTTAAGGCCTACAATAGCAAATTGAAAGTCAGCATACTTTGTCTTGAAAAGCTAAGGGTTGGGTTGTAGCTCAGTTGTAGATTCACTTACCTAGCATATGTGAGGCCCTGAATTCCAACCCTAAACATGCACAGTAGTAAAATAGAAAATAATGCCATAAATGTGTCATTTTTGTCACTTAACAAGCCAACCATGGAAGTAGTGCTGTGGCTTAAGGTCATAGAGCACTCAACATGAACAGTATCCTAAAGCAAATCATAAACATGCATGGTTCTTCAGTCTGTATCTGTGAGAATTGAAAATTTTTGCAAACGTTAACCAATCAAAATTAGATGTAAGTGTAAAATGTGTGTGTGTGCGCGTGCATGCGTGCGCGCGTGCGCGCTTACTGCTTCAGACAGAACCTAGGGCCTTAAGCATGTAAAGCATACACTCTATCACTGAGCAGTACCCTCAGCTAATTTCTCACTCAGTATTGTTTGGGGACAGGGTTCCTGACTTGCAGCAAAAATGCCTTCTTATAGATGGGAACCAACAAGTTCCACATTGCAATGATTCACACTTTTTTTTTTTTTTTTTGCATTTTACAAACCCTTATGCCAGCTAGCTGATAACCAGTTTCAAACTTCAAAGTGGCCCTAATCTCAGCTCTCATGAAGGCCTGGAGTGAAACTCTTGTGGCCTCTCCTTCCCATCTGGCTTCAATCCAACTTTGGGAATTCCTTTCTTTTTGGTGTGGGGGGGGTGTGGTAGAGTGGCTGAGCAGCATGGAGGTACTGAGACTTTGCTGTACTTGTCCCTAGGTCTCCACCAGCTTCTTGCAGGCTTCGAGGACAAATCAGCTTATGCTCTCTGCACCTTTGCTCTCAGCACAGGGGACCCAAGTGAGCCTGTACGTTTGTTCAGGGGCCGGACCTCGGTAAGTATCCACTCAGATGCAGTTATCCTTTGTGCCACCAGACGGCGCAGCACAGGGACAATTATCAGGACCTTGCTGGGAGGCATTCTTGGACACCAGGGTTAAAAGCATTGTCAATCCCCAAACTTAGTTGACCCCTGAGGCCCCCTGGTTCAGCTCTTGAGGTATGATGTGCCCAGATCTCTCCACCAAGGGCCCCAGTAAGAAGAGGTTGTGCAAACTGAAAGCTACATCTATAGGTCAGATGTTACACCCATATCTCCTTATCCATCTGCCAAGGCTGCAGCTTCCCTCAGCTTTCTCACAGCTTTCCACAGAATTTTTGGGTCTTTTTATTTTGTTGATGTCGGAGATCGAAACCAAGACTTCACATATACTAAGCAAGTGCCTGATCAATGAGCTACTTACCCAGTCAAGAATTTTTACCCAGTCCAGAATTTTTATCCATCACCTAAGCTAATACCTCCACATTTGCCTATCAGATCACTAGAGATAGCTGCATTTCCCTTGGTCCAGTCGTCCCTCCTAGGTGATCAACACCCCTCTCCTTCTGTTTGACTGTGGCAGGGCTATGCCTTCTGCACTTAACTGCCAAATCCCTCTGCCAGGTTAAAATGTAGAAACTCCCTGGGACTGTTCACAGATACTTCATTTTACTATGCCTGGTTATTTTATTTTTAGTAGTAAAAGAACATAACATGAATGTAACTTCTAAAAGTGTATAATACATCAGTGCTAAGCATGTTTATACTGTGGTATAATAGATCCCACTTACGTATAAGGAATATTTAAAAGAATATTTTCTTGTGTGAATAGCCCTCCATTCTCTGGATTTCTCAGTAACCTTTAGGTTGCCCCCACCTCTGGGCACTTGTAAATAATGCCAGGTGACATAGAAATACAACAGGTTATTGCTGCTTTTCCAGAAACCTCCACTTAGCCACAGGTCTCACTTTCTGTAGGGAGTAAAGAGCAGCTAACTGTCGTCTGCATGATTGTAGTC
The DNA here is from genome assembly GCF_031878675.1 of Megascapheus bottae. Lineage (NCBI taxonomy): Eukaryota > Metazoa > Chordata > Mammalia > Rodentia > Geomyidae > Megascapheus > Megascapheus bottae. The sequence goes on along the minus strand of NC_143526.1, from coordinate 26,752,693 downwards.
CCTGCTATTCCACTTTCAGTTTGGTCTGCCTCATGGGCTTTGTTCCTTGCCAGTCCCAAGTCCCGGATTTTCCCTGAGGTTGCCTTGTTTCTTCATCTTGTTCTGTTTTCACCTGTGCTCATTCTCACTGATGTGCTGGATGTGCCTTGTCATAGGCACACATTAGCCAAGTGGGCTTTTTAGCAAGTTAAGAGATACCAAGCTCCACTCCATTCTAGCACTCCTGTATCAACTATCTGTGACACATAGAGCATTCTGTCTTAACATTAAAAAAAGTTAGGGCTGGGAATGTGGCTTAATAGTAGAGTCCTTGCCTAGCATGCATGAATCCCTGGGTTTGATTCCTCAGTACCACATAAACAGAAAAAGTCAGAAGTGGTGCTGTGGCTCAAGTGGTAGAGTGCTAGCCTTGAGGCAAAGAAGCTCAGGGACAGTGTCCAGAGCTTACGTTCAAGCCCCAGGACTAGCAAAACAAATAAAAAGAAAAAAGTTTCTTTTTGTGTACTGGTACTTGAACCCATCAAGGCCTCTGGTTTTTTACTCACGCTGGTGCTGTCACTTAGTCACATGTCCATTCTGGCATTTTGCTGGTTAATTGGAAACAGCCTCAAACTTTTCTGTCTGACTGACTTGAAACCACAATTCTCTGATCTCGCTCTCCTAGTAGTTAGGATTACAGGTTCACGAGCCAAGTGTCCAGCTTCAATTTATTCTTTTGCCTTGTGTGTGTGTGTGTGTGTGTGTGTGTGTGTGAGTGAGTGAGTGTATGTACACATGCTGATATTGGGGCTAGAACTCAGGGCCTCATGCTCTCACTTGACATTTTTGTTCGAGGGTGGTACTCTACCACGCTACCAGCTCCAGTCCTGGTTTTTTGCTGGTCAGTTGGAGGTAATCTCTGGAATTTGCCTGCCCAGACTGACTTCAAACCATGATTCTCAGATTTCATCCTCCTGAGCATCTAGCATTACAGGTGTGTGCCACCAGTTCCTGCTTATTTTTTACATTTTAAAAATAGTAAAGACTGATTTTAGTTATGGTGTTCAACAGCTCATTGGGTTCTTGTAAGGCACTTTGCCTTTGTTAATTATTCCTTTGACTTCCGTACACTGTTTATTTGGCTTGCACTGGGAAGGTTGTCTTGTGATTCTAGTACTAAGGACACACTGCAGGTGCAGTGTAGGTACTCAGAAAATCTGTCACTTGAGTGACACTTGAGTGGTCCAGTAATTGGACTTGGTGGCACAGCTCTCTACTTGCATGGCTCTCTTGAATTGATATTTAGGCGCAAATTCCCATCCTGTCATGCCCATGAGTTAAACCAGTACTTTTTACGTGCTATACTAATTATTTCTTGTTTGTTTGTGGTATGGGGTATTGAACTCAAGACCTTGCACATGCTAGACAAGTGCTCTACCAGTGAGTTACTTTCCCAGTCACCTCCCATGTACTTTTTTTTTTTTTTTTTTTGCCTATCCTGGGCCTGAGCTCAGGGCCTGAGCACTGTCCTAGGACATTCTCAAAGCTAGAGTTCTACCACTTGAGTCTCAGTACCACTTCTGGCTTTTTTCTATGTATGTGGTACCGAGGAATTGAACCCCGGTCTTCATGCATGCTAGGCAAGCACTCTACCACTAGGCCAAACTCCCTTGTACTTTTGAAAATGCCATGCACAGAGAAGCCGTTAACTTCCTATTAGGAATACATGTTTTGTCTTAATTTCTCAAAATAAAGAGAGAGTTGTATTGGTGACCAGTCAGATTCACAATTCTTGCTATACCCTTGCTCTGAATTGTATACAGGTATTCATCACACATGGACCCTTTGAACTGCATTTGAGTGTTTAATCAAATTCCCAAATAGCCAAATTCAAACCAGATGCATCTCCAGTTATACCTGTCTCCTGTTTCCTGTGGCAGGGCCGGATTGTTGTGCCCCGAGGCTGCCGGGACTTTGGCTGGGACCCGTGCTTTCAGCCTGATGGATATGAGCAAACGTAAGGAGCTCCACTCCCTTCCCTGGGGTGTGGGCTTGGGTGGGCACCCTGCCCAGGTGCTGGCATGTGGGTATGGGTGGAACAGGCTCAGGAGTGCCATTCCAGCTGAAAGCAGCTCTGCTGGGGTGGACTCAAGGAATCCAGGTGGCCCAGCCCACACACCAGGGCGGATCAGGTGTCCTGGCTCTTTCTCCACTTACCCCAGAGCAGCTGTGTGACCCGTGGCTTCCCTCTCTGGCCTTGGCTTATCGAGAGGTTTAAAGCTGAGAGTTTTGTAGGATTGTCACGTGCCCTAATCTGGACTGGGAAAATGTTCCAACGTTTGCAGTCTCTGGTGGAAACATAAACCCGATGGTGCTGGATGGATGCTCTCCCAGTTTCCCGTTAGCCACCTTTATGTATGTGATGCATACATCTACTCTTATTAGATTTGGTCTTTCCAGGCTGGAGGCCCTAGAGTGTGTGACCAGAGGCCTCAACAATAGCCACACAAGGCTGATGGAGGACATAGTGAAGCAGCATTGTCCAAGAATGCTCTTGACTGACAAGTATCTGCACTATGGTTGCATGGCCACTGGGCGCATATAACCCAGTGAAGTGTTTGCAGTGTAATTAGAGGCACTGAGTTTCTTCAGTGTGTGGGTAGTGCCTACTATACTGGATAGTGGTCTAGAGCCCACAGATCAGTGTGTCTTCATACCTCACTGGATCACTGCAGTCCTCTCACAGAATTTGGGCTGCTGGCCAACCACCAGGCATCCCCCCACCCCCCATGCTATGTTTGCATTGTCAGGTCCACTGCTTCTTGTCCACAGCTGACAAAGCTGATCAAACATGCAGCTCGTCTGTCTCCAGCTTCCCTTAATGACTTTTGGACACATTAGAGCAAATGTTAATATCTTTCCATGCTTATTAAGAAGGGTTTCTACCTACATAAGAACTTAAAACTATCCAATTAAATTTAACAGTAGCTGGGGATCCCTGGCTTTGCTTCTTCAAGGCTCCTTGAGTTTGAGGCTCCGGGGTGAGTTTGGAGTTACGTCCTTCCAGGATCTGGTTTCTGTGTCGTCTGAGCTGCTCCTTTTACCCCCTTAGGTATGCAGAAATGCCCAAGGCTGAGAAGAATACCATCTCCCATCGATTCCGGGCCCTGCTGGAGCTACAGGAATACTTCGGCAGTGTGACTCCTGGGCCTAAAGGTGGTCACTTGGGCCCAGGATCTGGAGCGAGCTAGCCAGAAACCAGCTCATCCTAAAGGCCACCTCCACGATGCCCATCAGGAGTGCCCTCTGCTCCGGGCATGGGGCAGCCTCACCATCCCGGTATGGAAGAGCAGCTGGCTCTGCTTTGAGAAGCTCTGGGCAAGTTGAAGCCTGACTCTTGCCCCAGGAATTCAGTGGTTGCTCCTGTAGCCTCTGGGCCTGAGATCCTGACAGGACCTTAGGTGTTTAAAGCAGCCTTGGCAGGATTGAGTGTGTGGGTAAGAACCTCACAGATGGCCGTTGATGTTTTGAAAGTGCAACAAATGAAAATTTTGGAAGGGATTTGTTTCCAAAATAAACTCTATATTTGCTTTGAGCCCTGCTCCAGGCTGACATCTCGGTCCCCTTTGGCAGGTACAGGAAGCCTTATGAATGAGGGTGGCAAAGGGGCAGTGCCATTGCCAAGGGTATCCATCTGCCCTTGCTAGCTGGTGTTACATCTTCTCTACTTGTGCTTTTTCTTCAATCTTGTGTGTATGTGTGCACATGTGGGTGTCAGTTCTGAGCTTCCTGTTATTACTCAGCTCTTTTGCTCATGACTGGTGCTCTACCACTTCAGCCACATGTCTGCCTGGCTTTCTGCTGGTTATCTGGAGAATCTCAAAGATTTGTCTGTCCCGCTGGCTCTGAATGAGCATCCTCACATCTTAGCCTCCTGAGTAGTAGGATTCCAGGTGTGAGCCACAGATGCCTTCCTTCTCTTATTATTAAAGTCATGGATCATGAGTCACAGACTTGCTTCTCTCTGCCAGATTCATGCTGCCTCCCCCAACCCCTCAATTAGGTGATGTCTGCTGGTCTTCACTGGATTGCGGGGTGGACTTGTGGAATGTCACTTTTACTTTGTTTTTGTACATTGGAGCAACTAAAATGTTTCTGATTATAATGCCAAGTTATTTTTGGGTGTGAGGACATGATGGAATGCGTGCTGGCACAACATAATTCAGCCTGGAGACTTAGCCCCCAGGAAGCCTGGCTCAGCAGCCCCTAACTCTCATTGTGCCCTCTGGAAGTGACTTTGGGGACCAAGATGGCTACCTTGGATTTCATGCAAGTCATTCTCTTGTGAAGAAGGGTACACAGTTTCAAAGATGTCTAGAAACTGTCGGGCAGTCACAGAAAGCAAAAGTGGGGTCTCAATGCAGGTGGGTCCCTCCCAGGCTAACCTCTGCTCTTAGCAGCTCTGAAATGCCTTTCTTTTAATCTTTGTTCCTTATAGCAAGATGGCTCTAGACCTAAGTTCAACCTACTGAGAATGGTGTCTACGGGGGAAGAGCAATTCCTGGGCGAGGTCAGAGCATCCTTACTTCTCTGACATCCCCAGCTCAGTGGTTTCCTCAGAAGTGCTGGCATACCACCCCGCACCCTGCTCATCCCCCTGAGCACAGCGCCTGCTTAGTCTCTGTGTGAGAGGATGTCTGAGCCACTGCTTGTCCCATGACTGATGGGACAGGGCTCTACCCAGACAATTGAGGAAGGGGCCACCAAGACAGAACCTGTACCTCACGGGAAGGGTGGATGTGGCTTGCCAGGGCACCCTGGTATTTGCTGAGCTCCTTCCTGAGACCTGGCCTGTGTGCACATTAAACTTTATTGACTTTAGTTATCTTTACAAATTGGACCGTGGACAACAGACTCGAACCAACCTCTCATCCTAGAGCCTAGTTTCAGCTGTTTCCCTGTTCAGCAACAGGGGCAGGCGGGGCAGGGCCTACTCCAACACCATTCAGCCTGCAGGTGTTTGCCATCTTTCTGCTTACTGAGAGGTGTGTGTGTGTGTGTGTGGTGTGGCTCAATCTCACAGCCTCAAGCTCTTAGTCCAGCTGTGTGTGTCCACGTGTGCCAGGAATGGAGCTTGAACTGAGGGGCCTTATGTTCTCACTTGGCTTCTTTGCTCAAGGGTAGTGTTCTAGGTTAACTGGGGATTAAAGTCTGGGATTTGGACTGGAAATGTGGCTTAGTGGTAGAGTGCTTGCTACCATGTATGAAGCCCTGGGTTTGATTCCTCAGTACCATAGAAACAGAAAAAGCCAGAACTGGCACTGTGGCTCAAGTTCAAGCCCCAGGACTGGCAAAAAAAAAAAAAAAAAAAACCAAAAAACTGGGATTTGTCTGCCCAGGCTGACTTTGAACTGTTAACCTTTCTTGCCTCTGTTCAGTCTTTGTCTCTTTTCTGTGTGTATATGTATCGTGGGTTGGGTCTTTTTTGTTTTTGTGGGTCATGAGGCTTGAAGTCAGGATTTGGGTACAGTCCCTGAGCTTTTTCACTCAAGGCTAGTGTTTTACCACTTGAGCCACAGCTGCACTTCCGGTTTTCTGATGGTTAATTGCAGTTATATAAGTCTCACTAACTTTCCTGCCTGGGCTGTCTTTGAATCATGATCCTCAGATCTCAGCCACCTGAGTATAGAGGATTACAGGCATAAGCCATCAGCACTTTTTTTTTGCCTGCTCTCTACCACTTGAGCACACCTTTAGCCCCATAATTGCTTTGTAGGAATTCTTGTTTTAGGTGTCAGTCCCTTTTGTTTTAGATGGAACAAATCTCTTCACTCACTACCTTAGCGCAAAACTAGGTGTGCAGGGCATTTGTGAAGCCAGAGCCCTTAAAGAAGTCATGGCAGCACCTGTGAGCCCATCTTCCAGTCTGCCGTTGTTGCACACAGGTGTGCACAGGGGCACTCCCTGAACCTCAGAGCGTGTTCCTGCTGATGGCTGCTACTGTCCTGGACCCTGGCCAACAACCAAATGAGCAAACAAAAGCATGGCCTACCTTTATCTTCTACCAGTCACTGTCACTGTGCGACCCTCCAGTATATGCCCTGCATCCCACACTGCTCACCACCCCCAGCCACGGCACCTTGCCACTCTCAAGCCCTTCCCCCTGAGCCCTTGCATATGGTAAAATCATTCCTGTACATGCCGAGAATCGGCGGCACACAGAGGCCTCCCAGATCACCACCCATGCAGGTGGCGCTCCACATACAAGTCCTTCCCAATTCACTTCCGAGTGTGGGCTGGGATGGCAGGGATCGAGGCAGCATACAGAAGCCTAGAAATAGATTTATTCTCTAATGTGCATACAGTGAGTTCCTTACATAATCAAGGAAATGTTTTCTCTCCCAGGCATCAACTCTTTTATCAAAAGAAAATCCACCCTGCTTAGTCCCACCCTAGGCAATGTTCCTGACCCAAAGCTCAAGGCTAATGGGGAGAGTGGTGAGCACACAACATCAAATCCCAGTCCTAGTCCTGGAAAACAGCCGTGAGGACACACAGCAACAACCCGGACACCCACATCTCCCTACATAGCCACAGATCCAGCCTGGGAGGGTGGGGAGAGTTGGTGAAGGGGAGTGGCCAGGTCCTGCCAGTCAGGGTCTATATTCTGCATCCATGGCATCCAAGTATTTGGCTTCAATGATTTGGGGCAGCAGTTTGTAGCTGGGGGAAGAGGGAGAAGTAAGAAGGTAAGCAGTGAATGGTCGGAGGAGAAAGCGGCAGGTACCCACCTCAGTCTGCCCTCTCCCAGCACTGGGTTGGCTTCCCTGCCCTCTGCATCTGTCTGTCTGTCCATACCGTATAGGGATCATGGCAATCATGATGAGTGGAAAGATCATTTTCAGGTAGGGCAGGGAGCTCATGCCAAAGGCACAGAGCAGCAGCAGCTGCAGGATCTGCAAGCCTGTGAAGTAGTGGATCTTCCTCTGGGGTACCCTCCGGATGTAGTGTGTGGGCGGGTATGACGTCTGTGGGTAGCAATGGCCAGGTGTAGGCAGGAATGGCCGGGTCCCCAATCCCACAGTTCTTCCTCAGGCTAAGGACTTACCTGCTCCTTGAGCAGCAGGGCCACACGTGAGAAGAGCTGGTTGCCATCCAGGGAAGTGAGTGCAATGTAGAGGAAGAGGCCATAGAGCACAGGCTTGGAGATGTACTGCAGCGGCAGGGGAAGCAGCAACAGGGAGAGGCCCACGAGGATGCTGGCCCCCAGGGAGGTCAGCCGAGTCTCTTTCACATTCACAATCCTGCAGGGCCCAGAGCAAAAGGCCACACTCCCATCTTGGGCCACTGTCGCTGGACTCTTTCTCCAAGTCACATGCCTCCCTAGATTATGTGACCCAAGATTCCCCTTGCTTCAAGTCCACATAGCTCTTGTCCCCAAGTGTCCAGGGGCCACACACACACACACACACACACTCACACTCACGTCTCATGGATGAGCCCATTCTCCACACTATCTTCTACTGAAGCCAGGGCTCGCACATGCAGTGGGGAATGTGGGTAGGCAGCATGGATCCAGGGTAACCCGAACAGAGATAGCCCCGTGTTGATGATGGCCAGTAGCAAGAGGTCCCAGTGGTAGGCAGTGCCCTTCACCAGCCTGCAGAAGACAGGCACACATGGACATAGCCACCCTTTCCCCTGAGAAGGCTGAGTAGCTCTCTTAGCTCCACCCTCCCCAGTTCCATACCTGTTCTCTGGTGCATTGACCAAGGCAGCTACTAGGTTCTGCTCCACAAAGAAGAGCAGGGAGAGCAGGAAGCCAAGGATCATGGTACTGCCGATCGCCTCCAGGGACAGCGACTGCATGTGGGCTAGCTTGAAGAGGTTCCCACTGGGGTTGTAGCTAAACTTGCTCACTGCAGCAGGGGACAGGCTCCTGCTTAGCTTGCAGCCCCCAGGGAATAAGCCCATGCTGCCCTGCCCTCTTCCCCATGTTCCTCCTTAGGGTGCAACTTACTCTCGACTTCCCGGAAGCAAGAAGAGCTGATGATGGTGCAGCAGAGCACTGCGATGGGCAGGGCACAATCAGACAGGACCTCACGCACGCGGGGATGCAGGTAGGGACTGGAGACAACCAGCACATGAGCATGGCCTGGGCAACAGTTGGTCCTGCCCCCCGACTCCTGCCCCCCTCACCTCTTTTTGAACTGGTAGAGCGTATAGCCCAGCCAGAGTGTGCCCAGCATGATGAGGAGGCTGAGGACTGCGGTTGCCCGGTCCGGGTGCATGGTACTAGAGTGGTCTTCCTCTGCTACCTGGGGGGGGCTGTCCAGGAGGCTGCTGTTGAGGGTGCTGTTGAGGGTGCTATTAAGGGTGGTACTGATGCCCAGCAGGTTCACCAGAGACGAACTTCTTTTTGTCTGGTAGCCGTGACCATAGTAGTACTTCCAGAAGACTGTGGAACAGGCCAATAAGCCTCAGTCATCTGAGCTCTGAAGTCGGAGCCCAGCTTCCTCCTGGATGGGGAGGGAGGGCGTCCAGGAGAGGGAGACAGAGTGAAAAGGGGGAGGATCCTGAAGGAAGATGGCCTCTAAGTGGAGGTAGAGGGGAAAAGGAAGAGTACTCTAACCTTGTAGCAACCTTTCTACTGACCTGCTCATCTAGGCCACCATTCCCACATCTCTGACATCCCATCATGACTGGCCCAGTGCCTCTTCCCCCATCTCTGGGCCCATGTGGGGCAGCCTTGCCACCCATGTGGGGCTGCTGCTCTCCCTGCTCTGCCACTCACAGCTCCCAAAGCTGTGAGCTCCACAGCTGACCATGGGAAGGAGGAACCTGAGCCCCACCCCATCTCCTCTGCCCGATGAGGCCATAGGCCAGAGCTTTCCATCCCAGCTTAGCTCTTTTGTAGATGGCTCACACTCACTTTTGTCCATGCCTTTCACAGCATCTAGCACGAATGTGATCGAGATGAACAGGGCAATTATCTCTTCCATGGACCTACAGGAACCAATATGCCTCGTAAGAGGGGGTTGTTACTAGGGAAGAGTAGGTCGTCCCTGAGCCTCTGCAGAGACTACCCCAACCCCACATTAATGAAGAAGACCAACGCCTCAGGCTTTGCCCAATGAGTCTGCCATAGCCCCTTGGGAAGTACCACCTGCCCCCCTGAATTACAGGAACTCAAGAGGCTGCCACGAGGCAGACCCAGATCCCTGGCCTTGAAGGACCCGCAACAACTCGGTCAGAACCAGTCACCTCTTGAAGAGACTCATGACCAGGCTGAGGTTGAAGAATGCATAGAGTGCGAGGAAGAAACTGTTCCACAGGCCCGTCCATGCATAGAAAGCGTTGAAATCCAAGTTGTAGTCGTCACAGATGACACGGATCACTGCAAGCAGTGGGGTAGGGTGGGCGGTCAGAGCTCGGCTTGGACCCGGAACCTCAAGCACCATCTCCCACTTCAACCCCCACTGCACCCTGGATGTAGATGGCCAGGGGAGCGGTTGTCAGTAATATCACCAGCGGCTGCCCGGAGAAGAGCGCGTACACAAGGCCTCCGATGCTCTGCCCTGCTATGGTCTTCTGGACATCTGTGGAGAGACATGGGCAGGTCAGCTGTGCAGCCTGGGACCCTGCCCAGCACACACCCCACTAGTCACCAGCACCTCACCAATGGCGCCGTTTGTGTTCTCATCATTGAAGGATCCAAAAGCCAGGGTGGGCAGGAGGCAGGCAAAGTAGAGGAACAGGGTGGTGGTGATGTGTTTACACACAACTTTGTTTTTCCCGATGAGGCCTAGGAATGGAGGATGGGGCAGTATTGTTGGAAATGCAGCATGGGCACACACGTGGTTCTGGGGCCTGAATAGCTGAACTCTGGGCCACATACCATCCGTGAAGTCCAGGGGGTACACGGGAAGCCTGCGCAAGATGTCTTCCCGGATGCCTTTCCCAAATCGCAAGAAGTCCTTGAACTTCGGGGGCTGGGGAGAAGACGATACTTCTTAGCCCCAACTGTCCCATGACCCCAGCCACGCAGGCCCACCTCTCTCCTGTACCTTTGGATGTTTGTGAGAAGGGAGGGAGATCATGCTGTATTCCCATAACGTTGGCATCGCCATGGTGAGCTGTTGCCGCTGGTGCACCAAGGCCTCCTTGAATTCTTCCTCCGTGTGAGTCATCAGAAGCTTCTGTCGGAAGGTGATGTCCGAGAACATGGTGGCAAATGTCCGTGCCACCTCCATCCCTGTCTTGGTGCTCTTCTGGAGTTGGAGGATGTGAGAGTTACGTGTGCAGCCTTGGAGCATAGGGAAGGCCCTGCCCTTCCCAGGCGGGGGCTCCCCTGTGAACTGGCAGCCGGTTTCTCGAAGCTCAGGCCTTACAGTATCCCACTACACTTCCTATCAGGTTGGCTGCTCTGCAGAACTACTAGCCAATATTTTCCTTACAAATCCTTGCTGCGAGCAACCAAAAAACCAAACCAAACAAAACAAAAACAAAAAAAAAACAAACAAAACTTGTGGATAAGAAATCACAATGGAACAAAACTCCCAAGTCAGGCTCATCTGACTTTTAAAGGGAAGGGGTCCAGGCTGATCTGGTCTCTTTTTCCTGTCCAAGGTCAACTGCTAGAGCTGTGAAGTTGGGGTAAGCCTCAAGTGATCGTCCAGAAATTGAGAGATAGCTGGATTATGAGGGCTCAGATTCAAACAATGGTCAATTCCATAATGGATTCATAACGATGGGATTTATTGGGAGGTGGTAAAAATAAAGAAGTAGGAAGAAGTAGATTGAGGGGACCTGCCTTGGCAGGCTGCGTCTTATCCTAGGACCTCCCCTTCTCTCTCAGCTTCCTTGTGGCCAGAAGATGTGCAGCTTCGTTCCATGAAGCCCTGCTCACCACAGTATTTAGACCAAGGCAGTATGCAGCCAGCTGACCACAGACTGAAACCACTGAGACAATATAAAGCTTTTCTCCTTCAGCTGGGCACAAATGGTTCATGCCTGTATTCCTAGCTACTCAGGAGGCTGAATCTAAAGATGGGGGTTTGAAGGCAATGCGGGCAGCAATGTCTACGAGACTTCTATCTCCAATTAACTACCAAAAAGTCAGAAGTGGAACTATGATTCAAGTGGTAGTAGAGTACTAGCCTTAAGCATAAAAGCTCAGGGACAGGGCCGAGAGTTTGGCCTAGTGGTAGAGTGCTTGCCTAGCATACACAAAGACCTGGGCTCAATTCCTCGGTACCACATATATAGAAAAAACTGGAAATGTTGCTGTGGCTCAAGTTATACTCTAGCCTTGAGAAAGTCCAAGGACAGAACTCAGGCCCTGAGTTCAAGGCCCAGGACTAGCCCCCCCCAAAAAAGGGTTGGGGCCAGGAGTTTGGACTAGTGGTGGAATGCCTGCCTAGCATGCACAAAGTCTGGGGTTTGATTTCTTGGTACCATATATATCAAAAAACCAGAAGTGGTGCTGTGCCTCAAGTGATAGAGCCTTAAGGAAAACCCAAGGACAGTGCTTAGCCCCTGAGGTCAAGCTCCAGGACTGGCAAAAAAAAAAAAAAAAGGTCAGGGATAGCACCTGAGTTCAAGCCCCAGAACACATGCCCTTGCCCATGTGCATGCGCGCGCATGCACACACGCCAACAGAGAGCTAGAGGTGTAGTTCCATGGTAATTTCAGCACTTGGAGGAATGGAGTCAGGAATTGAAGCTCAAGACTGGCCTAGGGTGTTAGATAGTAAGACCCTATCTTAATTGGATTAAAAATTCTAAAAATATATAGCAGGTGTCCTAGATGGGGTGGTGATGGTCCAAGGAATAAAATTAAGGATTCTTAACCCACAAATAATACATGAGGAGAGTTAGAGTGGGCAAAGAGTAGATTAAAGAAAAACCCCAGTGTTTTGAACCATCATGGGCCCAGAGCCGCCCAATTGTAAAACCAGCTATTTCAGGACATAAGCAGGAGAATCAAAAAGATCCAAAGCATGGTACCTTACCTGAAAACTAAACTAAACCGCAACTAACTAAATAAAAAGCTGACATATGGCTTGAATGGTAGAATGCTTATCTAGAAAGCATCAAGCTCTGAGTTCAAACCTCAGTACTGCAGGAAAAATAATTCCTTTTCAGGTAAGGAAAAACCTTTTGAGCAACTTCTTGGGAAATACAGATGTGACAGAAACGTAAACATTCAGGTGTGAGAAAAAGGCTTCCAGAGACCCTCCTCCCCAGAAGCAAAGCCACCCCAAGACGTGAACTCACCATCTTGGGTGGAGCCAGCACCAGGATGACAAAGCGAACCTCACAGGAGTTTTCCCCCCAGTTCTGTGGGCGAATCAGGCGACTAATGCACACGTGCCTCCTATGCAAGTCTTTTAAGGTACAGCTGGTAGGAACAGAAGAACACACAGGACCCACTGCTGCCACCCTCAGGGGCTGCAGCTCCCAGTTACCCAGAGCTCCAAGCTGTACCCTCAGTTAGGGAGGAAAGGATGACCAAATGGGATAGAGTGCTTAGACCTCCTTGTCTCAAACACAGCTGTGTCACTTATGGGCCGTGCTCTGCAGGGATATAAGATGCCAAGCTCCAAGCTGATAAGAGGGAGCCTGGGCGGAACCCCAAAGTATGGTGGCTGTTGCCTGTTAACTCACATGATACAGAGCCACGACTGCTGGTACTGCACCCCGGTGACTGTGGCAGTGACTCCTTGAATGGTATCTGACAGCAGGTGGGCTAAAGGCAGAATGGAGGGAAAAGAAGCAGTCAGTGAGCCCAGCAGCTAATGTCCCCTTGCATAAGGCAGGGGCGTGGGTCTTACCTTTACCCTCCATGGGGTTCTCAGCATCTGTAAAGAGCTTGGCCATGAGCCGGTCCAGGTTGCACTTCGGTTCTGCATGGTTGGGGTCCTGGGTGAAGCATTTTAGCATGGTTCGCAGTACTTCATCCAGAGAGGTGGCCGTTTCATCCAGGATGATGCTGGCCTGTGCCAGGAAGCGATCCAGATCCCGCTGTGCACGGATTTCTTCCTCAAAGTTCTTCAACTTCAGGTACTGTGGGGCATCCGGGGTCAGAACCACACACGGTTGTGATGGACACTATTGTCTTTGCCCTCCTTCATGGTGGCCTCTGGCTGCCCCTGCTCACCAGGACCAACACTGCTCTGTCTTAGAGGGCTGGGAATGTGGCTTAGTGGTAGAGTGCTTGCATAGCATGCATGAAGCCCTGGGCTTGATTCCTCAGTACCACATACATGCAAAAAGCCAGAAATGGTGCTGTGGCTCAAGTGGTAGAGTGCTAGCCCTGAGCAAAAGAAGCTCAGAGACAGTGCCGGGCCCCTGAGTTCAAGCCCAATGACTGGTGATCCATCAATCAATAAAATCTCTGCTTTTACGGGTGCTGGTGGCTCACGCCTGTAATCCTAGCTACTCAGGAGGCTGAGATCTGAGGATCATGGTTCAATGCCAACCCTGGCACCAAAGACTATGAGACTCTTATGTCCAATTAACCACCAGAAAACTGGGAAGTGGCTCTGTGGCTCAAGTGGTAGAGCACTCGCCTTGAGCTGAAGAGCCCAAAGACAATGCCCAAGCCCAGAGTTCAAGTCCCAAGATGGGCAAGACAAAAAAAAAATTCATATCACCAATTAACCAGCAAAATGCTCCAGCCTTGCTTAGAAAAAACTATGCAAGAGTGTGAGGCTATTCAAGCTACACTACTGGTACATGTGCATCCATGCACACACGCACACGCGCGCGCACACACACATCTGCTTAAAAATTTCTGGAGATGATGGAAGAGAGGAACATATTGGGGAATCTAACAGAAGCAGCTCTCTCCAACAAGGGACCCCAAGACAGGCTCTCACCTTGCGAGAAGTGTGCAGGAGCATGCAGCCACCAGTGGCAATATCTAGAAAAATGGAGAAAAACTCAGTGTGCCACCAACTATTCAGGTCTCACTTGATAGAGCAGGGCTTTCTCTTCCCAGGGCCTCCCAGGCCTGTCCCTCCCGAAGGCTTCATACCAGGTTTGGTGGACTGCATGTCAAGATTGACATTGACAAAAAACCGGACACTCTCGCCTGACACAATTGAGGAGTTGGCAGTATCAAAGTTCTCATCCCGCAGGTTCTCCTCTCGGGCTTTGGTGCTATCTGTGTCATTCTTGAAATAGTTCAGAGATGCAGCTGTCAGCAAAAGATACCCAAGAGAGCCATTAATTCTGTACACCAGGAGGAGGAAGAGCACAAGAAGACTTCCCTGCAATGTCCACCTAGGCACCTTGACTGGTGAGGGATCACACACACACACACCAGGAATGGGCCTCCGCACAGGGGCAGGATTTCTGGTCCTGCCTGGTCTCACTCATGGTGCCAATAGGTAGACATTGCTGGGCACATTCACCAACATTTCCCAGCTATGAGAACCAAGGTTCTAGCACTGTCAATATGTTCATTCCACAGACTAAGCCCAAGGTACATAGCACAGACAAGACTGACTAGCCTCTGTCTCCCAAAAGCCCCAGGCTACGGAACCCAAGGGAAGGCAGAGCTACTGCAGTTTCCAGATCAACCCCTGTTAACACAGCTTAGAGCCCCTGATGCCAGGGAGTGCAGGTGGGGCCTCCTCTAGGCTGAGACCCAGTCCAGCAATGTTCAAGGCCCAGGAAGAGTCAAAAGAAATGAGTTTGGCCTAGTTGTAGAGTGCTTGCCTAGCATACACGAAGACCCAGGTCTCATTCCTTGGTACCACATACACAGGAAAAGCCAGAAATGGTGCTGTGGTTCAAGTGGTAGATCTCTAGCCTTGAGAAAGCCCAAGGATAATGCACAGACCCTGAGTTCAAGCTCCAGGACTGGAAAGGAAGGAAGGAAGGAAGGAAGGAAGGAGAAAGAAAGAAAGAAAGAAAGAAAGAAAGAAAGAGGAAGGAAGCCTCTTCTCATCATATGCTTTTCTCATGGCACATGATCTCAAAACTGCCCCTCGTAGGCCTCTTCTTATAGAAAGACTTCCTGGTGACATACAAATGTCCTCGGCCCTCCGTGAGCCTCAGCTCTCGAGACCCAGTCCTATTCCACACTCATCTCCAGTGCCCCAGGCATGCGCACTCCTCTCAGAAGGTATAACTCCCGCCAGGGCCTTATTTTAGGGTTCATTTGGAGTCTTCCTCCTCTGGGGAGTTCTCTTAACAGCCCTGCCTCTCTTTTGGCCTAGCCTGAACCTCTTCCAGACTGCACTATACTGACTTCCTCACATGTGAGTACTCCTAGGAAAGAAGTACACAAACACCTGCCCACAGACTGACCAGCAGTGCACCTACACCTGCCTCTTCTTCACACCAGTTCACCAGACCTCTCTGTACATCTGGTTCCCCAATTTCCTGACTTCAAAGCCTGGTGACTCCCAGTCTCAGACCTATACTGCATCCAGAGCCCAGAGAAGAAAGATTAAGTCAAATAATGTCCTCCCTGCCTTCTGTATTCTGGACTTACCTTGTTTAAACAGCTGGTTAGCCTGCTGTAATACTAGCTATTCAGGAGACTGAGACCTAGAGGACTGACATTCAAAGCCAGGCCAGGAAGAAAAATCTGAGAGCTTCTTTCTCTAATCAGCAAAAACAGCTGGATTCAACCTATTGTTCAAATGATACAGCATCAGCAATGAGTAAGAAAATTGAGCAAGAGATTGAAGACCTGAATTCAAACCCTACTAATAGCACACACACACAAAAATCAAGACAGGAGCTGAAAATTTGGCCCAGTGGTAGGGTGTTTGCCTAGCTGCACAAAGACCTTGGTTCAAAGAAAAGCCGGAAGTGGTGCTGTGGCTCAAGTGGTAGAGAGCTAGCCTTGAGGAAATCCCACGGCCCTTAGTTCAAGCCCCAGGGCTGGCAAAAAAAAAAAAAATCAAGACAATATCTGGTTCCACCAGTACTAACCTGTCCCAGTCTGCCTTCTACTCTTTCCAGCACTACTACCCCATGCTGCCTTGGGTGTGTGTGTGTCCATCTTCTCCCTCTACCCAGAGCTCTATTCTATGTAGCCTTAGCTTCCTGCAGGGCTCCTACAATGCCATCCTACAGCCCAGCCACAAAGCTAACCTGACCACAGACTGGCACACAGAACCCCCAGCCTCTGGGAACCCAGCATGAAGAACACACCACCACAGTTCCAACTATGCCCTGATAATCAACACTGGGCTGGGCACAGGAGCGGCAAGACAGCACCAGCCTAGAGACTCAGGAAAGGACAACAGATTAAGGGGGACAACTGATATTGCAAAATTTTCTTTCTTTTTTTTTTTTGTGAGTCATAGGGCTTGAACTTGGCCTGGGCACTGTCCCTGAGCTCTTCAGCTCAAGGCTAACACCCTACCCCTGGGCCTGGGCGTTGTCCCTGAGTTCTTCAACTCAAAGTGACTGCCCTACCCTTGAGCCAAGCCCCACTTCCCATTTTCTAGAGGTTAATTAGAGATAAGAGTCTTAGGTTCTTTTGTGCCCGGGCTGGCTTTGAACCTTGATCCTCAGATCTCAGCCTCCTGAGTAGCTAGGATTACAGGCGTGAGTCACCAAGCCCCGGCTAGTGCCCCAGCTAAGCCCGCAATCGGCTATCACAAGATTTTCTAAAGGGCCAAGTGCAGAGCTAGGTGGGGACTGAGAGATAAGGGACTGCACAAGGGATTGCTTAATTTTGTCCAGACACCTGCCACTTAGCAGTGAACCACCATAAAGAAAAGCAGAAGCAGCAGCTGTTCCACCAGACCTCAGCATCCCCTGACCCTTAACTGGTGGAAAGTTCCAAAGTATTTTAGCAGCAGCCCCAGGCCACACAGGGAGCTAAGACCAGGGACATGCAGGTCCCTAAAGATGTGCAACAAGGAGCTCTCTTTGCACTCACCTAAGTCTTCACTGGAATCCTCAAGGAATCCATTCTGTGACACAGTGGAAGCTTGTGACATGGTGGGGGGGGGGGTTTCCTACAAGGAAAGCCAAAGTCTTGTAACCAGCTCCATACCTGCAACCTACCCTGCCCCAAGCCATGGAGGGATGACAGACACTGAGAAACAGTATTAGGGAGAAAGAAAACACACCAATCTTAATTAAAGAGATTAAATTCTTCCCTGTAAGCCACACTATAGTAGTGGCTCTCACCTGTAACCCTGATGACTTATGAGGCTGAGATCTGAGGATCCCAGTTGGAAGCCAGCCTGGGCAGGAAAGTCCATGGGACTCTTATCTCCAATTAACTACTCAGAAAAAGCTGGAAGTAGAGCCATAGCCCAGTGGCAGAGTGCTAGCCTTAAGCAAAAAGAAACTCAGGGACAGCATCCAGGCCCTGAGTTCAAGCCCCAGGACTAGCAAAAAAATAAATACCTCTATGGACAAGAGGCTGCCCAGGGGTGAAAAGAAAGGACTTCCAGAGGATGCTTCCCCACCCCATTAACGGTACTGGATACATTAATCCAGATTTGCAGGACCATACCCATCCTTGGCTGCTAGAACCTTCCATCCTCCCTCTCCATTGCTCTGAAAATCAAACTTCTGGGCCTGTACTTTTCCTTCTCAGACCAGACAGGGTCCCAGTCCAGATTGCCATAAATGCCTGCGGCATGCTCTTCCTTCCCACTCCTTCCTCCTCCTCCCTCCTCCCCCTTTCCCCCTCCCCACCCCCCGGGGTGGGGCAGTTCCCGGGGCGCCAGGAAGGAGGAGGTGCTGGTCCGGAAAAGAGGGACGAAGTGGAGAGGGGGAGCACAGGAAGCTGGAAAGGTGCTGGGCGCGCTCCCCGCTTGGGCCCCGGATAGCAAGGCTGTTTGTTCCAGGGGTGCAAGGAAGAAAGCACAGGCGGTGCCGCGTGCGGGGGAGGAGAGTCGGGGCTTTGCAGGGTGGGGATGTACGGTGGGCGGGACAGTGGGGCCCAGGGACTACGGAAGGGACAGTAAAGGGAAAACGGCAGCGGCTGGAGGTAACATCTTCCTCCGCGCGACCACCTGCAGGGAAGTGGCGGGACAAGCCAGGCTCTGGCTGGGGTCCCGCGCTGCGCGGCAGCCGTCGGGGACGCCCCGGGGAAGTGCCCCACGACGGCCCGGAGGAATTCTGGTCTCCGGGGTGCCGGGAACCCCACAGCCTGCCCACTTCTGACTCCCTTCACGCCGCCCCCACCGACTTCATCCCTCGTTCAAACAGGAGGATTAAAACCGAGACGGCAGTGCGCCCCGCGCTGTCCATGGGGCGCCCGCTTCTCCGTCCCGCCAGCGCGCACCCGCCAGGACTTGGGCTCTCCCCAGGGGGACCCCTGCCCCAGGCCGGCGGGGTCCGGTGCCCCCGACGGCTCCGCGTCCCGGCCGCGCCCTCGCCTCGCCGGCCGGCGCTCACACCCACTGCCAGGCGGCGGTGACGCACATCTGGTGGCGGTGGCCGTGACCCCGGCAATGACCCCGCGGGTGACTGCGCGCGCGCACACACAGGGGGCTTCTCACCCTTTGGGATCTCACACCTGGGGTTGCCCCGCACGCCAGTGGCGGGAGCCGACGGTCCACCTCGTAGCCTCACCTGGGGCCTAATCCCGCTCCCGGGCCTCCGCCCGGCCCCTCCCGGCTACGGGAAGCCGTGCCACCCACGGCGGGGTCCCGCTCGCCCGCCCGCTGCCCTCCCTCACCTCCCGAAGAGCCCACGGCCACTTAGCCAGACCTCGTGGACACGGCTCACACGCGCCTGCCCCAGCGGCTCCGGGTCGGGGCTGGGATGTAGCTGGGGAAAAAACAAACCCAACCAAAACAAAACCTGGGCGAGCTCAAGGATGCCGAGAGCGGGGATGAGTGCTCGCCGCAGGCTCGGGAGGTCAGGCGAGGCACCTGCTTTAAATGCACCGCCGGCCCCCGCCCACGGGCTGGGGCGTCCGCCGGCCGCGCCCACCGCCGGCCCCACCTCCTCCATTCCGCTCGCCGGCTCCGCCCCAAACTCGCTGGCACCTTTCACTTGATCCCACTCTTCCCGCCCGGGCGGCTGAGCTAAGGTGCACCCTCCCTCCCCTGGGCCCTCCGAGCCGGTTTCCACTTCCCGCTCCACCGTGTAGGGTTCGCCCGCCATGCGCCTCCCCAAATGGCACCGCCGCCCCGGGTCCTTTCCTAGACATGCAGGAGCAGGGTTGGCTTGGAGAGCTGAGCGCGACTGTGAGATGCTGGTGCGCGGTGAGCCCCTGGCCTGGCCCGTGGGGGGTCCTCAGTAAATAAGTCTACAGCCCCTGGAGCTCAGATGGTCCCACACACACCCTCTCCCCCAGCAATGCGCCGTTCCCTTTACAACCTCCACACTGGGATCCCTTGGGCTAAGGGTGCCTCTCTGTGCAGGGACTGCATCCGGGGCCCCTGATGCATTTGGAAGTTATATAGGTGTGGTGGCTGGGAGCCTGAGGGGATCAAGGACAGTCAGGGCACTGTCCCTTTCCACCTACGTTCCTAGAGGCCTCACTAAAGAAACCTAATGACTGCTCCAAAGATGTTGGCCACTGAATCCCAGGCGGCTGCATTCGGAGCTGGCTGCATGCTTGCTTCCTTGGGGTAAGTAGCCCCTGAGAGGAAAGACACAGGTCATCCTGTGCACCCCTTCACACACACCCCCAACCTTGTCTAGTCCTGTAAGCAGAGCTCTGGCTGGATGAGGATTCCGTAAGGTGACTGAGTGAGGGTACATGAAGTTGAAGGACAGGTGGACACTGCTTGGGGAGGAGGATGGTGTGGACAGGTGTGCGAGTGGAACACTCCCCCAATCTTCTTGCACCTGAGGTCTTGGCTTCTGCTTCTGCCTCCCAGTGGCTCCCACACACCTGCCAGTTTTTTCAATCCCATTGTTCCAGGAAAGTAAACAACAACAAAAACCCCACACACCTGGGATTGGAAGAGCAGCACCTAAATCACCTTACCACAATTTCCTACTCTGGAATCAGAGGACCTCACCCCTTAGCCAGAGGACAGAAGGGAAACTCAGAGCAAAACCCCCTCATGGAGGGGTCTGTGACCCACTGGGCACCTTTCTCCCAGTATGGCTCTCAAGGAACTCAGCACCTATCTCTTCTAGCTAAAGCTGCCTGTGCCTTGTACTTTGGAGGTTGAGGACAAGTCAGATGCCTGAGCTCTCCTGCCTATAATCCACCATCTTTTTTGTTTTTAAAAATGATCTTCAGTTGCACAAAGTGGTGAACACCCCACAAATCAGTTTATAAGTGCAATGCATATTAATATCATCCTTTGCATCATCCCTCTCAACCGTAAGCCTTCCCTTAAGCCTCACTGGGACAAGAAGGCTGAGGGACCCAGGCAGAGGCAGAGGCTTGTGGGTTTCTCTCATTTCCTCCTTTAGGACCTATGACATCCCTGGGCTGTAGACATCAAACCATGTCCACTGGATTCCACCAGTCACCCAACACCTATGTCAAGGGACCTTCTGCTCAGTTTGGGCTTCACCTGCTATTTCATTTGCCTGTAATTCAAATCTGAGATGAGAAGTGACTGTAATCAATCCTTCACTGAAATACCAAATCATTTACTGGGCATTAGTGGCTCGCAAGCCAGGGGGCTGAGATTCAAGGACTGCTGTTCAAAGACAGCCTGGGCTGGAATGTTCATGAGGCTCGTATTTCCAATCACCAACAAAAAAAAAAAATCAGAAGTGGAGCTGTGGTTCAACTGATAGAGCACCCAGGCTCTTAGGGTCTTACTATGTACCTCAGGTAGGACTTGAACTCAGGATCCTCCTGCCTCCGTTCTCAAGTGCTAAGATTACACTGTAGAGAAAACTGTCTCAAACAGTCCCCTTCTCTATATTCCTCAACCCACTCACACTGCCTTTTGGAGATTACTCTCTACCAACTCCCTGCCTGGGCATTCTTGCCCAGGCAAGTAAACAGCAGAACACAGCACTTTTTTTTTTTTTTTTGGCTGGACCTGGGCTTGAGCTCAGGGCCTGAGCACTGCCCTTGGACTTTCTCAAGGCTAGAGCTCTACCACTTGAGCCTCAGCACCACTTCTGGCTTTTTTCTATGTATGTGGTACCATGGTACTGAGGAGTTGAACCTGAGTCTTGGTGCATGCTAGGCAAGCACTGTACCACTAGGTCACACTCCTGGCCCCACACAGCACTTTTGTGAAGGGACTTTGCCTCCCACCTCCCTTCTAAGAGCTTCCTGGTGTTTTCTTTCACCTGTGGCTGGTGGTGGCTGACTCAAATTTCCTAACTCCTGTCCCTGAGTTCCCGAGTTGAGTTACAGCCTTGTAACCTCCCACCCCACACAGACCCTAAGGCTAATACACAAATCCAGTGAAATGCGTGCAAATAGGATTCCCGACTCTGCCATCCACCCAGCTGCTCCCGACCTGGGCATTCCATTGTTCTGACTCATCCACATTGACTCCATATCGAGGCAAGTGTTGCTGCCTTGACCTTCCAAATAGCACTGTTCCACCCTCTTGCTCTCCAGCCTGGTCCTCCTTCTGACTTGTGTCTGTCCCCTGAGCCCCCACAAATCATTCTTCCTCATCAATGACTTCTCACTCATTGAGAGAGAAATAAGTGGAGGGGGGAGAGAGAGAGAAAGATGGGGAGAGATTGACAGCAAGAGAATGAACTTGGGGCCTGGATCCTGTCCCTGAGCTCTTTTGAGCCAAAGTGCAACTTCTAATTTTTTGGTGGTTAGAGATAAGAGTCTCACAGACTTACCTGCTGAGGATGGCTTTGAACCGTGATTCTTAGATCTCAGTCTCCTGAGTAGTTAAGATTACAGGCATGAGCCACCGACACTTGGCAAACCATCAGTTCTGAGTAAAAAAAGCTAAAGGACAAGATGTAAGTGTTGGGGCCGGGAGTTTGGCCTGGTGGTAGAGTGCTTGCCTAGCATGCACGAAGACGGGGGTTCAATTCCTCAGTACTACATACATAGAAAAAAGCCAGAAATGGCCCTGAGCTCAAGCCTAGGATTGGCAAAAAAAAAAAAAAAAAGGCCCCGAGTTTAAGGATCAGACACACACACACACACACACACGCATGCACGCACGCACGCACGGAGTGGTCTAAAGCATGAGGTGGAGTAGAGTAATAAGTGGTGGGTGGGTCTGTAATCTAAGTTCCTAGCTCTACCTAGGATACATGTTCAAAGGTTCTATGTACATCAGTGCTAGCACAGTTCCAAGTTAAAGAAGCTTAGGGCCAGTGCCCATGTCCTGAGTTCAAGCCTCAGGACTGGCAAAAACAAACAAACCTGAAGTGACACTGTAGTTAAGTGATGAGTGCAAGCCTTGAGCACAACGAGGCTCAAGGATAGGCCTAGGCCCTGAGTTCAGGCCCCACCACCAAACAAAGTGAAAGCAGCCAGGCACTGGTGGCTCTCACTTCTATTCCTAGCTATTCAGGAGGCTGAGATATGAGATTCATAGTTGGAAGCCAGTCCAGCAGGAAATGCCCTGAGCTTATGTCCAATTAGCCAGCAAAAAAACAGAAGTAGGGCTGGGAATGCGACTTAGTGGCAGAGTGCTTGCCTAGCATGCATGAAACCCTGGGTTCCATTCCTCAGTACCACATACACAAAAAAGGCCAAAGGTGGCTCTGTGGCTCAAGTGGTAGAGTATTAGCCTTGACCAAAAGCAGCCCAGGAACAGTGTCCAGGCCCTGAGTTGAAGCCCCAGGACTGACCCAAAAAAAAGCCAGAAGTGGAGCTTTGACTCAAATGGTAGAGTTCTTTACCTCTGAGCAAAAACGTTTGGGGATGATACCTCGGCCCTGAGTTTAAGCCCTAGGACAAGGGCATGCACACACCTATATCCCTCCCCTTTTATTTGGGGTTTGAACTCACTTGAGCCGCACCTCTAACTTTTTTACTCTCTTCTCCTTCCCTCCTTTCAATTCTGGTCCTAGAGTTTGAACGCAGGGTCTAGGTGCTTGCTGACCTTAAACTTTTGTGCTCAAGGCTAGTACGCTACCACTTGGGCCACACTTCATTTCCACTGACGTGGTTAATTGGAGGTAAGTTATCCCGTGGACTTCCCTGTCTGGGCTGGCTCTGAAACCTCCTCAAGATGACTAGATCATAGGGTTACAGGCATGGGCTACTGGAGCCTGGCTTTGCTCTATTTTTGAGATAGTATTTTATATCTTTTCCCCTGGTTAAAATGGATTTCCACAAACTTTGCCTGGGTTGGCCTCAAACCACACGTGTGAGCCTGGATACATTTACTGGTACAGCAAAAGCAGCGGGTATTATAGGGATAGACATACATTCATACCTTTTTTTTTTTTTGAAGATTTATAAACAATGAGTTTGAAATAAATTTTTATTTCCATTCAATGTTCTTTTTTTTTTTTAACTAGTCACTACAGAGCAGTGCAGAGACCTGGAAAGAAGAGGAATAATTTATGGACAAATTTATTCTTCAGACTTTTAGGGAATGAAACAAAACGCTCTTGGAAATGTTTCAAAATACCAGTGATTTTCCACTTTGGGTTTTTCCACTTTTATTGTTGTCATCAGGTGATTCTTGTCAGTTTTTCCTCCAAGATGCTCTTGTTACACGCCCAGTGTGGAGCAGTGGCTTATCCACTACAGCCAGCAGGACCTTCTTTTCTTTTTTTGTAGTGCTGAGAATCACACTCAGGAGTTTTCACATGCTAAGCAGAGCTCTACCACTGAAGTAAATCTCCAGGTCTGAAAGAGTGTTCTTTTGCTTCAGAAAAAAAAAGGAGCAGGGGATGTGGTTCAAGTGGTAGAGCACCTGCTATACAAGCTGGAGGCTTTGAGTTCAAACCAGTACCCTGTTCTGGCATGTATGAAAACAGAACAGTGAAACTTGTTGCAACTCATGTGTGAAGAAAGGGAAGAAATGGGCCAGGAGTTTGGCCTAGTGGTAAGAGTGCTTGCCTGGCATGCATGAAGATCAGGGTTTGGTTCCTCAGTACTGCATACATATGGTGCTGTGACTTACATGGTAGAGCTCTAGCCTTGAGAAAGTCCAAGGACAGTGCTTAGAGCCTTAGTTCAAGCCCCAGGACTGGCCAAAAAAAAAAAAAAAAAAGTGAAGAAAGTCAGGCACTGGTGGCTCACACCTGTAATCCTAGCTACTCAGGAGGCTGAGATCTGAAGACTGTGATTCAAAGCCAGCCTGGGCAAGAAGGCCAGTGAAACTTATTTCCATTAACCACCAGAAAGCTTAATGTGAAACTGTGGCTCAAGTGGTAGAGCACTAACCTTGCGCAAAAAAGCTCAGGGTCAGTGCCTAGGCCTAGAGTTCAAGCCTCAAGATGGTGCTACCAAAAAAAAAAAAAAGTGTGTGGGGGAAGATGGGGGAGAGGAGAGAGAAGGGTAACATTGTGATACACTGAAATGTCACAATGAAACCCTCCCTTTTACAACTAATAACTGCTAATTAAATATGAATAAATTATCAGTAAAAGTGGAAAAAACCCTATCCTACTGTCATCACACCAAAACCTGTCTCCTGTTACTTGTACGAGAAAAGACAAGCAAAATCAACCTGTGTGAAATTTAAACAGCAGTGGTGCACAGGTGGCTCACACCTGTAATCTTAGCTACTGGGGAGGCTGAGATCTCAGGACCATCTTCAAAGCCAGCCGGGGACACCAAAGTCCTTGAGACTCTTATCTCCAATTAACCACCCCCAAACCAGAAGTGATACTATGGCTCAATGTGGTAGAACACTAGCTTTGAACTGAAGAGCTTGGGGATAGCGCCCAGACCCAGAGTTCAAGCCCCATGACCGACCAAAATAAATAAATAGCATGGTATCTGACTGGCCTGCAGGAGAGGAGCCACAATGGCAGTCTGGGAAACAAGCCTTTCTTTGGGAGTCCAGCTCCCAAAGGGTCCTGTGGAAGTGACCTTTGGCCAGTGGAGAGTGAGGCTACCCAGGGTAGAGGGTGTCTCAATGCCATCTAACTACCTGGATTTTGGTGGACTTGAGGCTGGTACCACTGCAGGCCCTGTGTATCTAAACCAAGCTGTTTCCTTCGTCATGTGCTGTGGTTCTTTGGACATGACTGTTCCCTACATTGTGTGACAAATTGGTACATCACTGTTTCTGGTACTCCTCAACGCAACTCCACATGAAATCCTTGGCTCTCAATCACATGCTTCTCTGGTTCTGTGGCTCCTCCTCTGCACTCAAGCAGTTCTCCCTGATCCCCCCCAGGTGCTCCTTAATCCCCGCTTCCTGACTTCTAAGCTTCTCATATCCACACAAAATTCACCTAGCTAAAAGCCCTTCTACACTTCTAGTTCCCCCCACTAGCTTCTGCTTGCAGTTCCTTGGGGAACAATCCCTAAAGTCTGTGGGTTGGTAAAGGAGCCTGGACCTATGAAGAGCAGGTTGAGTGGAAGGAAGCTTAGTGATGTGGCTAGGAGGTGACACAGCAGCCATCCCCTCCCATCTATCAAAGCTTCCCAAGAGGCTTTGTACAGGACTCATAGAACTTGTGAACCTTAGATTACCTAGCTAAAGGTTCACAGGAACACTGCCTCCCCTTCAGGCAAGCCTGAGGCTTGGTAGGACTGGCAGGGAAGGGACTGCCTGGGGAAGTGCCCCTCCCTGATCAGCCCTTTCCCCACTCCCAAGAACTGTGGGACTATGGCAGAGGATATGAGCTTGCCAGGCACCCAAGCCACCTGCTGTGGATGCAGGGCAAGCGGAACCTGGACCTGCAGGGGAAGTTCCTGAATTTGTTTGTTCCTCAGAGCTCCAGGGCTTTGGCCAATTTCTTTTGAGTTGGCAGTTTTAAGGCCCCACTCTAGATCTGAGCATGTGAGGGCTTTCAGCTTTAATGAAGTCAAGGTCAGTGGTTCTGCCACCTGTATCAACTACTACGCCTCAGTAATTCCTATTTATAAGGTGGGTTTAAAGGGTCACCTGGAGGAGCATTACAGGCTAGAAGAACCATTCAACTGGTAAAGGCATTGTTTCTACCACCAGCCAACGCTGATAAAGACTGGGACAGAGGCTGGAGATACAGTTCCATGCTTTCCATGGTGGAGTGCTTGCTTAACATTCAGACCATGGAGTCAAACTTTAGCAATGAAATCAATAAAGACAGGGTGGGTGTATGGGGAACCTGGCAGGTAAAGGTGGGAGAATTTTTTTCAAGGGCTTTTTGTAAGCCCCTCTCTAGTTTCTCAAGGGCTGTCTCTCTGACCTTGAGCAGGTGATTTATTCCTGTGAACTCTGGAAACCAGGGAAGGAAATGTGAGCCCCAAGGGTCCCCTGTCCCCTTCCAGTCCTGATCAGTGCTCTAGAGATTCTTTTGCCAAAGGCTAGCACTCTATCACTAAGCCACATTCCAAGCCCCCCAAGGGTTCCTCTCAGCAGCTCCAGCAAAGGTGGATCCCACAGCTAGGTGGGAAGATCCTTGGGTCCCTAGGAATGCCCTTGCCACGCCCCCTGTCAAGGACACTGGGGTAGAACTGTCCAGAACAGGCAACAATGGAGGCCTTGCTTGTGGGATGATAGTTTATTGGTCCTTAGCATTATATCTTAATTACCAAGGTAAATTCACATACACAACTGCAGGTAAAAACATGGAAAATAATATAAAAATAAATCGAAGGCTACTTTTATATATTTACTGAATTAAGTAGTGTAATAAATACTATAAGCAAAAAGCTTCATTCACACAATTCAGTTTCACTGAAGTTACAGTAGTGTTTGTAAATATGAGTTTTAAAATTTAAGTTACAAATATTAAAGCACTGAAAAACTAGTATAAAAGTGAATTTTGGCAGGTAAGTGAGCTCTTACGTCATTAGTATTTGACTCCTTGGGGCAACAAGGAAGCATTTCTCACCTACTTTCTGAGGTACACTATCCACTTGTGTCAGTCAGCACCTGGCTGGAATACTTAGTAGCTTACAATCTTTGAATTGAACTTTTCCCTTTTGAGAAGCCCAAAGAACAATCCAGAGCTTATTACTGTGCAAATTCTCCAAAATCCCAACAATTTAGGAGGACCAATTTATCTCAGCTATAAGGCCAACGTCCAGGCCTCTGTTCCAGGCTTATGGGGCCAACTCAACTCCTCACTAGTGGCCCCTTCCTGGAGTGATCCCATTTTCTCCAATTCCTATGGCCTCCTTCCAATCAAGAAAAAATTAAATCCCATATTAAAACAAAAAACACATAACTTCAGCGAGTTCACCATTATCTCATTCACTCTGGTGACATGAAACTGAAGCTGCTAACATGAAAGCTGGCAGCAGCATGTCAGCCCCTGGAGGACTCTGCCTGTCCCTGGAATCCACCGCCAAAGTCAGAAGCTAAAACACAGTGTCACGGCTTTTCCTATGGAGACAGCCTGAGACCTCACTCCCTGACCCACAGGGATAGAGTGGACTTCAAACTCCAGGGTCAGCACAGGATCCTGGGAGCAGTGCTCCGATGTCCGCCAAGAGCTCACAGTGCGCTGTGCTGTGCCCTTCACCAGAAGCACAGCAGGGTGCCCAGGAATGCCCTTTCACCAGGGTGCCCCTCCACACTCCCCAGAGGCTGGGGAGTGTTTGTAGAGGCCTCAGTCCATTTTGCCTTTTTGGCTTTGATACTTGTCAACATTTTGCCTTTTTTCAATCACAGTTTCATGTTCAAGTTGAGGTAATTATTTTCCCTCCACCTGGAGAGGAATGGGGACTGAGGGGTAGGTTGGTGAGAGAGCATTTCTAGGGACAATCATCAGAAAAAAAGTGTGCCATGCTGTACAGCCCCACATGGCGGGAAGGCCCGCTGTCCCACGGGCTCTGAACCCTCTTTAAAAACTCTCGTGCAGCAGCCACACTGCTAGGCCAGGGCAGCAAGGAAATGGCTTGAGCTCTGACATACAGAGCTTTATCAACAACTTCACAGTCGAAAAATTCAACGGCCTGTGGTTCCCTTGTCCCCTCCCTCCCCCCTCCCTTTTTCCTTTTTCTAAGGCTGCTCATGTTCAAGTTTTTAAAAAGAGCTCAGTAGAGCTAAAGGAAGCTACAGTAACTCATTGCTTATTAATCAATTGCACTTAAGATCTATGTTATTGATTCTGAAGCAGAGGCAAGGCCTTTGTGGACTCTGGCGTCTGGCCAGCCGGAAGTCAGAGGCTCCTAGATTTTTGGAGCTAAGACTAGATAGAGCACACGGGCCTGAACTTGAGGAACCTTTCTCAATGCAGGATTTCTCATATAATGGTATTCGCAGCTTTGCTCATTTGGCCTCAATATAACTTGTTTTCTTTGCTAATACAAGCATATTTATCTATAAGCCTTTGACAAAGCCTTGCTCTGCTACTTGTATGCAGAGCTCTGTGACCAGGCATATGAACATGTGTGCTCCATCCTGGCTCTCCTCTGCACCAAGGGTCTTTTTCAAAACCCCTCTACATTACCAAAAACTATGCTGGTTTCAACTATGTGCTTCTTCCTAAGGCATGCAAGAAGTATGTGAAGTTCAGGAAACACAACCCAAGCAGCTGAGGCGCTGAAGTCCTAGTAGACATCACCTAATATCAAAGCCTGTGACCCCTGCCCCTGCACTATTAACTTCAAAGGCTGGGCTGGACACAACTTTTATTTCCCCTCTGTTCTATGGTCAAGTCAGAAACAAAGCCACTGGAAGGAATTTTAACTTGGGTATGGAAACTCTGAAACTCCCAATACTGAGGAGCCAAACAAAACAAAACAAAATCCTGGGCCAGGAGCAAGGTTTAGGGGCATGGGTGTCCTGAAGTGAATGGCTGAAAGCATTCCTTCCTTAGTATGGAGGGGAGGAAGACTGGGTGTTGGAGAGGGACACCTCACAAGTGATCAGACCCCAGCTGGGCAGGGCACTCCTTTTGACAGCTGCTTGGAGCCTGGGCAGAAGGCTTGCTTTTGTTTCCAAATAAGGGACACCAAACCATGCGATAGGAGAGCTCAAGCACCAATCTTGGAGGGTTACTAACATTACCTCAAGAGCTGCCACTTCTGGAAAGCATCATGCCTTTCCCTCAGCCTAGCTCATCAGGGAAACCACCTCACTCAGAATGTACTGTGATTCTCAACCTAAGCTCCTGGCTCCATAGGTTGGGATGTGCAACTCCTGCTGGATGGGACGCAGGGCCAGCAGACCAGCTCCTTCAATGGAAGGAGGCAGGGACAGCATGCACCATCAGGGAGGAAGACTGTCTTGGGATGGTGTCTGGCTATTTAGGCATTTGGGTGGCTAGGATATCTGGGTACCTAGGTCCCAGGGTAGCTAGGACCCAGTAGTTCCTTCTCTGTGCAGTCTAGATGCTTAGCCCACACTCTCCCACAGTGACTCAGCAGACCAAGAGAAATACTGTTACCAGAGATCAGAGGGCCTGGGCTACCTGCAAACACACTGGAAGCCCTGTCTGCTCATCTTTGAAGATCCCACCCCCACCCCCCAGCAGTGGTGCAGGTGATGGCATTCAGCGCTGCAGAGAGAACAAAGACAACATGTACTCAAGCCAGCATACGCAGGCCAAGGAGGACAGAGACAACACCTCCAGAGGCCTCTGGGAGAGCTGGGGCTTGACACCCCATTCATTCACCCATCTTGGGTGGACATCAGGCCCGACTTCTAGGGCTTCTGTTCGAAGAGATCATGGTATTCCTGCTGCTCTAGCTCACGGTTATACCTCTCAATTTCCCGGTTGGCTTCTTCCACGTAGTCATTCATGAACTGGTCCATGACTGGTGTGGTTAAGGAAGAGAGCCTTGAACCTGGAAGACAAGAGGACCACCTGGTCCAGAGGCAGGGGAGGCAAGGGACACTGAAGTATCATACACAAATAGTATCATACACATAAAGACTAAGGTGTTGACAGAAGGCCTTTATGAGATCCTAGAATGAAAGCCTGCATATAGCAGCTTCCAGCCTCAAGTTTATATATATATTCCACCCCCTCCTAGTCTTGGGGCTTGAACTTGGGGCCTGGGTACTGTCCCTGAGCTTCTTTTGCTCCAGGCTAGCATTCTACCACTTGAGCCATAGCACCACTTCTGGCTATTTTCTGTATATGTGGTTCTGAGAACTCCAACCCAGGGCTTCATGCCTACTAGCCAAGCACTCTACATTCCCAGCCCTCATCCATCTTTTCTCAGGGAACTTCTATATCCAGGCCATTCTCCTCACTTGCAAATCATGACCTTGTAGAAACCAGGGTGTTACCATAACTGCATTCAAACTATCCCCCACAGAGTAACATTACCATAGGCAAACTAAAGGACAAATCTGGCTGGGTGGGGTGGCTCACGCCTGTAATCCTAGCTACTCAGGAGGCTGAGATCTGAGAATCCAGGGTCAAAGCCAGCCCCAGCACTACAAAGCCCAAAAGAATCTTATCTCCAATTAATCACTAGAAAATGGGAAGTGGGGCTATGGCTCAAGGGTAGGATGATAGCCTATTGTCCTACCTTGAGGTGAGAAGCTCAGGGACAACACCCAGGCCCAGAGTTCAAGCTCCATGACTAACCCCCCCAAAAGAAACAAACAAAAAACAACAACAACTAATATAATTTCAACAAATTTAAAAGGCCTACATAAGACTCACAGCCCTATAGTTTGTTCTGGTATACCCAGTACTCGGACTGCAAACTTCTTTAGAGAGGCTTGCAAACAACCAGGTTCTATACTGGAACTAAGATGCTTCTAAGGAAGGATACGTGGATGAAAGTCAGTCTTGTCACCAAAGAAGTTAACAAACTGGGTGCCATTGTAGAAGTAGCCTGCAGGTAGTGGGTCCAGATGGCGTTTCACCTATTGGAAGAATCCAGTTAGAATTATAACTACTTCCTATCATTCACTCATTGAAAACAAACTGGCCTGTTACACTAGCAAGATAGTCTTCGCCTGTGCTGCTACAGACAGATAAGCACAAAATTACAGAAATACCTATAGTAACCTCCAATGAATGATATGATCCTCTGTCTCTCAGGGGAAGGTTTCTGGGAGTTCCTAATGGAATTATGATTCCACTGCTCACAGTGGCACTCACTTGACAGCATGTCCTTTACTTACCATGTCTGCTTCTCTTAGCTCACTTTCTACATTATTATTATTATTGTTATCCAGTTCAAGGGTTTGAACTCAGGGCCTGGGCACTGTCCCAGTAACTTTTTGCTCAAGGCTAGCACTCTACCACTTGAGCCATAATGCCACTTCTGGGTGTTTTCTGTGTAGGTGGTTCTGAGGAATCGAACCCAGGGCTTCATGCATGCTAGGCAAATACTCTATCACTCAACCACATTCCTAGCTTCTGAAGAAGCTGCATTATAAGGACTGCCTTCTGTATCCTACCAAGGAGCATCCAGGCTGTCCAGGCTGGTAGGTGTTTTATACTAAAGGCTTTCCAGGAGTCCCAGAATCATCTTCTGCCCCATCTAGTCATCCCTGGGGCAAAGGCTCAGAATCAGCTTGGACTTTTTAGAGCTCATCAAGAGTACCTCATCTTGGCCTCAGAATTACAAAGCTTTCTCATGAGCACTCGATGTAGAATGTTTTTTCCTGGGCCTAGAATGCTCCCCCCCACTCCCTGATTCCTAGTTATTATTCATCTTGGGACATGTCTTCTGCTGTTACCTGCACAGAGTGACAAGGCCAGGCCTCCCATTACCTGTACCTCTCACAGGTAGTGGCTCTCCTCCATTTCATGTCCAGAGGCTACTTACCCTCTAACTAAAACTGCAAGGCTGGTCTTAACCAGCTTCCCTCTGTGGTCTGGGAGAAGCAAGACTTTCAGCAAGACTTTCAGCTGCCTTAAAAACAGCTCCTCCCTCAGGAAACCCAAAAGACAAGAGCTGTGTAGCTCAGTACAGCCCTGGGCCCCTAAGGGGAGATGCCAGGGGAGAACACTCACGTGGATGTTCCTGATCTCCTGCTGGGTCAGCATCCCTCGAGTCTTCAGAGCTTTCCTCTGAGGTTTCTAATCAAGATGGAGGGCAAGAACAAGTTGCAAAGGAGTTGTTGTAGTACATGGGCTTTGAAGGCCCAGGGATCTGCGGGTCAGTTATACAATAACACCCCAGCAGAGGAAAAGCATAGGAACTAGCCTGACTTAAATATGATATCCTGCCTATCTGCCACCTGAGGAGGGCACAAATGGGAGAATGCCCAAGTAGTTCTATAGATGGGTAGTAGGGTAGTATCCTGCCAACCTGCGGGTTTCCAACCCCAAGAATCTTAATGAACAAGTACCATTTAAGAACTTATCCAAAGACTGGAATGGTGGGCACACCTGTAATCCTAACACTTGGAGGATGAGGTATGAGGATGCAAGGTTGAGAACCCCATGTTAGCTCCAAAAGGAGCTTATCTAGGTGAGGTAGTCTATGCCTCAGAACTGAGCACCTGCAGGTGCTCAGCCACCTCTATTCCCAGGATTCAAGGTAAGGTAAATGTTGAGCCTGTCTTAAGAGGCATTGTACCCTGAGTGTGCACAGCTTGTGCTCTTGGTTCACTGAGTACATATACCACATCTTCTTTGAGTTTGCTAGAATGCAGATTCTACCCACTCCAAAATGTCCCCAAAGAATGGGGCCTAAGACTGTGAGGTACACACTAGAAGGAGGGGTGAGGTTGTCAGGGGGCAGTAGCAGCCCTGGGGTGTGCTGCTCATTCATATCTATGCTATTCTATCACCTGCTTAGCTGACTGCCGAAGCCAGTCTTTGAGGCTGTCCTCCTTCAGGGAGCAGCCGATGAACACAAGGTAGCACTCCTGCTGCCCACTGTTGTCCTGAGGCGTGCTTTTCGAGTCAGGAGGTGGTGTGGGTCCCTCCAAAACTGGCACAATACTTAGGGAGTTAGCCAGAGTGTTGTAGCAGACCTCCATGGTCCTTTCTGAGTCTGCAAGGAGAACAAACGTTGATTCCTAAGACTCCATCCAGAAATGATTACGGCTGCACTATAAAAAATGTCAATGGTTAAGTCAGGCGCTGGTGGCTCACACCTGTAATTCTAGCTACTCAGGAGGCTTCCATACGAGGATAGCAGTTCAAGGCCAGCCTGGGCAGGAAAAGTCCATGAGATTCTTTTCTCCGATTAATCACAGAAAAAAACAGAAGTGGCACGGCTGTGGCTCAAATGGTAGAGTGGAAGCCTTGGGCAAAACAGAGCTCAAGGACAATGCCTAAGCCCAGAGTTCAAGCCCAGGACCAGAAAAAAGTCAATGGTTGAGGTATATTCCTAAGAAACTGCAGGAGAACTGATGAGACTAGTGGCAAGTCTGAAAAGCTGGGGTGAGAGCAGAAAGAGTAGGAATAGTTTCTGGCTTGGGACAGGGTTGTCAGATAAATATTAACAGGGCAGGAAAATATAGGAGAGGAAAAAGATTTAGGAGCGGAGGAACTTGACACTTTACTCATTGAATTTGTAAGAGGAGCAGTGTCTGCACTAGACTTGGGAAGAGCCCTGAAGGCAGGAGAGCACAGTGATTTTGGAAGTGAGCTAGGTCCTACTCGTTTGCAGGCCCAGCTTCTCTCTACTAGCTAGATGTAGAATCTGGCTGTAGCACCTAGGAGTCTGAGGATAAGCTAACTTACAAAGAATGGAAGAACATTATTGGTGGCCTTGCCTTTGCTGTCTAACTTTTTCCTTTTTTTTTTTTTTTTTTGTTGGCTGTGGGACTTGAACAGGGCCTGGGCACTGTCCCTGAGCTTTTTTTCGCTCAAGACCAGTCTTCTATCACTTTGAGTTACAAGCCACTTCCAGTTTTCCGGTGGTTAACTGAAGGTAAGAGTCACACAGACTTTCCTGCCCTAGCTAGCTTTAAACTGTGATCCTCAGATCTTAGCCTCCCGAATAGCCAGGATTACAGGTATGAGCCACTGGCATCTAGCCTGTCCAATCTCTTAATGCCTGCTAAACAGCTAACAGTGGGCTTCTGCTGTGTTGGCTGAAGGCACCCTAGTGACACGTTCCTCCTTCCAAGGAATAATAAACCTTTCCCATCCTGACTCTGAACTATAGTAAGTGCTGATTCTCAGGACAGGGATAGACTCTGCTTCCTCAATGTTGACTTTATCAACTCATACTGGCTTCTTTCTTTCTCTTTTTCTCTCTTTTCTTTTATTTTGCCAGTCCTGGGGCTTGAACTCAGAGCTTGGGCACTGTCCCTAAGCTTCTTTTTTGCTCAAGGCTATTGCTCTACCACTTGCCACAGTGCTCAAAAGCCACTTTTGGATTTTTCTGTTTATGTGGGTACTGAGGAATGGAACCCAGGGCTTCATGCATGCTAGGCAAGCATTCTAGGCCTTTTTTGACTTCCAGGCTCAGGAGAGACCATGAAGTTGCAAGGGCTTCAAAGGCCTAAGGCTAATAAACAAGTCTGCTACACAGAAGAGAGAAAGAGACAAGCTGAGGCTCGAGCTTTGGCAGACATAGACTGGGATCTGATGCACTCAGCAATGGGACAGGTCCATGGATGGCTGTGAGTCTCTGGAACAAGGAATTCAAGGAGCTGTGAGGAGAGGCCCGAGAAAGTCATTCAGAGACTGAGCCTCCACTGTGGAGTATGAAAACCTGGGGCAAGTGAGCCTTAGAGCAGAGTGGTGGGAAGAGTAGCATGGTCAGAGGAGAGTGTTGAAGTTCAAGAGTGGCATAAGCAATCAGCAGATGCTATGAACTCCCCGCATGAAGCTGGGCACTGGTGGCTTGTACTTGTAATCCTAGCTACGAAGAAGGCTGAGGTCTGGGGATCATGGTTTGAAGCCAGCCTGGGCAGGAAGGTCTCTGAGACTCTTATCTCCGATAAACTCAGAAAAAGCCAGAAGTAAGTGTGGGGGCTCAAGTGGTAGAATACTAGCCTTGAGCACAAAGAAGCTCAAGGATAGAATCCAGGCCCAGAGTTCAAGCCCCAAGACCTGAAGGAAAACAGAAATAAAACAAAAACCTCCCACCATGAGCTATGTTCCATAGTGTAGAGCTCCATTTCCAACTAACAAGTTACCTGAAAACTTTACTTTGCCAAGGATGTGGTAGATGTTTCCGGAGAAAGGACTTGGCTTGATAGAGGACTGAATAGCTGGGGAGAAAAAAACACAAGAGGTGTTATTCATCGGAGGGCAGACGCCAAGTTTAGGGCAGTGCAGCTGGGAGGGCTAGGGACTAGAGAAAGAAACCACTCCAAGATTGGAGGTTCACAGCCCCTATCTCCACCCCCATCTTTCCTGGAGCCTTTCCCACTATTACCAGTTGGGAAAATCTCTCAGTGGAGTAGAGATCAAATTAGCTACACACATGAAAAAGTAAATCCCTCTCCTGCTTTTGGTTACAAACAGCAGAGAGAAGAAATAGCATACACATAATACTGAAATGGTATCAGGAGGCAGGAGACCAATTCTTGGGTACCAGGAACTTCTTTTTGGCAGTCCTGGGGGCTTGAACTCAGGCATTGTCCCTGAGCTTTTTTTTTGCTCAAGGTTGACATTCTACCACTTGGGTCACATCACCACCTTTACAGCTTTTTCTGTTTATGTAGTACTGAGGAATGGAACCTAGGGTTTCATGCATGCTAGGTAAGCACTCTACCACTAAGCCACAAGGACCTTTTCCAGCCAACACTTACCTTTACACTTAGCCATGAAGCGAGTCTTCTCGAGGGGACGACCAAACCATACACAGATCTGAACCATTAGTGGAAAGACGGATCCAGAATCAAATTTTCCTTCATACCTTAAAACAGTTAAAAAATGTTTAAGTACATATCTTCGGGGCTTAAGTGTGTTAGTATCCTATATGATTCCCCCTACCTACCTTTTATTTATTTATTTTTTGCCAGTCCTGGGGCTTGAACTCAGGGCCTGAGAACTGCCCTTGGGCTTTTTTGCTAGAGCTCTACCACTTGAGCCATAGCACCACTTCTGGCTTTTTCTACGTATGTGGTACTGAGGAATCAAATCCAGGTCTTCATGCATGCAAGACAAGCACTCTACCACTGGGCCAAACTCCTGGCCCACTGCCTATCATTTTTCATACTGACATTTGTTTAAATGTGAAAGTGTCTATTCACTGTAAGACTAGGAAGTCTCCTTAGATCAGCAGTATTAGCAAGAAACTGTTTTACTAGGGAAGTCCAGAGTAGGGTTGACAACAACAGGGCATGGGAGGGAAATGGTTGATGATCGTATACATAGCCAGCTCAGACAGAAAAGTCTATGACACTCATCTCCAATTAACAACCAGAAAACCAGAAGTGGCACTGTGGCTTAGAGTCTTAAAGCACTAGCCTTGAACTGAAGAGCTGATAGTACCTAGGCCCAGAGTTCAAGCCCCAGGACCAGAAAAAAAAAAAAAAGAATTAGTAGAGCATCCTCTTAGTAAGCACCAAGAAATTAGTTTGTAATGTAAATAAAGTGTATGATAAAATACCCGACTTCTTGGCATGAACTCAAAAAGAAAGGCTTTCGTATGTTCTCTCCTCACAAGCATGTATACCAAATAAAACAACTTCTCTTCTTCTTCTTCTTCTTTTTCTTCTTTGCCAGTCCTGGGGCTTGAACTGTCTAACTGAGCTTTCTCAAGGCTAGCAATCTACCACGCAATCTACCACTTTTTCTGTGTATGTGGTACCAAGGAATTGAACTCAGTGCTTCATGCATGCAAGACAAGTATGCTAGGCCACACTGGAAGCTCCACTTAAAAAAAAAAAGGCACTTTTGATGCATCATAAATGGCCTTGAAATGGCATTCTTCTTGCCTTCATCTCCCAAGTACTGGAATTAGAGCCCACTAAGCCCAGCAGTGTTGAATTTGTGTATGTGTGTGTTGAACTCAGGGAGCTGTCCCTGAACCACCGCCATCATCCCCACCCTTTCAAGGCTAGCACTCCACCACTTGAGCCACAGCTCTACTTCTACCTCTTTGGTAGCTAACTGGAAGAGTCTTATGGAGTTTCTTGACCAGGCTTGCTTTAAACTACAATCCTCAGATCTTAGCCTTCCATCTAAGTAGCTAGGATTCTACATGTAAGCTACCAGTGCCCAGTGCCCTGCAACATTAATTGGTCTTCTTTAATCAGGAAAAGCCTCAAAATTTATATAGTCTTTTAATGACCTCCTCATATCTACTCTTTTCTGGATCAGTCTTTCTCCAAGTAAGCCTGAATCCTGAGCTCCACTCTTCTAGCACCAAGTTCAGTGTAGGTCAGTATGGCCTAGAGAATGGAGCTTCTTTAGGTAACAGAAAACTTCAACATCAGACCCAGTGGAAGAGGCAGCAAGAGCATCAGCAGCTGTAGACACAGAAAAGTGGGTGGCTCAAGTGGAAGAGTGCTGGCCTTGAGTGAAAAAGCCAAAAAAAGAGCACAATACCCTGAGTTCAGACCCTGGTACCTGCATGCAAGCACACACACATCCACACCTAAAAGGTAGGTTTCTCCCTTGAGTTCCATCTGTGGTGTTTGGTAGGCTGAGATATATCTGTCTAATTAAGGAATAAGGAAAGCACACTATGATTTAGGAAAGTATGATGAAGCCCCTGATTTGAGTCACTTGTAAAGATACTGCTACAAATCTCCAATTTTAAATTTTCTGATCTGCTTTAAAAGAGTAACTACCATTGTTATGATTTGAGATAGGGTTCTCACTACAAACTTAGGCTAGCCTAGAAATTCACTATATAGCTCAAACTGGCATCTAACTTTACCAACCTTGCTGCCTCTACCTAAATGCTGGGTAGAGCAGATTTTGATTACTACACCCAATTGTGGTTTAGGGGTGATATACAGGATGTAGAGAGCACCTTCAAGAACTAAGAATAACAAAGATAATCTAGATATATAGAAGAGATTAATGCTGGCCAAGGATTAACCATTTTTGTTCTCAAGAGTTTCCTTCTTCATGTATATGGAGGGCTGGTGA
Organism: Megascapheus bottae; assembly: GCF_031878675.1. Lineage (NCBI taxonomy): Eukaryota > Metazoa > Chordata > Mammalia > Rodentia > Geomyidae > Megascapheus > Megascapheus bottae. The sequence continues at coordinate 26,714,828 of NC_143526.1, read as the reverse complement.
AAACTACAATAGTTAGGCTGGTAGATAGGAATGTTTCCATATTTTTAAACTTTATTTATTTATTTTTTTATTTATTGGTCAGTTGTGGGGCTTGAATTCTGGGTCTGGGTACTTTCCTGAGCTCTTCAACTCGAGGCTACCGCCCTACCCTGGGCCTGGTCGTTTGTCCCTGAGCTCTTCAGCTCAAGGTTACTGCCCTACCCTTTGAGCCACAGAGCCACTTTCAGTTTTCTAGTAGTTAAGTGGAGATAACAGTCTCAGGACTTAGTGCTGGGCTGGCTTTGAACTGAGATCCTCAGATCTTAGCCTCTTGAGTAGCTAGGATTACAGGTGTGAGACTTATCTCCAATTAACCATCAGAAAACCAAAAGTGGCGCTGTGGCTAAAAGTAGTAGAGCGTTGCCCTTGAACTGAAGAGCTTAGGACAGGGCTCAGGCCCAGAGTTCAAGCCCCACAATTGATCCCCCCCCCCAAAAAAAAATCCTTCTAAACCTATAGACAGAATAGTCCATTTGTACAGGAAAACAAGTTCAGGAATCAGACAATGGGACTTGAAATCCAGCTCTTTTGTTTACTAGTTTAGCTATACCCTTCTTGCCTTTGTTATCCACTTCATAGGCTTGCTATAAAGGATAAATGAGAACACAGGTAGAGCTCTTACAGTAGCAATGTCCAACAGGACCTTCTATAGTGGTAGTGTAGCAGCAGAATCCAATATAGCATAAACTATAGGCAGCCATGGCATATGGCTGAGTCAAAGAGACTAAATTCTGTCTCTCTCTCTGTCTCTGTCTCTCTCTCTGGGTTGTTGTTGGTTGTAGAGCTTGAATTCAGGGCCTGGGCACTATCCCTGAGCTGTTTTTGCTCATTCTACCATTTTGAGCCACAATTCTACTTCCAGTTTTCTTGTAGTTAAGAGTCTTATGTACTTTTCTTCCAGGGAAGGCTTTGAGTCATGATCCTCAGATTTCAGCCTCCTGAGTAGCTAGCATGGGCTCTACGCTTATTTCATTTTTATTAATTTATATTACATTCAACAGGTATGTAGGTAGAGGTGGCCACATTGGAGAGTGTAGTCTTAGAACAATAGCTAGCATACAGTGATTTAGGTAATGTTGGCATAGTATAATGGACTATATAATCTCCTCTGCAGAGGCTTCTTCAGCAGTGAGTCTACCTGTTAGGAACGTAGGGAACCCATTACACTCTCAATTGGGAAGGACAGAACTCCTGTGACATGCCAGTCACTTTGCCCTCACTAGAGAAAATACTGGGTACCATTGTGTCCACAGATGACTCCCTCCCTAAATCTCCACATCTAGGGTAGTTCCCAATTTGGAGCGTAAGGTATGAGTACAGGGATTTTGGAAGGGCATTCCAGCTAACAGATAATTTCTTGGTAGAGCATAGTAGTGCTTTCACTTTTTTTGTTTTTCTAACAATAAATAAATCATTGAATTTATAAAAAAAAAGTTAGCAAAAAAAGCTAATTAGCTACTTTTCAATGATGATACTTGCCAGCCAGGGTATATTAAGTATCGAGATCGTAGCATCTGAGGACTTGAAAAACTATTTTCTGAGAGAATCAGTTCAATGTCTTCATTCCTTCAAAAACATACAGAAAAGATACATGTTAGTGAAGACTGTCAACCTTAATCTGCAGATTTTTCTTCCTTCCATAACCCATATACATACACACACAGACAGCATACATGCTGTTGTATGGATAAGGACACTTCACCCAAAATACTTGGTTACGCATTCCCTAAACTGAGGAAATTCTTTTTGCCTTTTTGTCAGTCCTGAGGCTTGCACTCAGGGCCTGAGCACTGTCCTTGGGCTATCTCAAGGTTAGCGCTCTGCCACTTGAGCCACAGCACCACTTCTGGTTTTTTCTATGTATGTGGTAGCGAGGAATTGAAACCAGGTTGTCATGCATGCTAGGCAAGCACTGTTGGTGCAAGCTAGGCAAATACTCTACCACTAGGCCAAACTCCCAGCCCACAATTTTTTTTTTTTAATAGAACCACAATACTATTATCACAGTCAAGGAATTTCAACTGCACAGGACAGTCCAGAGTGCTTCTACCTGGGGCTGGTTAGAAATGTAGAATCTTGGCCTGGGTTTGATTCCTCTTGAACTCCCTGAGTTCAAGCCCCAAGACTGGAAAAAAAAATGTAGAATATTGGGCCCCACCCTGAATCAAACTTTTTTGGGTAATAAATTGGAGATAAAAGTCTCTGGACTGGGCTGGCTTGAAACCACAATCCTCAGATCTCAAGGCTCTTCTTCTGAGTACCTAGGATTACAAGCCTGAGCCATAGGCTCTAGGCAGTCATATCAACAACTTGGATTTATCTGATTGTTTCCTCAAGACTATATTCAGGTTAAACAGTTGTGCTTAATTTAATCCCCTGGTGGTACTCATATGACTGTCAGCCAAGAGGCACATGATAACAGAATGTCCCATTACTTGTTTTGCTAAGTTTAATCATTTAATCAACATAGTGCCAGGCAGACTTGATGATATAAGGGTAGTTTTCTTCCTTGTGAGTAATTAGTCTAGGGGGACTCATTCTGTTATGGAGAATTAGTAGCTATCTTTTTCCTCTAAAATTTTTTACCCACAAAATGATTTCTGGGGGCTGGGAATGTGGCTTAGAGGTAGAGTACTTGCCTAGCATGCACAAAGCCCTGGGTTTGATTCTTTGGCACCACATAAACAGAAAAGGCCAGAAGTAGTGCTATGGCTCAAGTGGTAGAATGCTAGGCCTTGAGCAAAAAGAAGCTCAGGGATGGTGCTCAGTCTCTGAGTTTAAGCCCCAGGATTGGCGCGCGCGCGCGCGCGTGCGCACACACGCACACACACGCACACACACACACACACACACACACACACACACACACACACACACACACACACACACTTACTTCCTTCTCCTTTTGTGGTGCTGGGTTGGCCCAGGTTCTTGAAGACACAAGGCAGTGCATTATTATTGTTTTATACTGTACTCAAATTATGACAAACTTGACTGTGGGAGTTTTCTTTTTTTGGGCCTTGAACTCTAGGCCTGGATGCTGTTCCTGAGCTCTTCAGCTCAAGGCTACAGCTCTATTCCTAGACTCACAGTGCCACTTCCAGTTTTCTAGTGGTTAACTGGAGATAAGAGTCTCATGGACCTTAGTGCCGGGGCTGGCTTTGAACCTCGATCCTCTCTTAGATCTCAGCCTCCTGAGTAGGTAGGATTACAGGCGTGAGCCACCGTACCTGGCTTGTGGGTTTTTTTTTTTTTTTTTGACAGGCAGTACTGTTTGAACTCAGGGCCTCATGCTTGCTGATACTCAACACTTAAGCCACATCTTCAGCCTTGCTTTTTGCTAGTTATATTGAAGATGGAGTCTAGTTGACTTTTTTGCTTGGGTTGGCTTCAAACCTCAATCTTCTGGATCTCATCCTATTGAATAGGTAAGATTATAGACCTAAGTCACCAGTGCCCAGCTCTTGTGGGAACTTGTCATTTAGGTCCCTCATCTTCCCACACATCTCTATTAATCCACTTCCTTCCTTTACTGAAATAAAATGGATCAGGCTTACCTTGTATTTTTCTTGCCCTAGACGCACAATATGCCCTGCAAGGAGTCCTGATATATTGCAGTAAGGATTGGTATTAAAAAACCAAAATCTAGAGGTAGGGATATTCATCCTTACTGTAGCATTATTATTATTTTTTCCACTGGCGGGGAAAAAAACTAGGGGACATACGTTACAAAAAGTAACATAAAGCCAGATTCTGTGGCTCATGCCTGTAATCCTAGCTATTTAGCTATTTGGCAGGCTGAGATCTGAGGATCAAGGCTCAAAGCCAGCCCTGGCACTGAAGACCCTGAGACTCTTATCTCCAACTAACCACTAGAAAACCGGAAGTGGCTTTGTGGCTCAAGGGGTTAGGTGATGGCCTTGAGCTAAAGAGCTCAGGGACAGTGCCCAGGCCCAGAGTTCAAGCCCCACCACCAAACAAACAAAAAAACAGTAACATAAATTCATTAATATCTTCAAAAGAAAACACCTGAAAAGTTCCTTCTCATCTTTTCCCTCCCATATTTATAATCTCCTTCCTCCAGGGGAGCCAGAGTTTCAACAGAATTATGTTCAAAATTTACCTGATTTTTTTTTTCTTTTTCTTTTTTTGCCAGTCCTGGGCTTGAGCTCAGGGCCTGAGCACTGTCCTTGGACTTCCTCAAGGCTAGAGCTCTACCACTTGAGCCTCAGCACCACTTCCGGCTTTTTTCTAGTATGTGGAACCGTGGTACTGAGGAATCAAACCTGACTCTTCATGCATGCTAGGCAAGCACTCTACCACTAGGCCAAACTCCTGGCCTCTACCTGATTTTTCTTCTTTTCTTTTTGCCAGTCCTGGAGCTTGAATTCAGGGCCTGGGCACTGTCCCTGAGCTTCTTTTGCTCAGGGCTAGAGCTCTACTACTTTTGACACAGAGCTACTTCTGGCTTTTTTGTTTGTTTGTTTGTTTGTTTATGTGGTACTGAGGAATGGAACTCAGGGCTTCATTCATGCCAGGCAAGCACTTTACCACTAAGCTACATTTCCAGCCCCTGAATTATTGTTTTGGCTGGTGTTTATTTTTTTCTCCATGTTTATTTATTGTGTGTGCCTGTCTATGTGTTTGTGTGTTGTTGGAGATCAAACCCAGGCTTCACACATGTGCTCAGAAGTGTTGAATCTTCCAGGCACTGGTGGATCACATCTATAATCCTCAGGAAGCTGAAATCTGAGGATCCTGGTTCAAAGCTAACCTGCGCAGGAAAGTCTGTGAGACGCCAATTAACTACCAGAAAGCCAAAAGTAGAAGTATGACTCAAAGTTGTAGAGTACTAGTCTTGAGCCAAAAGAGCTCAGAGACAGCACTCAGGCCCTGGGTTCAAGCCCTACTACACACACACACACACACACACACACACACACACACACACACACACACACACACACACACAATGTTGTATCATCAAGCTGCATCCCCAGTACTTTAATGTTTAAAAAGTCAAAAGTATATAAAAATCCATATATCTTTTAACAACCTAGTTGAGCAAACAAAACTGCAATATAACAGTAGTTTTCCCTGTTTTTGGTGTGTAAGTTGAATCTAACACCATGAAGTAGAGCTCATTGCTCTATGTTCTCTATATAACTTCTCTCAAATCACCATCAGAGACTTTAGCTTGGCCTTCCATTCTTCAATGTATGAAAATGTGAATGTATCAAAACAAAATCCTACCAGGCCTGGTGGTGCATACTTGTAAACCTAGCTACTCAGGAGGCTGAGGTCTGAGGATCACAGTTCAAAGCCAGCCTGGGCACTAAAAAGTCCATGCAACTCTTATCTCCAATGAATCAACAGAAAACTGGAAGTGATGCTGTGGCTCAGGGGGTACGGCAGTAGCCTTGAGCTGAAGAGCTCAGGGACAAAGCCCAGGCCCAGAGTTCAAGTCCCAAGACCAATGAAAACAAAACAACAACAAAAACCCTTATATTAATATAGGAGAGTGACAAATAGGGTCTTTCTGGTGGCTTTTATAGTATCAAACTACTTCAATAAGGTCTTAAATACAGTGAAGACCCTGCAGGCCACAGCTGTGTCTGAGAAAGTGGCTGATTTTTGTAAAATCTGTACAAGTTTACCTGGTGACAATCCCTTTTTCTGCAAGAATGAAGGCTGCGCTGGGATTGGCAGCCCTGATAAGGCTCTGAAGCTGCACAAGGAGAGGGTGCCTTTGCTCCGTAGTGAGACTGGTGAATACCACATTGTTAACCAGACCTGGGGAATAGAACCAAGAATAATCAGCCTTCAGAGCTCTGATGGGTTGTGGACTCTTTCCTCTGACCATTCCTTTTAGCAGTCTCTGATGCAGACATAACTATTAAGTCTTTCTTCTTGGAACTACATCTTAGGTTCAGCCCTGTAACTGCTTCACTTCCTACCCTCTTTAACCGAAACACAACTTTCTGTTCTTCTCTTCATTTCTTATCACAGATTCTCTCCATATTCCTTGTCCCATTTACCTCTGCCAGTTGAGACCACAGATATTATAACTTCACATCAGGCACTAGCTGCTATATTCACACAGAGAATGGAGGAAAAAAAAAAAGGAACCCCCAGAGTAAAGCTGTGGGAGGGCCACCATCACACCACCCCCAATTTCTGTGAAAATCTAGTCATAAAACTGACGAGACAGGGGCTGGTAGAGTGCTTGCCTAGCATGCACAAAAACCCAGGTTCGATTCCTCGGTACCACATACACAGAAAAAAGCCAGAAATGGTGCTGAGGCTCAAGTGGTAGAGTTCTAGCCTTGAGAAAGTCCAAGGACAGGGCTCAGGCCCCGAGTTCAAACCCAGGACTGGCCAAAAACAAAACAAAAAAATTGATGCAATCATGGAGAATTAGAGCTGGGAGTTTGGAGAATATCAAAGTCAGGAAAATTACCACAGCCTACAATGCCACTCCTATTTTTACATAGTTATGATCAGATTATATATACCATTTCTGATATATGATATTTGTACTTTTGGTAGTCAATCATTTTTATTTACTTCTTGGGAAAGTATTAGTTACAAAGGCAAGGATGTACTTGTAATTTCAGCCACTTTGGAAGGCTAAACCACTGAACTAGGAGTTTGAGACCATTATGGGCAACATAGGGAGATCTCTCCCCAGTAATCTTAGAGACCATATCCAGCTTATTCTTTGAGGTAAGGTCTATTCTTCCTATATTTACCTAACAAGTGGCTGGGATTACAGGCATGAGGCACTGTACTGTTTTTGAGAGATGAACTCGTGTGTGTGTGTGTGTGTGTGTGTGTGTGTGTGTGTGTGTGTGTGTGTAAATTTAGTACTGGGGTTTGAACTCAGGTATTCTTCCTTGGCTTTTTTCTGATCAAAGCTTGTGCTTAGGATTTGAGCCATACTTCCTACTTCCAGATCCATCCTTCCTTCCTTTTTGTCCATGACCAGGACTCAAACTCCATTATCTGATGCTTTGACTCACTGGCTATTGCTCTACCACCTGAACCACACCTCCAAACCCTCAGAATATTTTGAGCCAGGAACCAAAGTCCACATACTGTATCGCATAGATGCATGTCATAATTCTCTTTTAGTTTGTGCTTTTTTCATTCCCTTGCAATTTACTGATTTAAAAACTGCATTCTGAGCCAGGCTTGTTTCTTGTCTTCTTTTCTTTTCTTTTTTTTTTTTTTTTTTTTTGACAGTCCTGGAGCTTGAACTCAGGGCCTGGGCACTGTCCTTAAGCACTTTTGCACAAGGATAGCACAGCACTCTCCCACTTGAGCCACAGCACTTTTTCCTGTGTATGTGGGTTCAGTAATCGAACTCAGAACTTTGTGCCAGGCAAGCACTCTACCACTAGGCCATACTCCCAGACCCTGTTTCTTATCTTCTGAAATGTTCCTTCCATGGCATTTTTCCCTGCAACATTTTTTTTTTCTGGTCTTGGGGCTTGAACTCTGGGCGTGGGCACTGTTCCTGAGCCTCTTTGTGCTCAAGATTAGTGTTTCACCACTTCCAGTTTTTTTTTTTTTTCCTGAATAGTTTATTGGAGAAAAATCTCACAGACTTTCCCACCCAGCTGGCTTGTTCTGGGTCCCTGGAGTGGCTAGGATTACAGGCATGAGCCACCGGTACCCTGTGATCCTCAAGCTTTTACATTGAGATTGACCTTCCTCAGCCAGTATCTGAGACACTTCCTAATCAAGGTGATAGCTGGCGGCCTGTGGCTTAGCTCTCAATTCAGAAGGTTACTCTTGAGACTGCAAGGCCATTCTGGATAGTCTGTGAGAACTCCATGCCTGGTGAAACCACAGGGTCACAGGAGAAAGTTCACAAGTTTATGCCCAAAATGTAGCACTGTGGGCAAGCAGGTAGAATCCTGGAAAACTCAGGATTCATAGGGAAACAAGAAAAAGGATCTACAAGTGTACTATGAGATCCTCAAGACAAGAATGGTGTGGGGGCTCTTAAAAAGAGGAGACAGGAGGAGCTGTGAGTGTAGCCTAGTGGTAGAGTGCTTGCCCAGTGTGCACGAAGCCCTGGGTTTAATTCCTTGGTATCACATACATAGAAAAAGCCAAAAGTAGTGCTGTGGCTCAAATAAAAGAGTGCCAGCCTTGACAAAGCTCAAGGACAGTGCACAGGTCCTAAGTTCACACCCACGACTGGCAAAAAAAAAAATAATAAAAATATAAAAAAAGAGAAGACAGGAAGACTGAGTGGAGATCTATAAAGACCCAAGGGAATCTGGTATCCTTTCAGGCAAAAGAAATGGGAGAGTAATATCAGTGGAAATGTGTCTACCTGTGGAGTATATACCAGCATCATTAGGTATAGGCCTAGCCGCTGATTAAGGGCTAGGAGAGGTACCTTGTCCAAAGTTCTACCTGCCAAACATACCATCTGGACAAACCTTGTGGGGCTGAGATTCTAGGTCAGGAACTGGGCACAGAAAAGAGCCTTTGCTTTAATGGGAAACAAGCAAAAGGATTATCTGCAGCATTCCTGAGACAGCTATGTAAACTGCCACCTGCCAAGAGGAAATGCCATCTGTGAGGCAGGTACCCAGTTATCTGGTGCACAGGGTAAACAGGCTGTAAGAAGCAGTTTCACCTTGTTTGGGTCAGGAGCTTCCTTATGTTGTATATCAAGGAGTGAACACCAGATTTGGTCAAGGCCTCACTTGTCTGGGATGTGAAGGCAGCCTGGCCTGGTCTGTTACTAAGTGTAGGAAAAACAAAAAACAAAAATCCCTCAAGTTACTCTGATCATCTTTTAGAGCACTAGCCTTGAGCTGAAGAGTTCAGAGACAGTGCCCAGGCCCAGAGTTCAAGCCCCAGGACCAAAAAAAAAAAAGTTCACACAAAACTGGTACTCTACCTTTTGAACAATAGCTCTATTTCCAGCTTTCCTTGTGACTTTAGAGTCTCACGGTATTTTCTACCTGGGCTGGCTTCCAACCGTGATTCTCAGATTTAGCCTTCTGGGCCTGGGCTCTGTCCCCGAGCTCTTCAGTTCAAGGCTAGCACTCTACCACTTGAGCCACAGCACCACCAGTTTTCTGGTGGTTAATTGGAGATAAGAATCTTGTGGACTTTCTTGCCCAGGCTGGCCAGGAACTGAGATCCTCAGATCTCAGCCTCCTGAGTAGCTAGGATTACAGGCATGAACCACCGGCACCCAGCTGTGAGCTGACTACTTTTATTCTACCCTGATGCTTCAATGCAGTCCTTGGGAACTACAAAGGGCTTCAAAAAAAGATTACCTGGTATAGCAGTCCAACAAACACATTCCCCTTCCCCTCTTAGGGCCCAGTGTCCTGCCTTGGGCAGCACCCAGATCAGATGTTTCCCAAGACAACAACTCTGGTATGCTGTTATTCTGCTCCCTGCAGACTGGCAACGGGATCAGCAAGAAACAGATGTGCTGGGGACATTGAGTTGTTTTCTTCTATTAGATTCCTGCTTCCTAGGCTGGCTCAGCAAGTTCACCCCCAGGCATACCTCATGACAACAATGGGCATTTTATCACTACTGTGGAGAATTTATAATTTATTCACAATCTCCAGGAGTCACAGATAATAAGACTAGAAAATACAGCTTCCATAGTTGATAGTAGTAGGACAATGCAATGTTGAATATAACCTGCAGGGTGAGTACATTTTTCTAAATATATACAAGGAGGTATGGAAAATTACAGTTTGAAAGAAGGGGTGATATTAAGGAAAATAGGTTCTGCCAAAAACTGTGCCCTGAGGATAGAGAAACTCATTAAGATTTTGTTTATCCAGAGATTACTTGGCCTAGTCTTTAGCTACATGGCCACAACAGACTTGAGCCAAGGAGTGATGCTGCTGTGATTTGTTTACTGCCATTAAAAGAAACTTGAGGGAAGGGATGGGACAGGAGTAAAATGGGAGAGAACAATGGAAGGGCGGCATTAATCAAGATTCATTGTACTCGTAATTTGACATATGGAACTGTAACCTCTCTGTATAACTACTTAATAATAAAAATAATTACACTATAAGCTCTTGGAAGAAATGGGTTTATCAAGTATGATAAAGAAAAGTTGTCAGAGGCTGGGAGTTTAGCCTAGTGGTAAAGTGCTTGCCTAGCATGCATGAAGACCTGGGTTTGATTCCTTGGTACCACATACACAGAAAAAAGACAGAAGTGGTGCTGAGGCTCAAGTGGTAGAGTGGCAGCTTTGAGTGAGTTCAAGCCCCAGGACTGGAAAAAAAGGAGAAGAAAGAGAAGAAGGAGGAGAAGAAGGAGGAGAAGAAAGAGGAGGAGGAGGAGGAGGAGGAGGAAGAGGAGGAGGAGGTGGTGGTGGTGGTGGTGGTGATGGTTGTCAAAGTTCACTGTTTCAGATATCAGAGTGGTAGCATGGGGGGAAATCTCTTGTAGAAGCCAGTGGCTCATACCTATAACCAAGCTACTCAGAAGGCTAAAGGATTATGGTTCAAAGCCAGCCCAGGCAGGAAAGTCCATGAGATTCTTCTTTCCAATTAACCACCAGAAAACAGGAAGTGGCATTGTGGCTCAAAGTGGTAGAGCTCTAGCCTACAGCTGTAGAGCTCAGGGACAATGCCCAAGCCAAGTTCAAGCACCATGACAGACCAAAAACAAAAACAAAAACAACAAAAAAGAAATCTCTTGTATCTGAAAAGAAAGTAAAAAGCATGTAAGCAGGAAGTAAAGCATATTTGCTTACCTTGTGAGCACTGATCAAGACATTTAGGGAAGAGAAATCTAGGGAACAAAGAGAAATATTTTTTTTTAAAAATTCATGAGTTGTCTTATTTCTCACAAAACAGAAACATAGCTGATAGGCAAGTTGACATATTTGATAAGGCAAGTGGCAGGTAGTACTGTGTACTAGGACAGACATGGTTATTTAAGAGTTTCACAGTTTTGCACTGAAGTTCTCACCCTGCAAAAATCTCCACATGGCCCACCCTTGGTGAAATGTGGTAGAGAAGATATTAGAAGTGGTTGCCAGTTTGTCAGACAATAGGAGACAGAGTAAGATGGCTATTTTTCATTTTTTACTATGCTAGGGATTGAACCCAAGACCTCATATGTACCAATGAGCTACACCCATAGCTCAATCCTAGTCACAAATCCAATAGTAAATGAAAAGAAGAAACTGACTATATTACAACTAAAATAGGGTAGAGGATGATGATTCAAATTTTGAGTTAGCTAACAGCTATAGCACTACTTTGAACTCCAGAGAAAAACTCACAGGGCTTTGAAACTCCCAAATTCCTTTTCAGTCCTAGGGATTGAACTCAGGGAATGGGGCTATTTTCTGAGCTCTTTTTGTTCATGGTTATAACTCTACCATTTTAGCCACAGCTCCACTTCCAGCTTTTTTTAATTGAAAAGAAGAGTCTCATGAACATTCCCATCCAGCTTTGAACCATAATCCTTAGCTCTGAATGTCCTAAGTAGCCAGGATTACAGATTACAGATGTGAGTAGGTGTTTTTTGTTGTTGTTGTGGTTGTTTGTTTTTGTTTTGCCAGCCCGGGGGCTTGAACTCCAGGCCTGGAAACTGTCCTTGAGCTTTCTCAAGAGTAGCACTCTACCACTTGAGCCATAGCACCACATTTGGATTTTTCTGTGTATGTGGTATCAAGAAATAAAACCCAGGGCTTCATGCATACTAGACAAGCACTTTACCAATAGGCCACACTCCAGGCCCAGCATTTATCTTTTTATCAAAAACATGCAAAGAGTTCAGAGTTCTTTTTCTGTCATTCTGTCTACCCTGTGCCTTGGAGATCAGCAGAGTAGCTAAGCACCTTGTACCAGGGCTGTCATGCAGCTGGGAAGGGGTGGGTTTGAGAAGGGAGCCAGGTCTGTATGACTTCACAAAACCCCTGGCTGAGGTTTCTTTTCATTTCTTTTTGCCAGTCCTGGGCTCAAACTCTAGGCCTGGGTTCTGACCCTGGAGTTCTTTTTGCTCAAGTTTAGTCCTCTACAACCTAAGTCACAACACCACTACCAGCTTTTTCCTGGTAAGTGCAGACATTCCTGCCCTGCCTGGCTTCAAACCAGAATCCTCAGATTTGAGCCTCCTGAGTAGGTACGATTATAGGCGAGAGCCTGGCTTTCTTCTTTCTTCTTCTTCTTTTTGGACAGTCCTGGGGCTTAAACTGAGGGCCTGGGTACTCTCCTTGAGCTTTCTTAATTCTAGTGCTCTACCACTTGAGCCACAGCCTTTGCTGTTTATATGGTACTAAGGAATTGAACCCAGGGCTTCATGCATGCTAGGCAAGCACTCTGCCACTAGGCCACACTCCCAGCTCTCCCTCCCTCTTTTTCTTTCTTTCTTTTTTTTGTGGGTCATGGGGCTTGAACTCTGGCCTGGGCCTTGTCTCTGAGTTCTTCAGCTCAAGGCTACTGCCCTTCCCTTAAGCTAAGCCCCACTTCCCATTTTTCGGTAGGTTAATTGGAGATAAGAGTCTCAGGTCCTTTTGTGCCTGGACTGGCTTTGAACCTTAATACTCAGATCTTAGCCTCCTCAGTAACTAGGATTACAGGCGTGAGCCACGCGCCTTGCTTCCCAGCCCTTGTTTCTTAAGCAGTAAAAGGACATAATTCCTGTCTTCACACATCTGTATATTTTCTATAATTCCTCTCATTTCTCCTTGGCTTTTGGTCATTTAAGGATCTAGTACTTGATCCAGGCAGTGGTAGTCCTAGCTACTCAAGAGGCTGAGTTCTGAGGATCATGGTTTGAAGTCAGACTAGGCAGGAAAGTCTATGAGTCTTTTTATCTCCAATTAACTACCAAAAAGCTGGAAGCAGAGAGCTGTGGTTGAAGTGACAGAACACTAGCCTTGAACAAAGAAAGCTCAGGGACAATGTCTAAGCCCTAAATTCAAGCCTTAGGTCCAACACACACACACACACACACACAAAATGTAGCACTTACTATATACAATATAGACTGATAAAACTTTTTTTTTTTTTGGCCAGTCCTGGACTTGAGCTCAGGGCCTGAACACTGTCCTTGAACTTTCAAGGCTAAAGCTCTTCCACTTGAGCCTCAGCACCACTTCCAGCTTTTTTCTATATATGTGGTGCAGAGGAAATGAACCCAGGTCTTCGTGCATGCTAGGCAAGCACTCTACCACTCGGCTAAACTTCCCGGCCTGACTGATAAACTCTTAAAAGTTAAACATGTACAGTGATATTCTTACTGTAGTGATTGGGGAAACAGTCACTTTTAGCACATTTAGATACAGTACACTTGTGAGCTAGAGGTGGCCATAAATAACTACCTGTGTTCCATGTAGCAGCTCAGGGGATCCACACACACTGTGATGGCACCAATAGTGAAGAAAGACTTGACATTCGAGTCTGGATGAGTCTGCACAGCCTGGACAATATCAATAACATCTGTGTAGCTGAGTAGAATAAAAGGGAATGATTAGCTTACCAGCTGGGCCTGCAGAATAGGGAATAGGTAGAAGGAACACAAAAAGGAACAGCTTGTGATGGGGTTTCCTGGAGTCATCACAACTTCACAATTTAGAGCCCGTGGAATCTACAAAGTGCTCCTGTACTCCTAATTCTGCTAGTCCTCATAACTGTTCAAGAGAATGGGTACAACAGGCACCCAGCTCTGTGGATAAAAGGAAGCACACACTAAGCACAGAACTCAAGTGTTCTTGGGCATGTTTTGTTTTGTTTTCTTTTTTGCCAATTCTGGGCCTTCAACTCAGGGCCTGGGCACTGTCCCTGAGCTTCTTTTTTGCTCAAGGCTACTGGTCTACCACTTGAGCCATAGTACTACTTCTGGCCTTTTCTGTTTATGTGGTACTGAGGAATTGAACCAAGGGCTTCATGCATACTAGGCAAGCACTACTAAGCCACGTTCCCAGCCCCTTGGGTGTGTTTCCTAATAATTAAGTTAGGAGCTAATAGCAGCAGTATCTATTTTCTTTGTAACTCTTTCCTCTCCTTCCCACTTCAAAGTATCATCAGACCAGCCCAAGTCAGCAGACACATGCTGAATCCATTCAAATTTCCATCTTTTGCCTGGAAATCCTCCCTAACTCCAGCCTTAGAGCCAATATGATATCCTCACTTAGAAGTTAATATGTTCATGATCCAATTTTCATAAGCCGCCTTTTCCTGTCCTTCTTCACAGCGGGGACTCTACTTCAGATGCGAGGCCAGAAGATTTGTCTTAGCTTTCATCATATAACTAAAAGAGGTCACATTTCCATATTCCCACTGAGTCCAAACTGCTTAAATCATCCTGACAACATCCCATCTGATCCTTCATACTTTTTCTCCTTGCTTCCCTCCAATTTAGTCTAAATGCAGAAGTCAGAGGGATATGCTAAAGTCATAGTCAAATGATGTCATTGCTCTGCACCAAACTTCTAGTGGCTTTTCATCTCAATGTGAAAGCCAAGGCACTAAGAGCCTATAGATAGCCTTCTATGATTTGATCCCCTATCGTCCTCCCCTTCCCCCAATACAGACAAGAATTTCATTCCTGTCCCTTTCCCCTAATCCAACCACTATGGCTTCCTGGCTCTTCCCTGAACATGCCAGACATATTTGTACCTTTGTACTCTCTGTCCTCTCTGCCTGGAATGCTCTTTTCCTATCTGTAAGTCTTGCTCCCTTTCTCTTTTCATTTGTCTGCCCAAGTGGCACATTTTACTGTTGTTGTTTTTGCAGAGCTAGGGATCAAACTTAGGGCCTTGCACATGCTTGATTTCTACCACTGAGATACATTTGGAAGCATCTTATGAGAAGGCGTCATCTGACTTCATACTTGCTATGCAATGCTGAAGGCACTTTCTTGGACTCCCTGCTTCCTTTCCTCAAGTTTTCTCCAAAGCATCAATTATAAGCTACATATATTGTATTTTTATTTGGTTCTAGTACATTTTTGTTTTTATCTGTTGTCCTTTCTCATTTACTTGTTTACTGTCTCTACAATAAGAGCTCAAGGCTACCACCCTATTCCTTGAGCCACAGCACCACCTCTGATTTTTAGTGGTTAGGTGGAGACAAGAGTCTCAAGGACTTTAGTGCATGGGCTGGCTCTGAACTGCAATCCTCAGATCTCAGCCTGCTGAGTAGCTAGGATTACACCATGCACGACAAGGGAATTCTCACTTTTTAAAGAAGATTCCTTTACCTTTCATTGACTTTAGTGGAAAGGTAAAGAATGAAAAACTTTCCAGGTTCCTTGATTTTTGTTCCAAAACAAAAGGCACTTAACTGTTCACTCTATTCCTTAAGATAACCAGTAGTTCTTCCCAGAATTGCCTTTTTTCTTCTAGCCACCACACACCTGAGTGTGACCTCCTAACTAAAGAGGAGCACTCACCACAGAAGGAAGCAGAAGGCAATTTGGTGCTCAAGCTGCCAGAGTGTACCAGACTACTTTAGCTAATGCAAACCCAACAGTACTCTTTCTGTTGGCTTCTTTCCTTCAACAGTCTCTTCACTAAAAATAACACAGCTGAGAATTAGTGGCTCATGTCTGTAACCCTATCTACTCAGGAGGCTGAAATTTGAGGATCTTAGTTTGAACGACTGTCAGTCTTTCAATTAACCATCTTTAAAAGGCAGGAAGCAGAGCTATGGATCATATGATAGAGTACTAGCCTTGAGTAAAAAGGCTAAGGGACAGTGTTTAGACCCTGAGGTCAAATCCCAGTACTGATATACACACACAAATACTCTACCAAAACAAAAAAAATAAAACACAGCAATAGCTTAGAAAAACCTTAACTACTACTACTATTACTACTTTTTTTTGGGGGGGGGGGCAGTCCTGGGGCTTGAACTCAGGGCCTGGGTTCTGTCACAGAGCTTCTTCTGCTTGAGGCTAGCACTCCACCACTACAGCCACAGCACCACTTCCAGCTTTTTCTGTTTATGTGCTACTGAGGAATCAAACAGGGAAATTAGTGGCAACTACTAATTTGACTTTTGTTTCTAAGATTATGCATTAATTAGCTGGGCTTGTTAGTGTATATCTTTAATCGCAGGTACTCAGGCTATGGCGATCAGGACAACAGTCTACTTATTACCCCTGGTTAATGTTCACAAGATCTCACCTCAACCATGATGGGTGCATATTTATCTTCCCATCCTATGTGGAAGGAATGCATAAGATGACTGATTTCCAGATCTGGGAATTAGAGACTGAGATTTGAGGATTGTGGTTCAAAGCCAGCCCAGGCAGCAAAGTCCATGGGTAAGAGAGACTCTTATTTCCAATTCACCATCAGAAATCTGGAAATGGGACTGTGGCTCATGTGGCAGAGTACTAGCCTTGAGCAAAAAAGTTAAGAGATAGTGCCCAAGGCCTGAATTCACGTATAGAAGAACTGGCAGCACGGGTGCATGCACGCGCACATACATATGTATATATACACATACATATATGCACACAAATATATCATATTAAAAAGATAACTAAAGCCAAAAAAGCTAGAAGCATGGCTTTAAGTGGAGAGCACTTGATTTCAAACCCTAGTAACACAAAACCAAACCAAAACACAATTTGGGGGGAGGGAAATGGGGACAAAAACATGAGTTGGAATATCAATGTGTGAGAAGTAATGCACCTACTATCTGGTAAATATTACTAACTCCTCTGTACATTACCCTGACCAAAAAAAACCCAAACAACATTAATTTTTGAAACTAACAAAAATATGGGCCCTGCCTACACAGAGAGTACTCTAGTGAAGAGCTATAGCCTTTAGTGATATTCATTCAAGTGATATTTTCACTTGAATCCTTCAGGAAACCTCTTAGGATCCCTCATATCCTGATTGAGCAAAGGTGGGACCTGTACTCATTACCAACAGTGGTCAGCCATACAGTCACTGAAGCAGCTATGACAGCTGACACTTTCAGAGATTTGTAAAACCAGGACAAAGAATAAACAATGCTCTGAAATAATGGAAATAGCTCAAGTGCAAATGGCAAAATTGCTAGATCCTCCCCACTGGTCCAAACTTCTCCTGTAAATTTTGGCAGGAAGTGATAAAATTGGGCTGACCCATTCCTTTGACCAGCAATAGAAAACCTGAAGAAAATGAGTGGTTTCAAGTCCACATTCTTCCTTTGTAGCTTCTGTGTCCAGACCCCACAATAGGCTAAGATGGCTGATGGGTGGCTGGAGATAGGGTATAAGCATAACTTCTGCCCATGCATGGAGGTCTTAAGGGTGCAGTCCCATCCAGCCCTTTCCTCAGGACCACAATCCTAGCTCCCTCTAACTGTCACTATCACAGCCCGAGCCCAAACAGTGCTTTGGATCTGGGCCCATTCTTTACTGGAAACAACTAGCCTATTGCAATCATTAATTATTATGAACAGAAAAAAGCACTTTGTGAGACACACCAAAAGCTTCTTTATTACCAACCATAATAACAATAGGGAAAAAGTACAGCCTGTGATTTCCGGACCCAGCATGTTCCCATCTGGGCTCAGGTGACGATGAAACTGAACTGGTAAGAGAGTCTTCCCTAGAGGGCCTGAGAACTGATCAAGGAAATGTCCTTTCATCCAGGGTCTACTGGAGTAGTGACAAAGGGTCTTTCAGATTTTCTCTCCCATGTTGTACACCTACCATCATTCTGCTTTCACAGAGACATCAGGAGCTAGAGTCTGTGATCACAGTTCTACACTGGTTAAGAAGTGGTACCTCCATCCCAAGACTGCAGAGAAGGGGATCTACCCCTAGTTTTACAGGAGGAAAAATGGAAGATGAAATTCCCATGTCTAGATGGTGAAGGATGAAGTCTAGAGATACTTATTCTAAGAAGTGTCAGAGAATCTTGACCAAATTCCCCAATTTCTAAACTCTTGTGGATGTTATGACTTGAAATTTGTGTATGGGGTACCCTCACTAGCATGGTATTACCACCTCTTGGTCACACTACGGTAACAGGATTCTTACTGGGTTAAGACTTCTCTGTGTAGCACAGACACTACTCAGGTATATGGGGAATTTATTTTGCGTTCACAGTAATGGTACTATCAACACGTTCACTCACCTTTCCCTAGATTTCCAATACTCACCCCTGTAAGACCACCAGCAATCTAGTCTTCTTGTGGATGTAGGCTGACTGGCGGGCAGAGCGGTTTTGCTGAGCCTCCAGGGCACTAGAAAGGTACTTCTGGAAGTGTGCAGCATGGAAACATTCTGAACTGTCCATAATTTGGCGGTATACCATCCACCTAGAAATGGCAAAGGTGATCTCAGTACAGAGATATTTGATGGCCTGGCCCTATGGGCTTAACCATGGATCCAAATGTACCAAATATTCTCAAAGATATTCTACTATAAACCTTGTAGAGCAAAAAGCAATTCTAGCACTAGGGAGCCCAGTATCATGGAACCACTATTATTGGGGATTTTGACAAGAAATCTCCTGACATAAGGAAGACAGGTACACATATAACCAATAGGCTTTAAGATTCTTGACCAGGCAGTGGTTTCCTGAAGGACTATGACCATGAAATGGCTTCAGTCTGGTAGTCAATAAAACTCCTGCTAAGAATATGAAATGAGGGCTGGGAGTTTGGCCTAGTGGTTAAAGTGCTTGCCTAGCATGCACGAAGACCCGGGTTCGATTCCTTGGTACCACATATATAGAAAAAGCCAGAAGTGGTGCTGAGGCTCAAGTGGTAGAGTTCTAGCCATGAGAAAGTCCAAGGACAGTGCTCAGGCTCTGAGCTCAAGCCCAGGACTGGCAAAAAAAAAAAAAAGAATATGAAATGAGCAAAGTAAGAAAACTTGTAATGTGCGTGATGCTGGTGGCTCATGCCTGTGATCCTAGTTACTCAGGAGGCTGAGATCTGAGGATAGTGGTTCAAAGCTAGTTTGGGCATGTAAGTCTGTGAGACTCATATCTTCAATTAACCATCAGAAAACTGGAAATGGCACTGTGGCTCCAAGTGGTAGGATGCTAGCCTTGAGCTAAAGGGCTCAGGGACAGTGCCCAGCCCAAGTTCAAGCCTGATGACTAACCAAAAAATGAAAATAAGAAAACTTGTAACGTTAGTAGAGTGCCAGTGGTTAGCATCTGTAAAACTGTAGCTACTCAGAAGGCTGAGATAGGAGAATTCTTTAGAATCTTATCTTTAATTAGCAAAAACTTGAAAATTAGAAGTGTCTCAAGTGGTAGAGCTCCAGTCTTGAGTGAAAGAGCTGAGCAGAAACATGAGGCCTTGAGTTCAAGCCTCAATCATAATATTTATATATTAAAAACAAAAACAAAAACGTATTAGGGCTGGGAATATGCCTTAGTGGTAGAGTACTTGCAGAGCATGCATGAAGCCCTGGTTTCATTCCTCCGTACCATAGCAACAGTAAAAGCTGGAAGTAGCGCTGTGACTCAAGTGGTAGAGTGCTCCCCTTGAGCAAAAGAAGCTCAGAGACAGTGCCTAGGCCCTGGGTTCAAGCCCCAGGACTGGGGAAAAAAGTATTAGACACCTGGTGAGCTATTAAATGCCCAATGTTTCCCTAAGATTTACCCAAAATATGCCTTCCCATCTCTATAGCTTCTAACTCCCAACTGTCTAGGTAATTTCAGTTTTTTCAGTTCTTTTACACAATCCTGCAGGATGCCATCATAGTAAACTGATTAGATATTAAATGCCTGCCTCAGTCAGCAAGGGCTGATTAGTAATCTGCCAGGCAGGTGAAATGATGGGTAATTTATTTTCCCAATTCCATTTGCGCTAGCATGTCCCAACTGTGCATGGACTCACATGGTTCCTTCTGTGGTCATGGAAAGATCACTACCTCCCAAGTTCTTTCCTGCTGACCAGGCACACTTCCAAGCCTTTGTATACACTCATCCTGCTGCTCTCCCAGAGATCAAATGGTTCATTCCCTTATTTTATTCATTCCCTTTCCAGGTCTTTGCTTTAATATTTTCTCAGTGAGGTCTTCTCTAACTACTCAAGTTTAAACTGAGTTCCAGCTGGGCCCTGGTGGCTCATGCCTGAAATCCTAGTTACTCAGGAGGCTGAGATCTGAGGAACCAAAGTAGGGTATAAAGGTCTATTGTGACTCTTATTTCCAATTAGCCAGCAAAAATCTGGAAGTAGAATTGTGAATCAAGTGGTAGAATGATAACCTTCAAAGAAAAAGCCAAGCAAAAAAGAGCACCAAGGCCCTGAGTTCAAGCTCCAGTTCCAAACCCCTCCCTCCAAAACACAACATGTACTTCCATGAACCCACTGTTTTATTTTCTCTATAGTATTTTGTGTGTGTGTGTGTGTGTGTGTGTGTGGTGTGGTGTGGTGTGGTATGTGGTGTGTATTGGACCTGGGGCTTAAATTCAGTGTCTGAGCAATGTTCTACCACTTGAGCCACTGCTCCACATCTGGCTTTTTTAATTGAAAGTTAAGGGTCTCATGTACTTTCCTACCCTGACTGGTTTCAAACCAAGATCCTCAGAGCTCAGCCTCCTGAACAGGTGTGAGCCACTGAACCCAGCTTCCATAGCACTTTTCTTTTTTTACTAGCTACTATGCCTTCTTTATCTGGTTAACAGTTTTCTCAAACTACAATGTAATATCCAAAGAGCAGAGATTTTCTTCTCTATTTTGTTCACTGATGCATTCCCTCATACTCAGAGCAGTGCCTGGAATATAGGAAGCCCTCAGCACAGTGTGTTAAATAGATTCATGATTACTATGCTGTTAACAGTCACACTACAGCCAGTACATGTCTAAAGTCTCCCTTTAGCTAGGCAACCAAGGCATATAGTCCCTTTCTTCAAAGCAAAGATATTATTCATACTAACCTGCCATATTCCTTATGCAGAGTGACCAGAAAAGCACAGAGCTCATTAGCATGACAGCCTGGGAGGCCTGTTACAATGCTGATAATTACCTACATGAAAGAAAAGTTAGGTGAGTTTGCAATTCAACGGAGATGCAGCAATATGTAAAAAGTTAAGAGAAATGACTTCTGGAGCCAGGATCTATGGGTTGAAAACACAGCACCAACACTCAACAGACTCTCTGGTTTTAGGTCAGTGACAAAACTGATCTCATAGAGTATGTATGATGATTAGCAGAGTTAACTTATGTAAAACGTTTACCACAGTGCCTGTACAAAACTATCATATAAAATGTAAACTGTAGCTCTAATTTCTGTGGAGCATGTTGCACATTTATCAGTTAAAGTCCAATGGATTAAACGACCTATAGGTTTGGGATCACAGATATTTCTTTTGTAGAGAGATTCAAGGATATTATAACTTATTATTAGGAAAGCAATGGGCAGAAAGGAGATTTGGGACCAAAATGCCTCTGGTTATATTGATGTGGAGAACTTGGCAGAGGAGGAGAACTCCACTGCAGATGTTTCTCTCTGGCTGCCATTGCCCTTTGAGCCACATGGCCTGAATAGAAACTCACTGTGTATGGCAAACACTGTGGACTGTCCTACTCTAATTATATGACCATAGAAAACCAGATTCTTCTTCAGAAGGTTTCAAAGCCATTTAAAAAATTCACCAAGGGATGGAGATTTAGTTCGATGAGACAGTGTTTGCCTAGCACAATATATAAGGCCCTGGGTTATGCCCAGCATCATTAAAAAGAGGAAAGAAAATACACTAAGACTAAGCATGCAAAGATGAAAACCACATAACTGTTGGAGGATGTTAAGTAACAAAGCATGGCAAAGACTTCCCTGAGTATGTGCTTACTTAATTAGAATACTAATCAAGACAGGCGAGTCACACTGTAGCTGAGTGTGGAGGTCCTCATCACTCGGACTGATCACACCAGCAGAGATAACTGAGGATCCCTCTTGTTTTGTGAGAGCTCGGTGCCCCTCTTCCTTCCCTTCTGACCAGGAACTCTGTACTGCATCCCTTTTCTGTTCCCTGGACAGTGCTCCATTTAACTGACGTATTGTTGGGGTTCCTCAGTTCACCTTGTTCTATCTGCTTCCCATTCCTCAGTACCCAGGCCTTTTAGCTCCTTAAATTACAGAGCGTGTGTGTTCAGCTAACTAATTTCTTACTTTAAGGCGAATCTTATAGCACCTTTTTTAAAAAATGAAACATAATAAGTAGGCATTTTTAAGCTTTCTACACTCATGCCTAAGGAGAAAATCATACTTTTAATTGCTTGGCACTATTTCCTTTTTTTTTTCTGTATCTTCTAAATTTGCACAAAAATAATGCCTACTCTGAGTCTATTATAACATATGGCTCCCAAAGGAATGATGGGAGGAGGGCTAAGGAGAGGGAAATATGGGGAGGGAGTAGATTAAAATCCATTCTAGGGAGAACAATGTTTATAGAATATCACCTTACTCTAGGGATTGCAGCCAGGACATGGTAAATGAGCACCCTTCCCCGTATTAAACACAATGTGTTTTCCACTGCAAGGCAAGTCTTTGTTACAACTGGGAAGCACCAACAGCATGAAAACACAGAGTAAGAGTATACAGACTTTAAAAAACAAGGGGAGGGCATGGCACAATGCCAGAGTTACCACTATCATGGAGCCTAGCTTGACATAGTCATTGTGTAGAGAAGGTTTCACATGTATCATTACTTCAGTATATAAGGAGGTGGAGTCATAAAATGGACTCTATATGAGCATCTTTTGTTAACTGACATAAAAGATTCAAGGGCTTGTTTGTAGAATTATCCTCCTGTGAATTCCCAGCACATTTGTTGAGCTCTTTTACCTTGTCATTTTCTACTCTGTGAATAGGGCTGACTTCAGCTTGCTGCAGCAGGACTTTAAGATGGGTCCGCATCACAGGCTCCCGACTAATGCTGCTGACAGCAAAATGCTGGAGAAAACTGGGAAAACCAAGACATGAGAAAACGATCACAGCCTTGTGTATGTAACTTCTTAATTACTGATGAATACGGTGTAGAGTTCTTGCTAGAAAGTAAAACTGTACATCAATTTTACATCACTACTACTTTCTACCGAAATTTCAAAGAAGCTATCAAGGAAAAGAAGCTTAGAAAGGCCCAACACTGCGGTTGTTAATGTTTCCAAAGTTAGAACAATAAATATCTAAAACTAGACACCCAGAGCTCACCAGTCCAGCTCTGGGAGTTTTGCTGAGAGCAGCTTTTGAGAACTCCACTTCTCCCCAGCAGGATGGTTCATGGCTATGAAGAGCTTCTGTGCACTGGAATGCCTGCAATATCAAAAACTCCAGATTAGAACTCTGCCTCCCCACTCCACAAGAATTTTATACAACTAGTGCTGAGTCTGTTATGCCAAGGTTTCATGACAGAATCAATACTTCTGAAACAAGCATCTCACTCACTGACTGGCATGTCTACCTAGGAAGGTTGCTCAAAAAGTGCTTGACAATAGTATCAGTTTCAGATTCTGAGTGGATTTCATCTTCTTGCCATCTACATTTCAAGAGCATTGGCTACCTGCAAGTTGGTAGCACTGAAATGACTGCTGGGGCTTCCAGAAGTCAAGACCCCTGTGTTACATAAGTCTCCCTGCAGAGAGAGCACACCCGCAAAGCTTAGGGAATAAAGCACAAACACTCAAGGCGGCCACTTACAATCTCTTTTGTTCCACAGATAATCCATCTTCCTGGATCACTTTTAAAGAAAGCCCTGAGTTATCCTGCTGTTGCCAGGGGGAGAAGACCTAAACAAAACAGAATTTGAGCAAAGTACACTTTAAACCCAACAACAGGATATGGAACCCACATGGGGATTTGATCATTGTTGAAAATCTAGACTGCTGGTGCAGAGAAAAACCATTATAACAAACAAGTCTGCTTTAAAAATAAGGCCCAGAGCAATTTTGATTTTGTGTGTGTTTTTTTTAGAGCCAAAAATGTCTTTCTGGGTTCCTCTCCTCAGGGACTGCTCATGAAGAGGCCAGGAAACCTGGAGGAAGGTATAAGGTTAACATAGTTCTGGCAGCAAGGGCATGCTCTTCCCTTGGTGTCAGAACCAGATAGCAGTAGTACAACTAATTTCTACCTAAAGGTACAAGGATGGCTGACAAGAATATAAAAGGGTATCTAGGTTCCCAGACTGAAAGAACAAACTCAAGCTGGAAGGCCCAGCAGGTAGTAACGGAAAGACACAGATTAGCCTGAGAAGCCACTCTCTAGCCAAAATCAGCTATTGTAGTTCCTTCACATAGTGCAGATCTGTTGGGAAGAATAGGAGAGTCGAATAGACACTGTCCTCTCACAAACTGCTTTTAACTGAAACTTCCCCCCCAAAAAAATTACATCAGTTGTGTGGCTATCTGTCATTACTGCTTGGTCTCTAAGAGGGGGTCACATAATTCTTAGTTCACCTTGCTCCTCATTCAATCTGTTAAGCACCTATAATTGGCAGCCTGCCAGATGGAACTATTTGCAAGGGCAGGGACTATGAGGCTAGACAAAAAGCTCTAATTCAGTAGACAGGGAACACAATACAAGAAAATAGATAGAGAAATAAAATCAAATTAGGACTTAAAAGGGAACAAAGTATTTCTCTCCTTCTCCTTTCTTCTTTTCTTCCCTCCCTCTCCCCTTCTCTCTTCTCTCTCTCTCCCTTCCTTCCTTCCTCCTTCTCCCCCTCTTTCTTTTTTCCTGTTGTAGGGCTTAAACTCAGGCCTAGGCACTGTCCTTGAGCTCTTTTGTTCAAAGCTAGTGCTCTGCCACTTTGAGCTACAGTGTCACTTTCTATATTCTGGTAGTTACTTGGAGATATGAGTCTCAGTGGTGGCTTTTCTGCTGGGGCTGGCTTCAAAGTGTGATCCTCAGATCTTAGGCTCCAAAGTAGCTAGGATGATAGGCATGGCACCCAGGTAGATCCTTCCTTCCTTCCTTCCTTCCTTCCTTCCTTCCTTCCTTCCTTCCTTCCTTCCTACCTTCCTTCCCTCCCTCCCTCCCTCCCTCCCTCCCTCCCTCCCTCCCTCCCTCCCTTCCTTCCTTCCTTCCTTCCTTCCTTCTTTCCTTCCCTTCCCTTCCCTTCCCTTCCCTTCCCTTCCCTTCCCGGGCTGGCTTTGAATCGGAATCCTCAGATTTCAGCCTCCTGAGTTGCTAGGATTACAGGCATGAGCCACTGGCATCCGGCAAAAGATCAATTTTGTTATTTTTCCTCCCCAGTCCTGGGGCTTGAACTTGGAGCCTGGGCACTGTTATCCCTCTACCACTTGAGCCACAGGGCCACTTCTAGCTTTATCTGTGTATGTGGTATCAAGAAATTAAACCGAGGGCTTCATGTATGCTAGGCAAGCACTCTACGGCTAGGCCACACTTCTGGCCCCTCGATCTTTCTTTCTTTTGTTGTGGGTCACGGGGTTTGAACTCTGGGCCTGGGCATTGTTCCTGAGCTGTTCAGCTCGAGGCTACTGCCCTACCCCTTGAGCCACATCCCCACTTCCCATTTTCCAGTGATTAATTGGAGATAAGTCTCACAGACTTCAGTGCTGAATGGCTTTGAACCTGCAGATTTCAGCCTCCTGAGTAGCTAGGATTACAGGCATGAGCCACTCTGCCTGGCCTCCATAGATCTTTCTTAAAAGGCTAAAGCCTCTCTTCCCAGTTTCTTTGGGCTCTTATCCATTTATGAAGAATAGTATTCCAGAACCTAAGGGGTTTATCAAAGCCTCCCACAACTAGCCTTCTCAGCTCTTGCTCTAATCACCTCACTGTTAGCTCTAGAACAGTTTACTGTCTAAATTGCTATGAGGAAAACAAAGGTAGTAGAGATTTTACTGAATCATTGATATTACCTCTGAGTAAAATGTTTGATATATTTTTGATTTTGGGAAAAGGGCAATCATCAGAAAACTGCTTGGTCCATGGAACTGAACTGGGAGATGAAGCAGTGATGAGCTCCTGAAGTCTATGAAAAGGGCAGCCACTATACTGGTGGAATCCTAAACAGAAAAAAGGAGCATTAGTAAAAGAAGCCATTTTCTGATTCACAACTAGTGTCAAAATACACACTAGTTATGACAATTCAATTGTCATAACTAGTCACACTGAGATTATTGGAGTTCAATCATACGCATATGTTCTAACATATGTTCCTCTGTTACAGGAAATATAGGCAGAGTAATCATCTTTTTTTACCAAGTTGAAAATGTCATCTCAAAATTCCTTCTAAGGTATTAATCCCTTATTTTATATAATTTGCCAATATTTTTCCCATTCTGTGTTGTTTATATACTCATGGGAGTGTACTATTTATTTCCTTTCCCCCTCCCACTTCTCGCCTCCCTACCCTGTCTCCTGTACCTTGCTCCCTCTTTTATCGTGATGAGGCTTGAACTCAGTACCTCAGCTTGCTAAGCAGATGCTCTATGACTTGAGCCATGCCCCTCAGCCTCAGAAATTTACTTTTCGTAAACTTAATTTATAAATATTTTTTCTTGCGCTGGGAATGTGGTTTACTGGTAGAATGCTTGCCTAGAATGCATGAAAATCCTGGGTTCAATTCCTTAGTACCACTAAAATAGAAAGAGCAAAGTGGCACTGTGGCTCAAGTGGTAGAGTGCTAGCCTCCAGCAAAAGAAGCTCAAGGACAATGCCCAGGGCCTGAGTTCAAGGTCCAGGACTGTTTTTGATATATCTCAGAAATCACTGCTAAAAAGGGAAGGTAGAAAGGGAAAGAATAGGAAGGGAAGGGGAGGAAAGGACAAAAGGATGGAAAGGTAGGATAAAGACTGACAACAAATAAACATAGGCAGTAAATTCAGAGCATTTTGTTGCTGTTGTTGTGGGGCTTGAGGAAAAGGAGGAGGAGGGGGGAAGGGGAAAATGAAGGAGGGGGAGGAGAAAGGGAAGGGGAAGGGAGGAAGATGTGATGACACTGTAGGACAAATAAACTAAGCTGGGTGCTGGTAGCTTGCACCTATAATCCTATCTACTCAGTATGCTAAGATCTGACAAGGGAGGTTTGAAACCAGCCCAGATTCCATCTACAGCTTACTGGCAAAATGCCAGATGAAGGTGTGGCTCAAGTGGTAAAATAAGGTTGTCTGAAGTCAATATTGAAAGGAGAGCAAACAGCATAGCTAAGTACAACAGCTCACATCTGAAATCCCAGCTACATGGAGGATGGAGACTAGGAGGATTCCAGTTCTAGGCCAGCGATGGGCAAATAGCCTGGGAGACTCCACTTCAAAAAATAAACTGGGTGTGGAAGTTCACACCTGTTATGTCAGCTACTTTGGAGACAAAGATTGTTTGTGATCAGGCCAGTGCAGATGAAAGTGTGAGTTCCTATATGAAAAACAAACCAAAGCACTTCGGAAGGGTAAAGGAAGGTACAGAAATGGAGGGACAAAGCTGGGCGCAGTGGCTCATGCCTGTAATCCTAGCTACTCAAGAGGCTAAGATGTGAGGATCCTGGTTCAAAGCAAGCTCAGGCACTAAGAAAGCACTAATGCACTAAGACTCTTATCTCCAATTAACAGCTAGAAAATGGGAAGTGGGGCTGTGGCTCAAGTGGTACAGTGGTAGCCTTGTGATGAAGAGCTAAGGGACAACACCCAGGCCCAGAGTTTAAGTCCCATGACCCACCAAAAAAAAAAAATGGAGAGACAGAGTAAACAAATGCAACAGTGGTACTTAGTAGACATTATGTTGAAAATGAACTATAGTATAGAACTTGTAGGTAAGGATGGGAGGAAAAAACTAATAGTGGGAGAGAAGAGATGACATTGTTCAAAGTAATTTCCTGACTTATATAACTGTATATCCCTCTGTATATCTCCTTTATAACAACTTTCTTTTGCCAGTCCTGGGGCTTGAACTCTGGGCCTGAGCACCGTTCTTAAGGATAGAGCTCTACCACTTGAGCCATAGCACTACTTCCAGCTTTTTCTATGTGGTACTGAGGAACTGAACCCAGGTCTTCGTGCATGCTAGGCAGGCACTCTACCACTAGGCCAAACTCCCAGCCCACTAGGAGGCCTTTTCAGGTTAATTTCTAGTCCTCTTTGAGAATAATGAGTTGGGGAGAGAGTTGCTGGTTTTTCTGACCCAGCAGCTCTTTCCTCTAAATCCTGTTCTATGAACAGAACAGTGAGTCTGATAATATAAAAGTCTGAAGAATATAAAAGCCTTGCTGGGCACCAGTGGCTCGTGCCTGTAATCCTAACTACCCAAAAGACTGAGATCTGAAGATTAGGGTTTAAAGTCAAAGAGGCAAGAAAGTCCATGAGCTCTTACCTCCAGTTAAGCACCAAAAAAGCCAGAAATAGATCTATGACTCAGGGGGTAGATTGCTAGCCTTGAGCCAAGAGAATAAGGACAATGCCTAGGCACTGAGTTCAAGCCCCAAGACGGGCACCAAAATAAACAAATAAATACATGAATAAAATAATATACAGCTTTTTGTCAACCTCCTTGCCTGTCTCCCTCAATACCCTGCTGGTTCTTGCCATCGAGTTCCAAGGCAGTGGAGGAAACACAAAAAGGGTTTTTTCCTCAGAAGTGTAAGTATCATTCAGACCACCAAAGGCATGGACAGATAAAGCACCTACCCCATCATAGAAGGAAATGGAATTCATGTGATCCTTGGAAATGATAATATTTCCATGATGACGGTGAGAAAACAGAAGACCATTAGAGAAAAAATCCATATTCCCTGGAACAGAAAGAAAGGCAATCAGAACTGGAGGGCGGGGTCTTGGGAGCGGATTTCAATGTCCTTGTAGGTACCAGGGGAATACTAAGTAGTAACTAGATACTTTATCAGTTGAGCTTCCATTATATGATTTGAGGCAGATTTAACAAGACAGTAATGACACCTAAATTTCAAAACCCTTCACCTCTCTAAGCCAACTTCCAAAGCCCAAGAAAATTGTATTTGTTTATTTATTTTGGTCAGTCATGGGGCTTGAACTCTGGGCCTGGGCACTATCCCTGAACTCTTCAGTTCAAGGCTAGCCACAGTACCACTTCCAGTTATCTGGTGCTTAGCTGGAGATAAGAGTCTCACAGACTTTCATGCTTGGGCTGGCTTTGAATCAGGATCCTCAGATCCTGAATAGCTAGGATTACAGGCACGAGCCAGTGGCGCCCAGCTCCAAGAAAACCTTTAACCTTTTTTTTTTTTTTTAAATTACTTCTTCTAAGTGAGTCCTTAAATGATATATACTTCAAAACTCATAAAACTGTGGTTAGTCCTGACATAGTCCTGAAGAAGTAAAATACTTCATACAGATTTCTGTTTAAATCTTTATTAATTTATTTTTTTGGTCAGTAGTGGGGCTTGAATTCAAGACCTAGATGCTATCACTGAGCTCTTTTGTTCAAGGATAGAGTTCTATTACACTGCCACTTCCAGTTTTGAGTGGTTAACTAGATATGAGTCTCATAGGGACTTCTCTGCCTGGGCTGCTGAGATCCTCAGATCTCAGCTTCCAGAACAGATAGGATGACAGGTGTGATCCTGGCTTCCCAATTAAATTTCTATTGAATTCTCCTACTTTAAAAAAACTAAATTTAAGCTCGGCACCAGTGTCTCCTGCCTGTAGTCCTAGCTACATAGGAGGCTGAGATCTGAGGATTGCAGTTCAAAGCCAGCTCAGGCACTAAAATCTGCAAGACTCTTATCTCTAATTAACCACCAAAAAATGCTGAAGTGGCACTGTGGTTCAAGTGGTAGAGCCATAGCCTTGAACTGAAGAGCTGCTCAGAGCCAGAGTTCAAAGTCCCATGACTGACAAAAAAAAAACAAACTAAATTTAACTCAAGAACTAAGAATGTTTGATATCTAAGCTCTTAAAATAATGTAACTAGGCTAGCAATGTGGCTAAGCGGCAGAATGCTTGCCTAACATGTATAGGCAAGCATGTATAATATATGCTAAGAATTCACATGAAAAGTTTAATTTTAGGGTTGGAGTATAGCTCAGCTCAATACCTAGCAAAATACATACATACACACACAGACTAATGAAACCTTATAAATAACTGTACCTCTTAAAAATTATTATTATTTGGGTGGTTAGTTGGATATAAGAGTCTCACAGACTTTCCTGCCTGGGCTAGCAACCATCAGTGACTAAATTAATTATTATTATTATTATTATTTTACAGAGACACAGAATCATTGAATCTTGCTAACCCAATATCATGCAAGATTAATTTTCTAACACATCCTTTGCTAAGAAGGTACCAACTAACTTTGGCAACTATCTTTATGCCTTCTATCAAGCAAACTAATTTTGGCAAGTATCCTTGCTGTGGTGCCTGCTATCAAAACTATGCAAGTGGAGGTATGGTGCAAGTGACAAAGTACCAGCTTTGAGGGGAAAAGCAAGTAAAAGCTTTAAGCCCTAAATTCAAGCCTCAGAATTGGGAAAAATAAATAAACACTATGCAAGGTATGCTCGGAGGGGAGGAGGGATGGGGGGGGGTCAAAGAGTAACAGAAGAGATGAATTTGGTCAAAGTACACTATACATATGTATGGAAATATTGCAATGAAACCCCTTTGTATGATCAATCTACTCTAATATATATATTATATAAATAAAATACAATCATGCTGGTAGCATTGTCATGCACTGCATGATTTCCACAAATGTTCCCAATTTCTAGCTCTGAGATCTGGAGAAGCAGAAATGAAGGACAAAGGCATGCTAACAGATGCTGTTACCAACCCAGCTTTCTGTGGGTTGAAAGGCAGACCTCCTTGTTCATGTCTTCTATGTGAATGGAGAAGCTGAACCAATGGTCTGACAACAAGGAGAGGAATTTGCCACCAGCTAGAACATTCTCTCTCCCTCTCCCTCTCTCTCATCTCTCTCTCTCTCTTCTCTCTCTCTCTCTCTCTCTCTCTCTCTCTCTCTCTCTCTGCCCCCCCACCATCTCCCTCCCTCCCCTCTCTCCCTCCTCCTCTGTCCCCCATCTCCTCTCCCCTTTTCCCCTTCTCTAGTTATTTTGAAGAGACCTAAAAGTAACTTGGAGTAAACCCCCATGATATCCAAGTAATAAGATCTAAAGGTTCTTCAGAATGTTCTATCAGCAGAAACATTGCCAATTTAACTGTGATAGAAAATGTACAAAATGAAGGGAGTCTGCCGATTTTCCAGAATTTGACTTTTAAAGTAGGGTTGGGGATGTGGCTTAATGGTAGAGTGCTTACCTAGCATGCATGAAGCCTTGGGTTGATTCCTCAGTACCACATAAATAGAAAAAGCCAGAAGTGGCACTGTGGGTCAAATGATATAGTACTAGCCTTGAGCAAAAGCTTAGGGACAATGCCCAGGTTCTGAATTCAAGCCTCAGGACTGGCAAAAATTAAATAAACAAATAAGCCACAACAGGCCTGTAATCACCCCTGTAATCCTAGCTACTTGGAGGCTAAGAACTAAGGATCCCTTCAAAGCCAGTCTGGGCACAAAAGGACCTGAGACACTTATCTCCAATTAACCTCTAGAAAGTGGGAAGTGGGGCTTGGCTCAAGGGTAGGGCAGTAGCCTTGAGCTAAAGTACTCAGGGACAGTGGCCAGGCTGAGTTCAAGCCCCATGACCCAAATAAATAACTAAATAAATAAATAAATAAGCAAGCAAGCAAGCAAGCCAGCCACAAACAAGGCCAGGCTGATAAATAAATAAATAAATAAATAAATAAGCAAGCCATAAACAAGGTATTCCTTTTTGTTGAAAAAAATGAAAGAGGTTTGGCCAGAAGCCCAGGGGAGAGAGTCATAAGCCTGGAGTTGAAATCCAGAGTTCAGAAGGTGAAAGAGCCAAGGGGGAAGGACATTTTCAGGCCTTTCTTAATCAAGCAACTACTGCCTTTCAAGGAAAGGGGAGGTGATTCCAAGGGCTGAACTAGGAAGCTGGAAGGAAAATTCACGTAGTCAGAGCTGACAGAACCAAGAGCCCAGAGGTCAGAACTTAAGAGCCACAGATCATTTCCAGTTCTTGACTTCACCAAGGAATTAGTATGCCAAGCTGGATTCAAACCTCCTTAGTCTCATTTTTCACTTTCAGTTTTTCTTGCTTTCGAATGTAATGATAAGAACTATCATCCTATTTTGGTCTCATATTGTCCTATGTTTGGAAAGCTGGGGGCAATTAACTTACTTCATAGCTTTCCCTGGCATACAACAGGGAAGAAAATGGTGTTTAAGAACTATATTCATGGGCCGGGAGTTTGGCCTAGTAGTTAAAGTGCTTGCCTAGCATGCATGAAGACCTGGGTTCGATTCCTCCGTACCACATACATAGAAAAAAGCCGGAAGTGGTGGTGAGGCTCAAGTGGTAGAGCTCTAGCCTTGAGAAAGTCCAAGGACAGTGCTCAGGCCCTGAGCTCAAGCCCAGGACTGGCAAAAAAAAAAAAAAGAACTATAATCAGGGGCTGGGAGTTTGGCCTAGTGGTTAAAGTGCTTGCCTAGCATGCATGAAGACCCGGGTTCGATTCCTTGGTACCACATACATAAAAAAAGCCGGAAGTGGTGCTGAGGCTCAAGTGGTAGAGCTCTAGCCTTGAGAAAATCCAAGGACAGTGCTCAGGCCCTGAGCTCAAGCCCAGGACTGGCAAAAAAAAAAAATAACTATATTCAACAGTGTACTACCTACTAGAACCTCATCTACAAGGGGTTGAGATGATCTTCATGTGGCATTTGGCATATTTGGAACTCATGAGATTTAGGAATTTAAGCTGCTATACAAATGTGATATGAGACCCTTGAGCATTTTTGACTGTATTTTGAATAAGGAAAAAGGATGTGAATCATGGGGCCAGACAGTAAACAGACTGGTGTGAAAGAAATTCAACACAAGGAAGGTTCTTGATTGCTGAGATAGAGAGGGTTTTAGGGAAGGACCTCTGAAAGGAGGAGCTGAGAACAGTTCCTAGTTGGCAACCTGCAACCAAATGTTGGTTTCAGTCCTACAAGCAGAAGGAATCAGCAGACCAACCTAGAAAAGCTTGGGAGTAAAGCCTCTATAGCTAGTCTGGCTGATCCTTGACTTCTGCCTTCTGAGACTATAGATCCAGACAAGCATGTCTGGACTTCTGACTTGCAGAATTATGAGGTAGCACGTGTTTTAAGCTACTGAATTAGCAGTAATTTGTTATAAAACAGTAGAAAAAGAAACTAGAATTTGCTTAGGTCTACAGACTATTTCTAAAAATGCTACTGCAGTAATACATTCTGAGAACAACTGTCTGGCAGCAATAAGAAAGCCAGATGTAATTCTGGGACTAGCCCTTTTTCTTGTGAAACCAGCCTAAGTTTCCTCATCCACAAAGTGGGTGGATCAAAGGAGAAATGCTATAAGAAAACAGTTCTTTAACAACAAGTCTTTTCAAACAGCAGATGTATTATTAATCAACACCTATGCGAGTATCTGCAAAGCAAGGATTTGGACAGAGCCAAGAACAGAAGTTATAGCTGCTTACCTTCATCAGGCCAGGACTGCAGACTACTAGAATAAAGGTATGCTCCCTCTCCTCCTGTTAGAAAACTTCCCAGGAAACACTCATCACCCTTTTAAAACATTAACAATAACAACAAAAGAAGAGATGATTTATAGTATAAATACTCATAGAATCAAAAGTTCTGCCTAGTTTTGCCTATAGAAAAGGTTGAGTCAGACTCATATGCCTTACTCACTCTATGGCCTTTGGCACTGGCCTGGCTTTTGGTCATGTAATTGACATCCCTGATTCATGCTGAGAAAAGGAATGAGACCTGTCATCAGAGTCCGTGATAATTATTCATGAATGAGTGGATTTATTTTTTTCTGTGAAAAATGGAAGTCCATTTTTCCTTGGCCTAAAGCCTTCACATCTTAGCTCTACATGTCTAGGCCAATCCCAGTCTTGGATGTGAAAACACTGAAAGGTCTAAACGGCAGAAGAAATCCCTCCAGTTCTGTCCGAAAGCCTGCTAGGAAGAGGGAAGTGCAAATTGGAATCAAAGATAAAGAAGTACAGATCCCTTAGCTCAGCAGTTAATGGAAAATATTATCTTTATTAATTACCTATGTTTTATGCTGATAATGATGTTTATACTAGGAATGAAAAGACTGCTTACCCTTATTGCTTGTTGGGTTTTCTCAGACAATTTTACTTCATTATCTTCTACCTGTGTTCAATAGAAATGTAGATTTTCAGTTTCCTACTCTTAAAGATAGATCTTGCTAGTTCTCCTCACTGTGTTCAAATATCTCCAAGAGACTGATTTAAAAGTTGCTCCACCATGTCCAATCCTCTCAGGCTCTGACATGCTGACAGAGATGGCTGCTAGTTAGTGCCGCTCAGAGACCTGGACCACCACAGACTCTTTCTTGGCACCTCAGATCCAGTTATGGGCTATGGAGGGAATGTGTTAATCTATACTTAATATGTCATTTCAGAAGGAAAACAACAATTCTGTTTAAGGATGAAGAAATGAAAGCATACTAAACTTTTTTTTTCTTTTGGTGCCATCCTGGGGCTTGAACTCATAGCCTGGGTGTTGTCCTGAGCCTTTTGTTTCTGCTCAAGGCTAGTGCCCTACCATTTGAGTCATAGTTCCACTTATGACTTTTTGGTAGTTTTATTGAAGGTAAGTATTCACAGACTGACTGTCTTGCCTGGGAAGGCTTTGAATCTCAGTCCTCAGATCTTAGCCTCCCAAGTTGCTAGGAATACAGGCATGAGCCACTGGTACCTGGTGTAAACTATTTTTTTCTTTTTGGTGGGTCATGGGTGTTGAACTCTGGGCCTGGGCACTAATCTCTTCAGCTCAAGGCTACTGCTCTACCCCTTGAGCCACAGCACCACTTCCAGTTTTCTAGTGGTTAATTGGAGATAAGAGTCTCACGAACTTTAGTGCTCTTTAGTGCCCGGGCTGGTTTTGAACCATGATCCTCAGATCTCAGCTTCATGAGTGGCTAGGATTACAGGCATGAGCCACTACGCCCAGATAAACTACCTTTTTTTTCTTTTAAAGTGTGTTCTTATTTAAATCCATTTATGTCCGCGGGTAAGAATAAGTTTTTGCTTCTTCTACAAGCGTGGATAGGGATAAACCGTATATAAACAGATTCTAAAATAGGTACTTAGACTTTTAAATATTATGATTGCCACCATGGTTTCTATATCCCAAGTCCCACTGAGGAAATGGGACACTTCTACAAGGAGAGAGACATCTCAGCAGCAACCATTCTGACTTAAGAAGGGGACCTTGGTGCCACTTCTTAAGATCTGTGTGGCTTTAGACTGGTAGATTTCTACCTAGGGTCTTCGAATATATTCCCGAAATATTATCAGCTTCTAAGCCTCAGTGTCCTCATCTATACTATAAAGGGCTAATTGCTTTCTTGACCACTTAACAAATAATAGAGCTTTTTTTTGGGGGGGGTAGGGATTTTCTAAGATTATGAGAAAATTAAAGCATTGAGATTTATTGACATGAAGAAAAAGGATTGAGCTAAAACTTTTATTATTGAACAGTAACTAGTTAGTTCAGGATGTGGTAGCTGAACAGGGAATCCACAAAGTTTTTGCCCAAATGTCTGCCCTACATTCACATAAAGGTCTATTTTCACCTGTAGATGATACTGACCAGCCAGGAGCAGAATCGGGGTATGGCAGCTGTCAAGACTATGTAGCTGGTTTCTGTGACAACAGTGCCATCTGTAGGAAGACAACAGACATGCCAGTTATTCCCAACCCCTTCAGCCTACAGACAGTGAGTGCCCTTGCCATTCTCAGGATCAAAGGCTCCTCTTGCTGGCACCATCTGATGCCCTTAGAAAATGGGAACTTGGGGACTGGGAGTTTGGCCTAGTGGTAGAGTGCCTGCCTAGCATTCACAAATACCCGGGTTCGATTCCTTGGTACCATATACATAGAAAAAAACCGGAAGTGGTGCTGAGGCTCAAGTTGTAGAGCTCTAGCCTTGAGAAAGTCCAAGGACGGTGCTCAGTCCCTGAGCTCAAGCCCAGGACTGGCAATAAATAAATAAATAAATACATAAATAAAAAATGGGAACTTCATCTGGGAGCATGGAGACTAATAGGAAGATAGAATAGTTTCCTCATGTAATTAACAAGTATTTTTCAGAACAAATAGAAACTTACACTTAAGAGTTGCAAAGATTATTCTTTAAATTTTACTTTTTCTTTCCTTCCTTTTTTGAGGGTCCCATTCAAGGAAGGCATTGAATTTGGAATCTTTCTGAATCTGGGGCAGAGGATTATAGGCATGTGCGATCAACCTAGGTTTGGCTAGCTTTTCATTTTTATCCAGGTAATATAGGTACTACAAAATATACCTATTAAAACCAACTTGAAATTATCAGACTCATCCTCCCAACACTGGATATTATAATTCTTTTTTTTTCCCAGTCCTGAGGCTTGAACTCATGGCCTGGGCACTTTCCTTGAGCTTTCTCAAGGCTAGGTCTCTATCATTTGGGCCACAGTACCACTTCTGGCTTTTTCTGTGTATGTGGTACTGAAGAATCAAACTTGGGGCTTCGTGCATGTTAGGCAAACGCTCTACCACTAGCCATAGTCCTGGCTCTGTATAATATCATTTTTTAAAATCTTTTTGCAGATGTAATGGGTAACAAATATAACTGTTGTTACAAAATATATCTTCATGTATATGTCTGTTCCTCTCTATATTTCTACTTTTGGAAATCAACATGTTTATATCTTTGCCCATATTACTATGGAGTAGGATACATTTTTCTTATTAATTTATAAGAGATTTTTATTAATTAGTATGCTACTAAATTATCATAAGTATTCTAATATTTTCACCAATTTGTGCTGGTATTTTATCTTAGTTTATGATTTATTTTACCCCCCAAAAGTTTTAAGGTTTGCTCTCCAAAGACTGATTGTACTTACCCCTTTCTTTAACCAAGATCTGAGATGTCAAAAATGATTCTGAAAAGACCACAGATCCTAAGCACCCTCTTCCTCTCAGCAAGTCAGGAATGTCATAGACAGTCATACAAGCCTGTATTAAGTGAGAAACTAGAGTAAGGCCAAGTACCTCTTAGAACAGATGCTTAATAGACATATGAAATGGGGTGGGATTGTGGCTTAGTGGTAGAGTGCTTGCCTAGCATGCATGAAGCCTTGGGTTCAATTCTTTGGTACCATACAAACAGAAAAAGCTGTAAATGGCACTGTGGCTCAAGTGACTGAGTGCTAGCCTTGAGCAAAAGAAGCTCAGATACTGCCCAGACTCTGACTTCAAGCCCTAGGACTGGCCAAAAAAAGAAAAGAAAAAGAAACATAACACAAAATTACCTTAAAGCAGCACAAGGCTGCTGACTAGGTAGTTTGTAAGGAAAACTGAGCTATATTAAACACCTCTGAGCCAGGCAGGGTGGCTCACACCTATCATCTTAGCTACTCAGGAGGCTGAGATCTGAGGACTGCGGTAGACGTTCAAAGTCAGTGAGGGCACTAAAGTCTATGAGACTCTTAACTCCAATTAACCACCAGAAAACTGGAAGTGGCACTGTCGCTCAAGGGGTCCCTTGAGCTGAAGGGGTCCCTTGAGCTGAAGAGCTCAGGGACAACGCCCAAGCCCACAGTTCAAGTTCCACGACCAAGCAAAAAAACAAAACAAAACAAAACAAAAAAAACCCTCTAAACTGAGAGATATTTCAAAATTACCCAGGCTTCTCTACAGTAGATCCTTCATCAGAGACGTGTTTTTGGTGCCTACTCTAGAGCTTGAATTCAGGGCCTAGACACTGTCCCTGAGGTGTTTTTTGCTTAAGACTAATGTTCTACCACTAGAGTCACCGCCCTCCTTTTGGCTTATTGGTGGTTAACTGGGGTAAGAATCTCATGGACTTTCCTCCCTAGGGGGAATCCTCAAAAATCTCAACTTCCTGAGTAGTTAGGATTACAGGCGTCAGCCACTAATGTCTGGTACATCAGAAATATATTTAGGCTAGAAAGACAGCATTTTATGCTGGGCGCAGTGGCTCATGCCTGTAATCCTAGTTACTCAGGAGGCTGAGATCTGAGGATCAAGGTTCAAAGCCAGCCCAGCCACAAAAAGACCTGAGACTTATCTCCAATTAACCTCTAGAAAATGAGAAGTGGGGCTTGGATCAAGGGTAGGTCTTTAGTCTTGAGCTAAAGAGCTCAGGGACAATGCCCAAGCCAAGTTCAAGCTCCATGACCCACTAAGAAAAAAAAAAAAAAAAAAAAAGACAGCATCTTTATGTTCCTACAAATTCCCTCAAATTGTCCTCCCTCTAAGAGACAACACAGCCTTGGTTCTTAACTATCAGAGTTGGAGGTGTTTCCTCTAGGCTTCTGTAAACACATATACTTCACACTCTTAATAAATCTTTGTTGGGTTTATGCTAGGTTCTGAACAAACCTGGAAAGGTATTTATTTGGTGACACATCTTTGTGGATATTTATGTCAATATCTACTAATCTTCCTTCTAGTCATCCTTACCTATGGTATCACTGACTACAGTTAGCTCCAAAATATTAAATTCTATTTGGGCACCAGTGGTTCACACCTGTAATCAAGCTACTCAGGAGGCTGAGATCTGAGGATAAGTTCAAAGCCAGCCCAAGCAGGAAAATCTACAAGTCTTTGTTTTTGCTAGTCCTGAGGCTTGAACTCAGGGCCTAGTCACTGTCCTTGAGCTTTTTCATGGCTAGCGCTCTACCACTTGAGCCACAGCACCACTTCTGGCTTTTTCTGTGCATATGGTACCAAGGAATCAAACTCGGGGCTTCACTACCACTAGGCCACATTTGTGGGCCCATGCAAGATATTCTGTCTGTCTGTCTCATACACATACATACCTACACACACACACACACACACACACACACACACACACACACACACACACACACACACACACACACACACACACACACATCCTAGGACTTGAAAACTCAAAGCCTGGGTATTTTCCCGGAGCTTCTTTTGCTCAAGGCTAGCACTCTACCACTTGAGCCAGAGTGCCATTTCCAGCCTTTTCTGTTTATGTGGTACTGAGGAATTGAACCCAAGGCTTCATACATGCTAGGCAGGCACTCTATCACTAAGCCACATCCCCAGCCCACAAGACTCTTATCTTCACTAAAACTACCAAAAAAGATGTGGCTCAAGTGCACTAACCTTGAGCAGTGCCTTGAGGGACAGTGTCCAGACCCTGAGTTCAAGTTCAAGGACCAGTATATGCACAAAAATTGAATTTCAGAAATAAACAAAGCATGTGTTTTAAATTGTGCACCATTCTGAGAAGTGTACTGAAATTTTATCTACTATACTTCATCCTGCTGGGAACATGAATCATTGTTTTGTCCAACATATCTACATTGTGAGTCATTTAGTAGCCATCTTGGTTACCAACTGAATTGGTACCATAGTATTCACTCAAGTAAAGTTTTGTTTTTTGTTCCCCCCACAGTGATGATTGATTCATGGCCTTGTGCTTGCTAGGTTAGTACTCTACCACTTTTTTCCCCAGCACTTTTGTTTTGTTTTGTTTTGTTTTGAGATTAGGTCTCAAGGTAACTTTGCCTAGGCTTGTCTCAAACTATAATCCTCCTGCCTCTACCAGCTGGTTAACTAAAGTAACTCTTTTTTTTTCTTTCTTTACAAAGAGTTCATAATATACTTTGATTTTGTAACTTACAATTTTGTCTTCCAGTAATTAAACTATAACTATCCATAGTTTTCCTTAGTAATTATTTTTTTACTTAATAATGGCCTCAAGCACAAAATCAATGATACTGGCAATTTTATTATAATGTATTATAAAAAAATGTTGTTACAGGCTGGGAATGTGGCTTAGTAATCAGAGTGCTAGCCTTGAGCAAAAGCAGCTCAGGGACAGTGCCCAGGCCCTGAGTTCAAGCCCCAAGACTGGCAACAAATAAATAGGCAAATAGTTAATATTGTTACTAATCTTTTACTGTACCTAATTTATAAATTAAACTCTACCGTAAGTATGTATAGAAAAAATATAGTAGTACAGGATTTGATACTATCTGCAGTTTTAAGCATGCAGTAGAGGTTCCAGATTTGTAATCACCTATTATTAAGCAAAATACTTTCAAAATAATATACAAGAGTCTAAAGAGAAGTTTCAGGTGTAGAGTTTAGCAGGTAAATTATTATTATTATTATTATTTTTTGCCAGTCCTGGGCTTGAGCTCAGAGCCTGAGCACTGTCCTTGGACTTTTCTCAAGGCTACAGCTCTACCACTTGAGCCTCAGCACCACTTCCGGCTTTTTTCTATGTATGTGGTACCGAGGAATCGAACCTGGGTCTTCATGCATGCTAGGCTAGGACTTTAACCACTAGGCCAAACTCCCGGTCCCTAGCAGGTAAATTATTATTATCACCTAAATATCAAAGAGCATTTTCCAATATCTTAATTATGTCACTAAAAAAAGTCTGACAAACCAAGACGGGTGGGGGGTGTGGGGGGGGAGGGAAATGGGTACCAAGACATGTGAAAGGGTATCAATGTATGTGAATTAATGCACCTTCTATCTGGCAAATATCATGTAACCCTTTTACTAATTACAATAAAAAAATTAAAAAAAAAAAGTCTGACAAGTGGGTGGATTACAAAGCATTCATTACTTATTGACTTAAAAAAAATGACATTAATGGGCCAGGAGCATGGCCTAGTGGTAGAGTGCTTGTCTAGCTTGCAGGAAGCCCTGGGTTTGATTCCTCAGTATCACACACATAGAAAAAGTTAGAGGTGGCACTGTGGTTCAAGTGGTAGAGTGCTAGCCTTGAGAAAAACTCAAGGACAATGTCCAGGCCCTGAGTTCAAGCCCCAGGACTGGCCAAAAAAAAAAAACACAACGGGGCGGGGGGGGAGATCGGGAGTTTGGCCTAGTGGTAGAATGCTTTGCTAGTATGCACGAAGACTGGGGTTTGATTCCTCAGTACCACATACATAGAAAAAGCTGGACAGTGCTAAGGCCCTGAGCTCAAGCCTGTGACTGGCAAAAAAAAAAAAAAAAAGATGACATTTATATTATTCTCTGTAAATGAGTTAACATTATTGACAGGAACTTGAGATGCTTTCCATCACTGAGAAGAATGCAAGTGATCCATAGCTGCACACTTTCTTTCTCATGACAAAAACTTTCAGAAATAGGGTTTAGGCAGGGGTCACAAGAGACACACTCAAGGTGTGTATACACACCTTGAAATCTCACTCAAGGTGAAATCTGTATGTATACTCATAACAATCAGAACATAGGATATCCACTATCTTCTCATACTTTGTGTATCAACTTTCTTCATATCAGTATACACTAGGTTAAAAGGAGAACTCAGCAGCAACTGGCTCCCCTAAGGCCATGCTATCCTCAAGGATCTACTCCAGGGATCATTGTCTCAGCTGTGTGTTGGTGTTCTATGCTAGGCTGGGCAGAAAAGTCCTTGAGATTCTTATCTCAAATTAACCACCGGAAAACCAAAAGTGACACTGTGGCTCTCTGGCTCAAAGTGCTGGAGTGCCTTGAGTTTAAACCCCATGACCAACATATCAAAAAAGGAGGAAAAAAGGAGCAATAATCTCGGTATACCTCTAAACTTTCACTATGCCCATCAGTGTAACCTAGTATACAGGGTAGAAAGATCTGTTTTGCCTCTTTTATATCACTGGAGACCACATAGGCCTCTGAGGAGTGTTCAGTTAATGAATGTTCCTAAGTCTCTGTTAAAGATACCAATGCAGGTGCCAGGAGTTTGGCCTAGTGGTTGCCTAGCATGCACAAAGACCTGGGTTCGATTCCTTGGCACCACATACATAGAAAAAGTGGGAAGTGGTGCTGTGACTCCAGTGGTAGAGCACTAGCCCCAAGCCCAAGGGCACTGCTCAGACTCTGAGTTCAAGCCCCAGGACTGGCCAAAAGAATTAAAAAAAAAAAAAAAAAAAAAGGTATCTGCAGGACTTAGAATGCGAAGAAACAATTGAAAACTTGGTATTTTGGTCAAGGCACACTTGTCCTCAGCTTGTATTTTCACACAATGTCAACACAATCTTGACTCCTTAGAAACTTCCCACATACTTCTACTTTACCCCTTATGGATGTCGTCCTATAGGCCCTTCCGAACCAACTGACTCACAAAACCTCTGCTTACCGTTTTCACAAAGGATAAGCTATCTTCACTGTCCAGAGGCACAATTCTAGAAGAATAAAGAAATGAGAAAAAGACATTAAAGGATTTTTAAATGGACTGAAATTCACAATTATTTTTTTAAATGGCAACAACTCAGCTTTTTCTCAAGAGATTTTACATGTGTGCAGAATTAGAACATGGTCATTTGCCTGACCTCTGCCCTTCAGTGTTTTTTTGTTTGTTTGTTTGTTTGTTTTTTGCCAATCTGATGAACTCAAGGCCTAGGTACTGTTCTTGAGCTTCTTTTTGCTCAAGACTAGCACCCTACCATTTGAGCCACAGCACCAGTTCTGGCCTTTTCTGTTTATGTGGTACTAAGGAATTGAACCAGGGTTTCATGCATGTTAGGCAAGCACTCTACCACTGAGCCACATTCCTAGCTCCTGTCCCTCATATTTCTGTGGGAAGTAGTCAGGATATGGGAGCTTGAATGAGTATAGCCAGCCTGAGCCCAAGCCTGAAGTGACCTCTGTGGGGGGTCCTTGCTCCTTGATTTGTTATTTTTTATTTTTCTGTGACAGCTCTTCCTCTGTAGCCCAGGCTAACCTCAAATTCATGATCTCTGACTTCAGCCTCAGTGTTGGACCATTAAGTATGGACCATTAAGTCCAACTAGCCTCTTATCCCTTTATGCTCAACTTGCCCCATGAAAGAAAGCACTACATCACACACTTACCTTCCTTGGTTATTCACAGCATGTATATGAAAAGCTGTCTTGGCGCTATAGACCGAAAAGAAAACAAAACAGAAGTCAGACTTCTCTTGCTGACTACTTGGTTAGAATCCTCCCAGATATATATATTGTCAGTTGTGGAGCTTGAACTCTGGACATGGGTGCTTTTCCTGAGCTTTTCTGCTCAAGACTACTGCTCTAACCACTGAGCCAGGGCCACTTTCCCGTTTTCTGGTGGTTAATTGGAGATTAAGAGTCTCATAGTCTTTTGTGACTGGGCTGACTTCAAACCATGATCCTCAGATCTCAGCCTCCTGAGTAGGTAGGATTACAGGCATGAGCCACCAGCACCCAACTTCTTTTTTTTTTTTTTTTGCCAGTCCTGGAGCTTGAACTCAGGGCCTGGGTCCTATCCTTGGGATTTCCCAAGGCTAGCACTCTACCACAGCATTACTTCAGTCTTTTTCTGTGTAAGTGGTACCAAGGAATCAAACCTAGGGTTTCATGCACGGTAGGCAAGCACTCTACAGCTAGGCCCCACTCCTGGCCCCAGATACTTACTTCTATACTCTACCTTGCCCTATATTTTCAAGCTACCCAGTGAGGGAAGTGAGTGTTATCCTTGATTTAGTTACTTTAGGTACTTTTTCTATCATCAGGTGAGGAGGAGCCAGGTCTGCTTCTTTGCAAGTTCTCAGGACTGCCTCAAATTCTAGCCTCTAACTCTTCCTCATATAGTTTCTTTCTCTTTAGCATCTTAGCTCCTCAAATAAAGTTTTGATCAGGAATGATTCTTTTTCACGTATCTCATTATTTTACTAGAACATTTCTGAAATAGAAGATAGAAGATGAAATATAAAGATTCTTTAAATGTATGTGAGTGAATATATATATATCCATATGTATTCCATATATATACATATTCCATATATATATAAATATATATATTCTTTATAAAAGAATCAGCCCTGGCTTACCGTAGGGCTGCCTTAAACTGAACCAACTCAAAGGAATCTAATCCAGATCCTAGGGTCTGCTCTGCTTCCTCCCTGGCCTGTAAAAAATAACAAAACAGTCAGTTTTCAAGCAGCAAAAAGCACACAAACTACTGACAGTAAGAACACTTTTAACAGTTGGCCAATGCCCTTCTCTTTCTACATGACTACTTTGCACATATCAGGAGATTAAAGTGAAAGAGCATCAGGTTAAAGAAAACAGGTGCTTTCCTCAGGCTGGGATCATGGGAAAAGCTCCTGGAGAGAAGCAAGCAGCTAGAAGGATATAATTGACATGTGAAGTCTAGGAAAGTATACTTTCCTACCCTTTCCATTAGTTTTGGGGGAGGGATCATTTCCCTCAGTCTCTGCTAGAAGCTAAGAAGATCAAAGTGCTAGAGTTTCAGAAGGTACATTAGAAAACAGAGGTGTGAGAAGTGATGTTGAAGTCCCATCACTTTGCACAGGTCTACCCATCAGTACCAAAATTCAATTCAGTAAGGAGGGGAGATGGCAAGGAGCTGGTGTCTACAGCTACAGTCTCTCTGACATCTACATTATACACAACCTTTCCAATGTCAACTGGCTTCTTTCAGGAAAGATCCTATGAGCTTTGGGAGGCATCAAGCCGACTCTTCTCATCTCCTTACTGGGTCAGATTTAGGAATCCAACTCAGCAGGGCAGGTTAACGGCAAAACAGCAAGGAAGAAAATGGTCAGAAAAGTGAAAATGTGTGCAACTGTCTAGGAAAGGCAAGTCAGAT
This sequence comes from Megascapheus bottae, assembly GCF_031878675.1. NCBI lineage: Eukaryota > Metazoa > Chordata > Mammalia > Rodentia > Geomyidae > Megascapheus > Megascapheus bottae. Next base: position 26,670,168 of record NC_143526.1, on the reverse strand, counting down.
TTTCAAATTTGTACTTGATTTTTTTTTTTCTTTGGCCAGTCCTGGGCTTGATCTCAAGGCCTGAGCACTGTCCTTGGCTTTCCTCAAGGCTAGAGCTCTACCGCTTAGCAACAGCACCTTTTCTGGCTTTTTCTAAGTATGTGGTACCAAGGAATCAAACCTTGCTCTTCCTGCATGCTAGGCAAGCACTTTACCACTAGGCCAAACTCCTGGCCCTAGATTCTTTTTTTTTAACACTGGATTTATAGAAAACCAAATTCAAACTTACCTAACTTTGTTAAGATTCAGAGTTCTTTAACTTTTGTTTAAATATTAACAAGACAATGACTTTTCTTTAACAAAACAAAGACATGCTAATTAGCTGTCACTTGTCAAACAACAGCAGCTGGCCAAAGGCAGAAGTTTAGTGCTCTACAAGCTCTGCTGTTGTCTCAGAGTCAACAAAACACTGCAAGATGTCTAAAGAAAAAAAAAAGAAAAAAGAAAGAAAGAAAATAGCGATTACAAACAGAGAAAGGGAATTTAAATTACCTTTGCTAGACTGGAAGATTTAGTGTAACATGCAATGCCAGCCAAAACAGCCTCAATAACAGCAGCATATATCTGGGACAAGAGCCTACTTTAAAAACAAAAAATAATGATTAACTGCAGTATTACAAAGTCTCCTCAAAAGCTGATAGTCCCTCGATTTAAAGATTGAAAAAATGCAAAAAAGAATTTATTGAGGGCTGGGAATGTGGTTTGGTGATACAATGCTTGCCTAGAATGCATGAAGCCCTGGGTTTTGATTCCTCAGTACCACAAACAGAAAAAGCTGCAAGTAGCGCTGTGACTCAAGTGGTAGAGTGCTAGCCTTGAGAAAAATTGAAGCTCATGGATAGTACCCAGGCCCTGAGTTCAAGCTCCAGGACTGGACCCCCCCAAAAAAAGCCAGTGGCTCACATCTGTAATTCTAGCTACTCAGGAGGCTGAGATCTGAGGATCATGGTTCAAAGCCAGCCTGGGCACTAAAGTCCCTGAGACTCTCATCCCCAGTTTGGCCCCAAGACAAAAAAAAAAAAAAATTCAAAAAAGGAATTTAATGAAAAAAGCAACCCTAAACTGTAATACTTTTAAAAATACTGCACCTGTCTGATTTATATTTGTTAAATGACTTTTAAAAAGTTATTTAACAAGGGCCCGGGAGTTTGGCCTAGTAGTAGAGTGCTTGCCTAGCATGCACGAATACCCGGGTTCGATTCTTTGGTACCACATACATAGCAAAAAGCCGGAAGTGGTGCTGAGGCTCATGTGGTAGTGCGTTAGCCTTGAGAAAGTCCAAGGACAGTGTTCAGGCCCTGTGCCCAAGCCCAGGACTGGCAAAAAAAAAAAAGTTATTTAACAAATATAAATGTTAAATACACTTGTGAAATGACACGTTAAATGCACTTGTAAATATTTTGTTAAATATACTTGTTAATGACTTTTTAAAAAAAGTCATCTCTTCTGAGATTGGCTCAATAGGCCAACCCTGTAAATAAAGAATCAAACTGGTAGGCCTGCTGGGAGCTGCTGGCTTGTGCTTGTAATCCTAGCTACTCAGGAGGCTGAAATCTGAGGACTGCAGTTCAAAATCAGCCCTGGCAGGGAAAGTACATGAGATTCTTATCTCCAGTTATCCACAAAAAGCTGGAAGCAGAGCTGGGGCTCAATTGGTAGAACTCTAGTCTTGAGAAAAGAGCCAAAGAGCAAGAGTGCCCAGGCCTGGAACAAACTACCCACAGACTAAACATTCCTTCAGTGTACTGATAATGACTTGCAATTTTTCTAGAAGCATCACTCCCATGTTCTCTCCTAACCAGACCTACTAAATGCTAGCTGCTACTGTGATTTCAGGGCTGGAGACCTTTCTAGGAAGGAGAGGCTAAAAAGCTAGCATCAATTAATTTCAGATTAGTAGCTTCATGGATCATAATATCCTGAATTCTGATGGCCAGACCAGGGACACAAAGTGTACATGATAGGCAGGAGCCTGCTGAGGAAACTGCCAATGAGTTTTCAGGCCACTTCCAAGTGATAACAGAACAATCTTCATACCATGATAGTGGGGACAATGAAGGACAATCTCCCCAAATTGTATCTGCTCCCCAGTTTGATTCAAACGTCACCCAAGCCACAATGGTCAGCCTTCCCTTTGCTTAAATGTCCATATAGATTATCATGTAAGAGCTCAATATACAAGCTAATGCCTAGCTTCCCACCCCAAAATACGCCACCTAAAATTCTAGCTATTTAGGAGACTGACTTCTAAGGATGGAGGTTTGAAGTCAGCTAGGGAAGATAAATGGAAGAGACTCTTATCTTCAGATAATCAGCAAAAAGCAGGAACTGAAGTTATGGCTTAAGCGGTAGAACACCAGTTAGGAACAAAAATACTGAGAATGCAAGACCCTGAGATCAAGTCCCAGTATTGACACACATACATACATACATACACATACACATACACACACACACATACACACACACACACATGACCTGAGTGGTAGTGGTGTGATCTTCACTAGGGCCCTATAAGGTCCAAGTTCCACTAGGTCTATGAATTGGGAATCTCCTGATGTGGGCCCAACTATGAGGGAAGCATAACCACATGTATATTCTTGACTAAAGAATAGCTCTCTTCTACTTCAGGAAAGGCCATCCATCCATTCAATAGAAAACAGCTGCAGAAGGGATGGAAAGAATGGATATGGGATAGGGAAAAAAAGGGGGACACTTGTCTAGTCAGGCAGATCAACCCTGGCAATTAATAGAATAATGGATGCTACAGCTATATCAACCTCATCTTTAGGAACCTGTGTTAAACGTTCAAATCATCTCTCCCTTATTTTTTCCCTCCCTCATGTCAGTACTAGTGCCTGAACTCAGGGTCTTGCCGGGCTGGTGGTCAACTATTAAGTCATGCTTCTAGCCACTGAGATGCTTAAATAATCCTTTATGGTATATCCCAGATGGCCTTTAGGAAGCTCTGGTTTAGACCCTACCAGTTTACTCTGCTATATAACCAGGTGATAATAGAGCTCTTATCGTGTATTTATGAAGGAAGACACTTTTTCTCAATTTGCATATATTAACTGTACAGGGCAGCTTCATTCTAACAATTCCACACATGCCTCCAAATCAATCTCATCCCCTCTCATTACTCTCCTTTACCCTACCCCATCTTTCTTAGAATTTCAACTGGTTTCATTGTTCTGTTTTCAATACATGCAAATGAACTATTTTGACCATATTCATAAAATGCTTTTTGAAATTTTGTAGTTTCAGCATTACTAAGTTATATCTTGTATGTGGTTTCCTCTTTCCCCATGTTGGGGGAAGAGGGAGTCAACATTGGGTATGAACTTTCTTTTTACTTTTTGCCAGTCTGAGGGCTTGAACTCTGGGCCTGGGTACAACCCTGAGCTTCTTTTTATAAAAGCTAGCACTCTACCACTTGACCTGCAGCACCACTTATAGTTTTTTCTGTTTAGGTGGTACTAAGGAATCAAACCCAAGACTTTATACATGCTAGGCAAGCACTCTACCACTAAGTCACATCCCCAGCCCCTAGGTATGAACTATCCTTCCTTCCTGGGCACTGTACCTGAGCTCTATAGTTCAAGGCTAGTGCTCTACCACTTGAGCCACAGCACTACTTCTGGTTTTCTGCTGGTTAATTAGAGATAAGAGTCTCAAGGACCTTTCAATCCCTGGCTGGCTTGGAACCATGATCCTCAAATCTTAGCCTTCTGAGTAGCTAGGATTACAGGCATGAGCCACTAGTGCCCATCTAGGTATGAACTTTATAAGAGTACAATGCTAAGATTCAGATCACAGCTCTGTTCTGTAAGTGCAATTCAGAGAGAACACTCCTCAATTTGCATGGGATTTACCAGCAATTCTCCCAATGGATTTCAGATGTTTGTTTTTGGAAAATCTTCCAAAATAATGCATCACTCACATGCAAAAATAGAGGAAATTATGTCATATAAAATGCATGGGGTGCAGATAAAAAGTCTGTGAGTTCCAGAGGAGCAGATGGAGAAGTTGGCAGGAGCCTCTGGCTTGGATGGGAGCTCCTGGGAAACTACATAGCCATATCTAACTCACAGCCAGATGTCCTAATTGCCAAGCTCAACAGGAAGTAGACAGACCAGACACAGTGAGAAACCCAACTTTGAAAAAGGAAAAATAAAAATATAAAGATTCACATTTGCTCAGTTTTCTTGAGCAGCTTGTCATTCTTGGGTAGTTCATCGTCACCTATGAAAGAACACATGCATTATGAATGTGATTTAACTGGAAGCATGGTCAAGAAGGACATTTTTAGAAGTTAAATACAAAGCAAGCACAATCAACAGTGGCTTCTCCCAATAGTCTCCTGGACCTTCACTCCTGACATTTCTCACTTTTATAACTAACTCAGAATCACCACTGAATACCAGAGAAGATGTATAGAATCTTAGGCTCTTATCAGTTTTAACTGTATTTTTTTTTAATTTCTTAAACATTGAGGTATCACTAAACTGGCTATTCTATCCCTTTAATTAAATGACCCAGTCATGCTTCTTTCCAAAGTTTCCTTGCTTATTTAGTAACAGTCGAGAGAAACTGTGGTTTCTGACATATTGCCCTCTGGGTAGCAATGTTGGAATCCACATGCACAAGTTTTTCTCTGGATGGCTGTAGCTTCAAGATGGTCATAGTCATCCTGGTCTTTCTGGAGTGGCCATAGCAAGTTCTTAGCTCCTGGGTGCCCTTTTAGTATAGACTATTTTCACTTTCATCACAAGAACAATGTGTGGAAACCTAGTGGTTATATAAACTCCTGCTGTAATCCATACTTTCTACTATCTGAAAACAGGTCCTCACAGTGGCCTTTCCTCTGACACTGAGCATGGGGCCTATGCATGGCTACACCTCAACACTACAGGCTGACAATGGCTTTTCTACTGAAATACAGTCTGTGAATAAGGTGTTGGGCATTATCAGCTCTCCAGCTACAAACGGGGGAATAGAGGCCCACAAATCAGTATCATGAGCTTCTAAGCTAATTAAATCATATCTTTTCATTCATGGGCGAAACCATTCATTAGGTAAGTTGGTAAGATGGTATTTACCCAAGTAAGGAATGTGAGTAGCTCCAAAAAAGTATGTTCTTGAACATGCCAGAGGTCCCTTTGGTGAAACACACTGTGCTACCTGGATGTTGGAGAAATATTAAAAATAAAGTTTAAAAAAAGAGCAAGCAGACATGTACTGCTGGAGAAAAAATCATAAGTTAAAGTTTATTTTATCCAAATTAACTTATAATTATTTTTCTGTGTATGTGTGTGTGTATGCCAGCCAGTCCTAGGGCTTCAGCTTGGGACTTGGGTGCTGTCCTTGAGTTTTTGTGCTCGAGACAATCACTCTGCCAGTTGAGTCACAAATTCATTTCCTTTTCTTGATGTGTGTGTGAGGGGGAGGGGCAGGCCACACTGTAGTGGTGTTTAAGAGTCTCATGGACTCTTAGCTGATCCAGAATCGTCATTCTCAGATCTCAGCTTCCTGAGCTAAGATGACTTATTATATTTTGCTTATTGCCAGTACTGGGGACTGTTTATGTGGTATTGAGGAATTTAACCCAGGGTTTCATGCACTTTACCACTAAGCCACATTCCCAGTCAATTTATTATGTTTAAAAGACAGGAGAAAAAGATCATCTTTAATGTTATTATTTCAAAAAATGTTGTGTGTGTGTGTGTGTGTGTGTGTGTATACAGTTCTGGGGCTTGAACTCAGGGTCTGAGTAAAGTTCCTCAGCTTTTTTGCTCAGGGCTAGTGCTCTTCCACAGATCTACTTCTGGCTTTTTTTTTTTTGCCAGTCCTGGGCTTGAGCTCAGGGCCTGAGCACTGTCCTTGGACTTTCTCAAGGCTAGAACTCTACCACTTGAGCCTCAGCACCACTTCCGGCTTTTTTCTCTATGTATGTGGTACTGAGGAATCGAACCCGGGTCTTCATGCATGCTAGGCAAGCACTTTAACCACTAGGCCAAACTCCCGGGCTACTTCTGGCTTTTTGATGGTTAATTGGGGATAAGAGTTTCACAGAGGTTCCTGCCTAGGTTGGTTTTGAATCATAGTTCTCAGATCGCACCACCCTGAATAACTAGGATTTTAGTTGTGAGCAACCGATGCCAGCTTTTTATTTTTTTAACCTTGGCATATTGTGAGGTTGCTCTTGGGTACTTACTTAGCTCAGGATGCTAATGACTTTACAACTCAAAAAGAAAAAAAAAAAGAGGTACTATTTAGATTCTGATTGTCAATAATATCCAGTCCAGAACTTTCATAATAAAGACCTTGGTCCATATAGACTGGTATAGGAAAGCTATAAATTCACAAAATCGAGGACTATATCCTCGTTCAGATTTCAACTTTGTACAAAGCCCTTACAGAAAAGAAAATATGTTCATATATTCTTCTTTGCCAAACTGAAATGAGGTGTCATCTGAGTACCTGGGCCCACAGATATGTGCCACAATATTGTTTGTTTCTGAGATACAATCTCCCTGTCTTCCCCCTCCCTCCCAACAGTCCTGGGGCTTGAACTCAAGGCCTGGCCACTGACCTTGGACACTTTTTGCTCAAGGCTAATGCTCTGCCACTTGAGCCACAGGGCCACTTCCAGTTTTCTGGTGGTTAACTGGAGGTAAGAGTCTCACAGACTTTAGTGCCTGGGCTGGCTTTGAACCTCAATCCTCGTATCTCTACCTTCTGAGTGGCTAGAATTACAGGCAGGAGCCACCACACCTGGCTGTTTTGTTGTTGTTGTTGATTTTTAACTTTTAATGGTTAAAAGAGGGTTTGAGCTTTGAGGACTTTGAACTTGCCTGGCTTCTTTGCTCAGCTGATACTCTACCACTTGAGCCACAATTATATCTTGCTTCTTACTGGTTATTTTGTAGATGGAATCTCAGAGACTTTTCTGCCCAGGCTGGCTTTGAACCTCAACACTCAGATTGCAACCTCCTGAGTAGGTGGCTAAGAGATATGAGTCACTGGCACCTGGCTTAATTTGACTTTTTTGTGTGTGCTGGTCCTGGGGTTTGAACTCAGGGCTTGGGTATTGTACCTGAGCTGTTGTTTTGGGTTGGTTTGCTGTTGTTAAAGGTTAGTACTCCACCATTTGAACCACAGCTATACTTCCTTAATTTGACATTTTGTATTCTACTGATATTTCTTTGACAATCTGTAGAGTAGCTTGTGAGTATATGCTTTTAGCTATTTTCCTTCAAATATTTCAAATTTAAATGTTTCCAAATCACAGCTAGTAATTATAAGAATATATACTTGGTCTCCAATAGCTTTCTAATCTCCAAAATAATTTCAGATATGGAGCTAAACTGACATACTAATTTGTAAAGCTTCCTTTGTCTGGCTGCCCTTCCCTCTTATTTGATAAATCTAATAATGTACATCAGGTAGTCCAGCTACTCACCATGTGTTTGGCAAAGCTCCCACCAGGACCAGTGCTGCGTACGAGATGTCCTTCAGAAGGGAAGTTGAAGTTGCCAGCATTCAGGTTTTCTTGTGTGGAGTGATTACCAAAGAGAACAAATGGCTGCCGACTGGGGCTATAGCAGCAAGTCAAAACGTGATTAGAAGATGGATGGCTGGTCAGGGAAACAAACGTCTTATGCCCTGAGTGAGTTCTCAGATTATTCTGAGCAATGTCCTACAGCATGATCAAAGTCTACCAAACATTCCTGGCTAGGGGATTCCTAGGAAAGGGACGCTGGATACCTCTTTCTTCCTTACAGTGATATACAGAAGGATGACAGCTTCAAAAATTAGGTAATAAGTATATATTTTTTTCTTTTTTTTCTTTTTTGTCGGTCATGGGACTTGAACTCTGGGCCTGGGTGCTGTCCCTGAGCTCTTCAGCTCAAGGCTACCAGGCTACCGCCCTACCCTTGAGCCACAGCACCACTTTGGTATAGTTCTTTTTAGGTAGTATAACCCATCCTTCACTCTCCCAGTTTTTCCCTCCAGTCTTCACACAAAAGTTGTGCAGTTAATTGCTTAGTGAGTGCTACTGCTTCATTTGTCCACCCTTTGTCCTTGTGCTTCTGTGCCCCACCTTTACCCTCTCAAAGAAAGATAAATAAAACAAGAAGACAACAAAAACAACAAAGAACTCTCATTTCTACTTCCTGGAGTTAATTTTTTTTTTTTTTTGCCAGTGCTGGGGTTTGAATTCAGGGCCTGGGCACTGTCCTTGGGGCTTTCTCAAGGCTAGCATTCTACCACTTGAGCCACGGCACCACTTCCATCTTTTTCTATGTCTGTGGTACCAAGGAATCAAAGCCGGTCTTCAAGTATGGTAGGCAAGCACTCTACCACTAGGCCAAACTCCCAGTGCTTAGTATCATTTTTGATTGATGTCTTAACTCTTTATTACATTATAAATGCCACAGGGCAGAAACCATATTTGGTTGTTTTATTTAATCATCTTTCTTCTTTGATATGCCATATGTTGCTAGCATGTATTTGATAGCAAAACACTAGTTTACCTTTTTTTTTTTTGGTCAGTCCTGGGACTTTAACTCAGAGCCTGAGCACTGTCCTTGAGCTTTTTTCAAGGCTAGAACTCTACCACTTGAGCCACAGCAGCACTTCTGGCTTTTTCTATGTATGTAGTACCAAGGAATCGAACCCAGGTCTATGTACATACTAGGCAAGCACTCTACAGCTAGGTCATGCTCCAGGCCCCAATATTTTATTTTTTTATTATTATTTTTGTTGTTGCTGTTGGTTGTGGGGCTTAAACTCAGTGTCTGGGCGCTCTCCCTGGCTCTTAAGCTCAAGGCCAGTGCTTTACCACTTCTAGTTTTCTGGTGGTTAATTGAAGCTAAGAGTTTCATGGCCTTTCATGACCAGGCTGGCTTTGAATAGTGATCCTCAGATCTCAGTCTCCTGAGTAGCTAGGATTACAGGCTTGAGCCACTGGGCTTAGCCCATATTTTACTTTTTATATAAACAACACACACACACACACACACATACACAGCTTTGCTATTTCACAGATGCATACAACTCACTTTTATAACAGGATGAAGCTACTGGTTCTCCCTAAAATATAAGCTTTATTTTACTTAGCCAGAGATCTCCCACAATTTCAAACTGCTTATTGCCCAATCAGTCTAGTACAGCTTTCAGCTCAATGTACCTTTCCTTTTCTTTTTTTTTTTTGGTCAGTTGCAGGGCTTGAACTCTGGGCCTGATTATGGTCCCTGAGCTCTTCAGCTCAAGGCTGGTTTCTGAGTGGTTAATTTGAAGTAAGAGTCTCAGTGGGACTTTCTGCCCAGGCTGGCTTTGAACCATGATCCTCATATCTCAGCCTCCTTAGTAGCTAGGATTACAGATGTGAGCCACTGGCAGTCCAGCAACCTTTCATCCCCCCCCCCACCCCAGGAATGTTTTAAAGAAAGTATCAAAGGAATACTTGAAAACACAGTTTGCATTACCCCATAACTTTTTCCTTAAAATTATTTGTATTTCTTTTCATTTTTCTACCTGAGGTTTTGGGTAAACTAGAGCTCTCAAAAACACATGTGAATAATTTTTTTTTTTTCTGAAACTTAATTCAAGCCAAGTGACAGTTTGGATAAAAAAAAAAAATGGGAGGGAAAAAAAGAGAAAGATCAATCTGAGTACCACCAGTGTAGTTTATGTTACTTTGAACAGAAATGATAAATCTGAAAGAAAAAAAAAAAAGAAATGATAAATCTGAGTCCTATCAGTGTAGTTCATGTCAAGGTCAGAGAATTGGAATTAAGAAAATAGGCAAGTTCTATTTTCTCTATCCATCAAGGAAAGTCTCTCTGCTGCTCAAGAAAACAAAACAAAACAAAACAAAAAAACACCACAGAAGGAAGCACTCTACAACCCTCACTGTGCCCATCTCCTTCATGGTGTGAAACCTGAGCCTCATCCCTCTCACTTCCCACCAGTTGTTTACCTGCCTGGCTCTTGGACACCATTTCTTCTTACTCTCCTGGGCTAGGTATGGAATAAAGATTTCTTTCTTTAGATTTCAGCAGGTTATAATGTTTTAGTGCTAATTTACTATACAGTTACAGAAAAAAAAATCAATCAAGTACAAAAATACAAAAGCAGTACAATAAGTTTACGGAATATAAATTTCATTCCCTGCGATGCCTAATGCCAGCCTGTATGCTCCCAACTACAACTTCTGAATCTGGACGCTCCACATATCTGTGCCACTCCCACTCATACCATCCTCATCAACCATGTTTTCTGTTTCACCATTCACTGTTCTTTCCCAGGAATATTACCTGTTTTCAGTTATATGGCTGGAGATCATTCCATGACTGAAATAACTTCTGAATGGCTACAAAAGAAACCAAAGTTGTATATAACACCACAGTTTTGTAAATAGTCATAACCCCCCCACTGTGTATACATATGTATAAAACATTAGGAGGTATATAATATGTGTAAGAGATAAAAATATAAAGATTACTATAAGAACATGAAAGGGTACGTACAGTGGATAGCAACATGAATTTTGTGGACAAGTTGCAAACAAAAGAAAGAAAAAATATACAAAAGAAAAATAATTAAGAAAAATTTATATATATATATATATATATATATTTGGGCCTTGAACTCAGGGTCTGAGCACTGTCCTTGGGCTTTTTCAGGGCTAGAGCTCTACCACTTGAGCCCAGTGCCGGGGCCTCCCGGCAGCAAATTGGGGTTCCTGAAATAAGGGGCAGGGACTGGAAAAATTAGAAGAGAGACAAACACATCGGGTCCAGGAGGTCTGCAGCCCAAGCGAAAAACTGCTGCCTCGTTTATTCTTAACACAAAGTTTTTATCCCCTCCCGAGACCAGGGCCCTCCCAGGTGTTACATCCAGATCGTTAATCAGGGAGCTGTTGAGGGTTACATTCATATGGTAAATCTCAGATCAATTGAACAGGAGAAGGCCAAAAAACAATAAGACAATCAAGCAATTATCTGATGCAAATCAAAGTACAGTTTGTTTCCACTCTTGCTCCCGACAGCCCAGCACCACTTCCAGCTTTTTTCTATGTATATGGTACCGAGGAATGGAACCCAGGTCTTACATGCATGCTAGGCAAGCACTCTACCACTAGGCCAAACTCCCAGGCCAAATTTATAATTTTTAACCACAGAAAGGAAACTGTACCAATCACCATTTATGATCCAATTGTTAACTGTATATTGTTTGCACATTTCCAGTAAATGAATGTGTACTATAATGTACTAATTTAAAAATCAGTAACAAGAATGGGCACTAGGACTAGGACTCAGGCCTGTAACCTTAGATACTCAGGAGGCTGAAATCTGAGGATCATGATTCGAAGCTAGCCTGCGCAGGGGAAGTCCCTGAGACTCACTCTCTTCCCTCTCTTACCCCTCCCTCCCTCCCTTTTGGCCAGTCCCAGGGCTTGAACTCAGGGTCTGAGCACTGTCCTTGGGCTCTCTCAAGGGTAGAGCTCTATCTCTTGAGCCACAGCACCACTTTTGGCTTTTTCTTTTCTTTTCTTTTGGTGGGTCATGGGGCTTGAACTTGTGTGCTGTCCCTGAGCTCTTCAGCTGAAGGCTACCGCCCTACCCTTGAGCCAAGCCCTACTTCCTGTTTTCTAGAGGTTAATTGGTTATCTAGAGTCTCAGGTCCTTTTGTGCTGGGGCTGGCTTTGAACCTTGATTCTCAGATATCAGCCTCCAGAGTAGCTAGGATTACAACAGGCGTGAGCTACCACGCCTGGCTTTTTATATGTATGTGGTACCGAGGACTTGGAACTGGCTCTTTGTACATGCTAGGCAAGCACTCTACCACTAGGCTAAACTCCCGACCCTCTTTTTATTTTTTTGGCCAGACTAAACTCAGGGCCTGGGCACTGTCCTTGAGCACTTTTGTTCATGGCTAGCACTCTACCACTTGAGTTTCAGCACCACTTCTGGCTTCTTCTGTGTATGTGGTACTGAGGAATTGAACCCAGGGCTTCATACATGCTAAGCAAGCACTCTACCACTAACCCATATTCCCAGCCCGAGACTCTTATCTCCAGTTAAGCACCCAAAAGCTCGAAGTGGAGCTATAGCTCAAGTGTTAAGTGCTAGCCTTGAGTAACAAAGCTCATGGACAACACTCAGGCCCTGAGTTCAAGTCCCAAAACTAGCATGTACACGTGTGCACGCACGCATGCACACACACACACACACACACACACACACACACAAGCAAGCTGGTTGCCAGTGGATCATACTTGTAATCCTAGCTATATGGGAGGCTGAGATCTGAGTATTTCAGTTCCAAGCCATCCTGGGAAGGAAAGTTCATGAGTCACTTATTCTTTTTTTTTTTTTTTTGTCAGTCCTGGGCTTGAGCTCAGGGCCTGAGCACTGTCCTTGGGCTTTCCTCAAGGCTAGAGCTCTACCCTGAGCCACAGCACCACTTCCAGCTTTTTTTCTCTGTATGTGGTACCGAGGAATTGAACTCGGGTCTTCGTGCATGCTAGGCAAGCACTCTACCACTAGGCCAAACTCTCAGCCCATGAGTCACTTATTCTCCAATTTACCATCAAAAAATCAGAGATGGATCTGTGACTCAAGTGATCAGGGACAGTGCCCAGGCCCTGATTGTAAGCCTCAGAATTGGCACAAAAAGAAAAAAAAAGGCAAAAATATTTTCCCCCAGACATACAAAAGCTGAAAGAATTAATCATCAGAAAATTTGAAGCACAAAAAAAATGTTAAAGGATATCCATCAAAGGCCAGGATATCAACTGCAAACAATATAATAAAAACAGAAATAGTCAGACCCTTCCTTAAGTAAATCGTTAACAGGAGATAACCAACTGATTAAAAAAAAAAAGATCAGCTGGGTGCTGGTGGCTCACATGTATAATCCTTACTATTCAAAAGACTGAGATCTGAGGATTGTGGTTCCAAGCAACTGAGACAGGAAAGTCCGTGAGACTCTCATCTCCAATTAACCACCACAAAACCAGAAATGGAGCTACAGCTTAAAGTGGTAGAGTTCTGACCCTGAGCAAAAGAGCTCAGAGACAGCGTTCTGGCCCTGAGTTCAAGTCCCAATATTGACAAAAACCAACCAAGCAAAAAAAAAAAAATCAATGTATTATGAGGTTTCTAATATGCAGAAGTACATCTAAAAGTAAAAGGTATATATAAAAAACTTTAAAGTAATAAAATAGAATAGTATTGTATTTTGAAAAAAATTAATAATGAAAACAAATTAACCAACTTCTTTCTCACTAGTTCTTCTTTTACCTACCTCACCCGCCTGAGATTCTGAAAGTTCCAGTAGAAAAGGAATTTCGGTGTCAAAATTAGCAAAGAAGTTAGTCCACTGATGTTCAAAAGCCACCAAATCCTACAAAGAAATTTTTTTTAAAGGATGTCATATAAAAGTTCTTCAGAAAACCATTATCCTAAAACTAACTTATCTCAAATATCAGATTGATTTCAATAATGAATAAAAGGAAATAGCATATACTAATGACACTACAATATGGACTAATTATAAAAAACATGCCAAGTGAATGAAGCTAGACGTAAAGACAGTGTGGAATATGTTCAATTTATAAGAAATATCCTGAAAGACAAGCAGTGATTGGCAGTTACCTACGACTTTGGGTGGGAATAAAGACTGGCTGCAAGTGAGAACAGAGTAACTTTTTGTGTTAATGAAGCATTCTAAAATTTTCTTGTGATAGTTACACAGCTCTTCAAATTTACTAAAAATTAGTGAGCAGGGTGTAGTGACTCATGTCTGTAATCTTAGCTATTCAGGAGGCTGAGATCTGAGGACCTGAGACTCTTACCTCCAATTAACCTCTAGAAAATGGGAAGTGGGGCTTGGCTCATAGGTAGGGTGGTAGCCTTGAACTGAAGAGGTCAGGGACAGCACCTAGGCTGAGTTCAAGCCCTATGACCCACAAAAACAAAATAATAAAAAATAAATAAAATAAAAATTAGTGAATAGTTGGTTGGTTTTTTTTGGTTGGTCAAGGGCCTTTCAACTCAGAGCCTAAGCATTGTCTTGAGCTCTTTTGCTCAAGGCTTGCTTTACCACTTTGAGCCACAGAGTCACTTCTGGTTTTCTGGTGGTGAGAAGGAGATAAATCGTCTTACAGACTTTCCTGCTTGGCTTGGCTTCGAACTGTGATCTTCAGATCTAAGCCTCCTGCGTAGCTAGGTTATTACAGGTGTAAGCCACCAGTGCCTGGCTTTGAACTGTATTCTTAAATGAGTGCCAGCTCTAGGGCTTAAACATGGGGCCTGGGTACTATCTCTGAACTTTTTTGCTCAAGATTAACATTCTAGCCCTTGAGCCACAGTGCCACTTCTGGCTTTCTTGGTGATTAATTGGAGATATGAGCCTCACAGACTTTCCTGTCCAGTCTGGCTTTGAACTATAATCCTCAGATCTCAGCCTCTTGGGTAGCTAGGATTTCAAGTATTAAGTCACCAGCATTTGGTGGCTATTGATTTTTTGGGTGTCTATTTTATATCCTGCTAAGTTACCAAAAATGATATCAGATCTATTAGATCTTTAGGCTCTTTTATGTATAGAATCATGTCATCTATAAATAGGGATTACTCAACTTCTTCCATCCCTATTTAAGTCCTTTTTATTTCTTCTTGCCTTATTGCTGACTAGAAATAATGAATAAATGTGAAGCTGAATTTCTACCTTTCATCTTGGTCTTGTTGCTAAAACCTTTTGTTGTTGGGATTTTGATCATTACAGAGAAAATTTTCTGGGTTGCAGCATGCCTGCCTGCCTGCCTGCCTGCCTGCCTGCCTGCCTGTCTGTCTTTCCTTCCTTCCTTCCTTCCTTCCTTCCTTCCTTCCTTCCCTAGTCCTGGGCTTGAGCTCAGGGCCCTGAACACTACCCTTGTTGTTTTTTCCTCAAGGCTAGAACCCTACTACATGAAGAGCCACAGCACCACTTCTGGCTTTTTCTATGCATGTGGTACCAAGGAATTGAACCTGGGTCTTCCTGCATGTTAGGCAAGCACTCTACCACTATGCTAAAGTCCTGACCCCAAATTATTTTGAATGGCCTACTTTTTTTTTTTTTTTTGTCTGTCATGGGACTTGAACTCTGGGCCTGCACACTGTCCCTGGGCTTTTTAGTGTAAGGCTACTGCCCTATCTCTTGAGCCACAATAACCACTTGCCTTTTTCAATATACAGATTCAAACTTCCTGCTGTTCTGGGGAAAAACATTTTTTTTTTCAGTACTGCAGATTAAGCCAAAGGTCTATTTGCTCTACTATATGAACTACACATTCAGCATCCGATTTTTTTCAGACTATATCTACTCTTTTCCTTTTTTAAAAATTTGTCATGGGGCTTCAATTCTGGACCTGGACACTGTCCCTAGGTCTTCAGCTCAAGGCTGATGCTCTACCACTTTGAGCTACAGCCACCACTTCTGGTTTTCTGGTGGTTAATTGGAGATAAGAATCTCATGGACCGGGCCGGGAGTTTGGCCTAGTGGTTAAAGTGCTTGCCTAGCATGCATGAAGACCCGGGTTCAATTCCTCGGCACCACATACATAGAAAAAAGCCAGAAGTGGTGCTGAGGCTCAAGTGGTAGAGCTCTAGCCTTGAGAAAGTCCAAGGACAGTGCTCAGGCCCTGAGCTCAAGCCCAGGACTGGCAAAAAAAAAAAAAAAAAAGAATCTCATGGACGGGCTGGGAGTTTGGCCTAGTGGTTAAAGTGATTGCCTAGCATGCACAAAGACCCGGGTTTGATTCCTTGGTACCACATACATACAAAAAAAAAAAAAAAAAGCCGGAAGTGGTGCTGAGGCTCAAGTGGTAGAGCTCTAGCCTTGAGAAAGTCCAAGGACAGTGCTCAGGCCCTGAGCCAAAGCCCAGGACTGGCAAAAAAAAAACCAAACCAAACCAAACCAAAACAAAACAAAAAAAATCTCACGGACTTTTTGTGCCCAACCTGGCTTTGAACCGAGATCCTCAGAAGCTAGGATTGTAAGCATGAGTCACCGGTGTCAGGCTTAAGGTATTCTTTTTGGTGTTAGTACTTGGGTGAACTCAGGGCCTGGGCACTGAACCTTAGATATTTTGCTCAAGGATGGTGTTATATTACTTGAGCCACAGCTCTATGTCTTTTTTTTTTTTTTTGGTGAGGGGAGGTAGGGAAGGATGTAGTGGTTAATTGAAAATATGAGTCTCATAATTCTTCCTGCTTGGATCATCAGATCTCAGCTTCCTGAGAAGCTAAGATTATAGGCATGAGTCATCAGTGCTAAGCTAACATATTCCTATTCTTTTAATTAGTATTGGCTATAAAAAATGACAGTAAACAGTCTATACCACCTGTACTAAATGAGTAGTACAAAGTTAAAGGGACACATCACAGAGGTTAATTTGGGCCAATTTTCAAAAAGCAAAATGCATATTCAGGTTTATAATTATGTACATTCATCTATGTCTACTGAGAGACACTACTGAGCTGCTTACCACAATATCAATTTCACAGCTTTAGGGGTTTTTTTTTTGGGGGGGGGGAGTAAAGAGGCTTAAACTCAGGGCCTCGGTGCTGTTCCTAAGCTCTTTTTGCTCAAGCTTATGCCCTACCACTTTGAGTCACAGAACCACTTTCAGTTTTCTGGTGGTTAACTGGAGATAGAACTTTCTTGCCCAGGCTGGTTTTGAACAGTGATTCTCAGATCTCAGCCTCCTGAGTAACTAGGATTACAGATATGAACCATCAATGCCCAGCTCAGGGCTTTAGTTTTATTTGTTGTTGGGTTTTGTTGTTGTTATTGTTAGTTCTGGGGTTTAAACTCAGGGCCTGTGAACTTTCCTTGGACACGTTTTGCTCAAGGCTAGTGCTCTAACACATGAGCCACAGCACCACTTCCAGCTTATGCTGTGTATGTAGTACCAAGGAATCAAACCAGGGCTTCATGCATGCTAGGCAAGCACTCTATCACTAGGCCACACTCCTGGCCCCTGATGTGTTGTTTTCCTAATGCAAATTGTTCTTTCCTAGCCTGATTTATTTTCAAAATTTAGATGAACAATTAATGTCTGAGAAACTGGCAAACTACAACTGATGGGGAGTTGACCATATTTTTTTGTAACTCTTGGAACACAGATCCATTCACTTGTTTAAGCACTATCTAGGGTACTTACATGCTAAAATGGTATTGCTAAGTAGTTGGAGTAGAGACCAAACAGCACACAAAGCCAAAAGTACTACTCTCTAGCTCTCTACAGACAAGTCTGCAGCCTCTTCTCTAAGCTTTGATTCCAAGCCACAACTGATCTTTTCTTTTTTTCTTTCACACTACAAACAAACAACAATAAAAACACAATCTACACTGTTTCACTAAGGCCTACTCCCACAGAAAGATTGTCTTTAGAAGAAATTTCAGATCCTAGACCAGACAGAAGGCCTCTGTTTTACTTCAAGTACATTCATTTCATAATGGAATAGGAAGAGGTAGTACACTTTCTCAGGTTCTCTCCATTCCCAAACAGAGCAAGATAACAGTCTAGAAAGAAACTGCTCTATTTCACTAAATCAGATTGCTTGTCTCCTTACTTCTGAAAGCAAATTTTCCAGAGACATAGGATCCATCTTGCTGTAGACATTCCACAGATTTAAACTCACATCTTGCAACTGTAATAAAGAGCAAAAACATTGAAATAATTCAGTATCACTAAAACATTAGAATTATTTTCTGATGTTTAGAAATTGGTGTTATAAGAACAGTAAATCAAAGCTTTTCTTGATCCACTACTGGAGCTTGAAGTTGGGGCCCTCAGTTTTCACTTGACTTTTTTTTTATTTTATTTTTTTTTATTGTAATTAGTAAAAGGGTTACATGATATTTGCCAGATAGAAGGTGCATTAATTCACATACATTGATACCCTTTCACATGTCTTGATCACTTGACTTTTTTGCTCAAGGCCAGTACTCTATCATTTGAGACACACTATTTCTAGCTTTTTGCTGGTTACCTGGAGATGAGCCTCATAGATAGCTGGTTTTGAACTCAGATCCTCAGATCTAAGCCTCCTGAGTAGCAAGGATTACAAGTATAAACTACCAGTGCCAAATATATTATAGGTTTTTTATTTGTTTGAAGTACTCAGGGACCTTTTGTTTGCTCAGCTGGCATTCTGCCACTTGACCCATGCCTTCATGTCCATATGTTTTAATAATACATATCTATGGTTTAAAAAATATCTATCTATAGTTAATATCAAATAGGGGCACATACAACACTGGTGCCCACTGGTGTTGAAAATGAACTATACAACTTGTGGGTGAGGACAGTAGTGAAAAGTCAGGCGCTGAGGCTCATGCATGTAATCCTAGCAACTCAGGAGAGGCTGAGATCTGAGGATCAAAGTTCAAAGCCAGCCCACGCACAAAAGTCCATGAGACTCTTATCTCCAACTAACCACAAGAAAACTGGAAGTGGCACTGTGGCTCCATATAGTAGAGCATTAGCCTTGAGCTGAAGAGCTCAGGGACAGCACCCAGGCCCTGAGTTCAATCCCCACGACTGGGAGGCAGGGTAGGGAAAGGAGTGAAAACCTGGGAAAGAAAGGGATGACATCATCAAAAATGAATTGTAGTCATTCATTACCTGACTTATGTACCTATAATCCCTTTGTATATCACCTTTATAGTAAGAAAAAATAAATTTAAAAATCAGCATGCTGGGCACAGTGGCTCACATCTGTAATCCTAGCTACTCAGGAGGCTGAGATCTGATGATCACAGTTCAAAGCCGGTCCTGCACAAAAGTTCATGAGACTCTTATCTCTAATTAATCACCAGAAAACGAGAAGTGGTACCTGTGGCTCAAGGGGTAGGATGGTAGCCTTGAGCTGAAGAACTCAGGGACAGTGCCCAAGCCGAGTTCAAGATCCATGTCCAAAAAAAAAAAATTAAAAATCAAATAGAAAGGCAGGTGCAATGGCTCACACTTGTAATCCTAGCTACTCAGAAGGCTGAGTTCTGAGGATCATAGTTCAAAGCCAGCCCAGGCACTAAAGACTGTAAGACTTGGATCTCCAATTAACACTAGAAATGAGGAAGTGGCAGGATATAGAAACAAAAGCCATATAATGAGTGATTGTTGTCCTTAATGTACTATGTTATCTCTCACCTCTTTTGCTGTCCCTTGGTTATCTCATATTGTTACAGTATTTCACCTTGTTATCTGATATATTGTATATATGCTTATTTGGTTACTTGAAATAGGGATAGGGAAGGGAGAAAAACAAGATGAGAGGCGGGGGTGGGGAGGAGGGAAATGGGGACCAAGACATGAGAAAGGGTATCAATGTTTGTGAAGTAATGCACCTTCTGTGTGGTGAATATAATGTAACCCTTCTATTAATTACAATAAAAAACATGAAAAAAAAGAGGAAATGACTCTGTGGACCAAGGGGTAGGGTGGTAGCCTTGAGCTGAAGAGCTCAGGGACAGCACCCAGGCCCAGAGTTTAAGCCCCATGACTAAAACAAAACAAAACAACAACAACAAAAAATCAACCAATCAATCAATAAAAAGAAAAAAGAAAAAGCAGAAAAAGAAGAGTGATAGTGGTTCAATGCCTATATTCCTAGCTATTCATGAGGCTGAGATATCAGGATTATAGTTCAAAACCAATCTGGTCAAAAAAGTCCAAAATAACCAATAAAAACCAGGACTAGAGGCAGGGCTCAAGTGGTAGGACTAGCTTAACAAATAAGAGACTGGAGTTCAAATTTCAATAGTACAATAAAAAAAATTTTACAAGCATGATTTTTTTTTCCAATCCTGGGGCTTGAGCTCAGCGCCTGAGCACTGTCCTTAGTAGCCTTGAGCTGAAGAGCTTAGGGATAATGCCCAGTCCCAGCGGTAGGGCTGTAGCCTTGAACTGAAGAACTCAGGGACAGCGCCCAAGCTGAGTCCAAGCCCCAGGAACCAGAGAAAAAGAAAAAAACAACAAAAAACAAAAAGCAAATGGAAAAAGAAAAGGAAAAAGTAGAGTATCCATACTTCATTTTCAGAAAAAAAATTAAAAAAATTTTTAAACTTCTGAATTAGAACTACTTCCCAAAGCCTTGTTGAGCTTCTTCTACTTGTTATCAGTGGGAAATTATGTTGTTTTAGAGCAGAAGAAGTCATATCTAAGTGGTAGCTTCCCTTTCAATCTTCCCATGTTGCTCTGCTTTAGAGTATGGCATGATCCTGCCAAGCACATTTCCTAGGGATTCTAATACTACTCAGGCTTGTTTCTAAGGTATAACAGGATGTGCCCATTTCTAACATAATTCTTTGCTTCCTTGGTTTCTTGTGCTGGGTAAGGCAGGTCATGTCAGTATGTATCCTATGGAGGCACATGGAGTCTGTGGTCCTGCTGCTAACCTACCAGGCCATTCTTTCTAATCTGTACTCCAGAGAGTCATTTTCCTCAGATTCATTAAGTCACTGTTCATCTGCTAAATTTGAAAATACTGAATTAGGGGGCTAGGAGTTTGGCCTAGTGGTAGAGTGCTTGCTGAGCATGCACGAAGACATGGGTTCAATTCCTCCGTGCCACATACATAGAAAAAAGCCAGAAATGGTACTGAGGCTCAAGTGGTAGAGTGAGAAAAAAACCCCAAGGACAGTGCTCAGGCCCTAAGTCCATGCCCAGGACTGGCAAAAAAAAATACTGAATTGGGGAACCGGGCGTGGTGGCTCATGCCTGTAATCATAACTACTCAGGAGGCTGAGATCTGAGGATCAAGGTTCAAAACCAGCCAGGGAACTAAAGAACCTGAGACTCTTATCTCCAATTAACCTGTAGAAAACGAGAAGTGGGGCTTGGCTCAAGGGTAGGGCAGTAGCCTTCTGAAGAGTTCAGGGACAGAGTCCAGGCTGAGTTCAAGCCCTATGACCCACCCCCCCACACACAACAACAAAAAAAGATTGAACTGGATTCAAAGCCAGCTTAGGTAGGAAATCCCATGAGTCTCTTATCTCCAAATAATCACCAAAAAGCCAGGAGGGGAGTTGTGGCTCAAGCAGTAGAGAGCAAGCTTTGAGCACGAAAGCTCATGGACAGTGTTTGGGCCCTGAGTTCAAGCTCCAGGACCAGCACAAAAACAACTGTTTTGCATTTCAAATATTCTATTGTACTCCACATCCTTGAGAAATAATAGTCAGGTTTTCAGAGAGCTATATAATGCATGATCACTTCATAATTAACAGTGGTGGCAGACAAAACCACATACAAGCAGGTACTCAGGAGGACGAGATTTGAGAATTGCCATTCAAAGCCAGCCTGGACACGAAAGTCTGTGAGACTCCTACCTCCACTTAGCCAGAAAGCCTGAGGTGATACTGTGGCTCAAGTGGTAGAACACTACTAGCCTTGAGCTGAAGTACTCACAGACAATGCTCAGGCTCAGAGTTCAAGCCCCATGACTGACCCACCAACAAAACAAAACAAAACATATACACTACTTTTCATACACACCTCATATTTCATGGTAAAAAATCCATCCCCTCCAATGCCTTCAAGTGCAAAGGCCTGTACAATTGGCCATTTCTCCACCACAAACATATCAAATATCTGTAAGTGACCTAGAGGAATCAAATACAACAACACATATCAAATGCTGCTCTGGACCCAGCAGTCTTTAGACCCAATCTAATGTGGTCAGATAACATCATTTCTCACAAGTTCGCTAAGGCCTCATCTGGCAAAATACATTCAAAGAAAAAGAAGTTATACATTCAAACTAGAAATACTAAATAAAATCCAAGGAAAATTCTAACCTAAGCAAGTGACAAATTCAGATAGTTCTATATTTTCATTTTGATTTCCTAATTAAGTAAAAAATAAGTAAATTGTGCTGTTACAAGTGACTTGCATCATTTAGTGGGTGTAATTATTAACAGATCTGAAGTTAGCTCCTTTCCCTTAGGAAATAGAGCCAACTTCCTCAAGGGAAAATTACCAAATGAAAAAGTTTTCTTTCTTGTAGCAATATCAAATACAGTTTTTTCCCCATTATACTAATCCAGGCACTGCACAGTATAAAGCCAGCCCCATGCAGTGAAGTTCATGAGACTTTTATCTCCAATAAGGTACCAAAAAGCTGCAAGAGATGAGGCTCAGTGGTAGAGCACTAGCCTTGAGCCAAAAAAGCTAAAGAGAAGTACTGGGATTGGCTCTGAAATTTTTTCTTATATTCCACACATCATTTTTTAACCTGTCTGCATATTTTTTAACATATCTATCCAAATTACTGCTTTTTTTTTTTTTTTCAAACCAAGAGGTCCTACATAAAAAGATATAGGGACTAGGAGCAAGGCCTAGTGGTAGAGTGCTCGCCTAGCATGCATGAAGCCCTGGGTTTGATTCCACTGTACCGCATACTCAGAAAAGGCCAGAAATGGTTCAGAGGCTCAAGTGGTACAGCACTAGCCTTAAGAAAGCTCAAGAACAGTGCTCAGGCTCTGAGCTCAAGCCACAGGACTGGTGAGAGAGAGTGAGAGGAGCGTGAGGGGGTGGGAGGGAGGGAGGGAGAGACGGGGGGGGGGGTGAGAGAGAGAGAGAGAGAGAGACAGACAGACACAAATCCAGCACTCTGAAGGCAGAGAAATAAAAACCCAACTTTGAGCCCATCCTGGACAACCTGGACTATGTTTCGGGGGAAAAAGTGACACAGACTAAATGTCAATTGCACTAAATCCTTTATTAGATCTTCTTGGCCACAAGTAGTTTGCTGTGTTGATGTGGAAATTGCATGTATGAATACAAGCTTATATTGGAAATTCCCCAAACTTCATTCTGCTTCATCCTTTACCTTAGTAAAAATGAATCAAGGGGTTTTCCATCTGGATGCTTCCAAAGAAATAGTGGCATTCAATTTACATACCATCTAATAAAAACCCACTGTCAGAGACTCACCTTGGGAGCTATAAGGAATACCAATTTTACTACAGTCTCGAACCATGTCCACAAAACTGGAAATTTTAAATTCCTCTGCAGCTTCCTCATCTTCATACTACAGACAAATTAAAACAGACAGTAATGAATTGTCATACAATGTTCCTTATTGTCCCTATATCTTATCAGGGTTGACCTAAGTAGCCTTTATGAAGGGATACAAGAAGCAGACATTTAGTAGTCAGAAATACTTGTCATATTCATATCATGCACATATAAAAAATTCAAAATGGATCAAAATACCTAAATGAAGGAAATAAAACTTGGCCAACACCCCTAAATTCCTCATTCACATGCAAAGAAGAGTTCTTAACCAATAGTGGTGAACAATTTCTATAAAATTCCAAATCTCTAATTCTAATTCACTCTTGAAAGGGACGCAAAGAGAAACAGAATACCAAGGAATACAAAATAAGAATATTAGCCTGGTTAAAAAAAAAAAAAGAATATTAGCCTGGTGTGATGGCTCATGCCCGTAATTCTATCTACTCAGGAGGCTGAGATTTGAGGATCGCAGTTCAAAGTCAGCCCAGGCACTAAAGACTCTTCTTATCTCCAATTAACAACTAGAAAATCGGCTGGGAGTTTGCTTAGTGGTAGAGTGCTTGCCTAGCATGCAGGAAGACCCAGGTTCGATTCCTTAGTACCACATACTTGTGGTGCTGAGGCTCAAGTGGTAGAGTACTAGCCTTGAGAAAAATCCAAGGACAGTGCTCAGGCCTTGAGCTCAAGCCCAGGACTGGCAAAAAAAAAAAAAAAGTTCCATATGAAATTCAAAACTTTCCACTTTAAACAAGGAGCTAGTGTAACCATATTCTACAACTTGATTTTTAGGAGAACAGAGAAGAGTACCTCCAATTCCAAACACTTTTCTTAAGTATGTGTCAATTCTCTTTTTCACCTCACCTCATTTTCAGTCATACAGTGGAAATGCAGATTTCTCCAATGTGCCACATAGGGTAACAGATAGCGATAGTTGACAGGGTTACAGTACAGATGGACACTATCTGATTTAATCAATATAATCACATCTGTAAGATAAAAACAATCAAAATACAAGAGTATTATACAAAGTCTTTTTCCTTGAAATGTTTCCTTCCCCCAAATTACTAAAACCATTAAAGGATGAGTATGTGTCAACTCAGTGATAAAGTACTTGTCTAGCATGTGTAAGACCCTGGGTCCATCTCCACCACCACAAAAAGCAAAACAGAAAACAAAACAAAACACTAAAACTACTTTAGAAACAATGTAACAAAACCTTAAACTGAAAATTATTATTTTTATCAGTCTTGGGGCTTGAACTCAGGGCCTGAGCGTTGTACTTGGGCTTTCTCAAGGCTAGAGCTCTACCACTTGAGCCACAGAACCATTTCTGGCTTTTTCTATGTATATGTGGTATTGAGAATCAAACTCAGGTCTTCGTGCATGCTAAGCAAGCTCTCTTACCACTAGACCAAACTCCCGGCCCTGAAAATTATTTAATCAGCTAATGGGATTCAAAAGTCAGATAGTGACAGCATGGGTTTAATATTATACCCTGTACAATGCTCCCACCACTGTGGTCTTTTAGATGAGATAGGTACACAATTAGGCTTCATCAAATAGGCTTCATTTCCTGAAATATTTGTGTCTTGCAAAGCCCAATATAGTTCAAGTTGTAGTACTAAACTCAGTTGTGTACTTCAGTGCAGAAACAAATATTATATAGGATCCATGGCTACAGGGCCAATAGTATGCCTCATGGTAGAGTGTTTGCCTAGCATGCATGCAGACCCAGGTTCGATTCCTTGGTACCACATACACAGAAAAAGCTCGAAGTGGTGCTATGGCTCAAGTGGTAAAGCTCTAGCCTTGAGAAAGCCCAAGGACAGTGCTCAGGCCCTGAGCTCAAGCCCAGGACTGACCAAAAAAAAAAAAAAAAAAAAGAATCCATGGCTATAAGAGCAGGAAACAGCACCAAGCAGGGTAGTGACTTTTCCTCCACAGACATCAGTGTTGAAAACTCTTGGCCATGGCTCATCTGGCTCCAGATAATTGTGGGCCTGGACATTGCCTGTCAGCTTTTTGGAAGGATTCCTATACATGGCAATGAACTCTGTTCACAGGAAAGGCTGGGGGGAAGGAAGCAGAAGTGAAAGGAGCATCTATAAATATATCAGGACCTCACAAACTTAAGGAACAACTATTGATTTTGGTTGGTCATGTAAATAACATAAATCCCAAGGGTACAAATAAACCCAGGTAAACAAAAGGAGCCTTGAATGTGGCAGGAATAATAAAGTATCCTGAATTTGAAAATGCAAGCATTCAGACTTCCAGAAGAAACATCAAGAATTCATTTCATAGCTCCTAAGAACATAGCCCCCAGGCCTGCCTTTAAGAAGATGAAGCCAGGCATGGTGGCCCATGCCTGTAATCCTAGCTATTCAGGAGGCTAAGATCTGAGGATCAAGGTTCAAAGCCAGCCTGGACACAAAAGGACCTGAGCTTAAGTTCAGGGCCTGAGCACTGTCCCTGGACTTTCTCAAGGATAGAGCTCTACCACTTGAACCTCAGCCTCACTTCTGGCTTTTTTCTATGTATGTGGTATTGAGGAATTGAACTTGGGTCTTTGTGCATGCTAGGCAAGCACTCTACCACTAAGCCAAACTCCTGGCCCCAAGGACCTGAGACTCTTATCTCCAATTAACCTCTAGAAAACGGGAAGTGGGGCTTGGCTCAAGGGTAGGGTGGTAGCCTTGAGCTGAAGAGCTCAGGGACAGTGCCCAGGCCGAGTTCAAGCCCCAAGACCCACCAAAAAAAAAAAAAAAAAAAGATGAAGCAAGAAGTTGCTAGGTGCTAGAGATGCCAAAGTACATGGGTGAGGAAGATAGTGTCTAATACTGCAGGTCTATCAATGCCAACACAGCAGTGCAGTGTGACAGACCACACTATATGAAAACACACTAAATCTCAGTAAACATTAACCCCAGCTAACCACAAGACTGGGTGGCCTAAAACAAAGCTCCATGATGATGGTCTTTTAAGCTACTCTGCTCCATACCTGGCTTGTCCAGAGTATTCAGAAACACAGCTTTTCACTGTGGACTCTGGGGGAAGTGTTAGAGTCAAATGGCAGCAAAGGGAAGAAAAGGTCATCCTCCACCCCAATCTCACAGGACTATGCTTCCTCCTCTTCCCTTCCTCCAATAATCCAGTCCTAAATCACCTGTAGACTTAACTCCTGAAGAGTAAGAGTATGTGTCACGGAGAAAGACTTAGGGTTTGTTTTTTTTTTTTACTTTTCTTTTTCGTCAGACCTGGCTTGAACTCAGGGCCTGAGCACTGTCCTTGAGCTTTCTCAAGGCTAGAGCTCTACTTTTTGAGCCATAGCACCACTTCCAGCATTTTTCTATGTATGTGCTACTGAGGAATCGAACTTGGGTCTTCATACATGCTAGGCAAGCACTCTACCACTAGGCCAAACTCCTGGCCCCAAGACTTAGGTTTTAAGAACTAAACTCTAAAGTGTAATCTAAAATAATTAGAAGCCAGAAGCAGGTAGAACACAATAGCTTAGGCTAAACCTAAGTATTCTCAAATTCTCAAAAGACTGATGTCACTATGATGAATACAAGTTTAAGAGTACAGAGTCAGATAAAAGAAAGAAGTACATGAGAATGAAGTGAAAATGTAAAATACTTTTTGTCTTTTAGAATTGAAATGTAGAAGCATTTATCTGGTGATTTTAAGTTTTTAACTTTTGGATTTTAAAGTAAGTTTATAATTTGGAGTAAAATGCACCCTTTGAGCCAGGTGACAATATAAATATAAGTAAAAAAGCACCTTTGGAAATTTAAACTGTTTCCTTAATAGCAGTGCACTAATTCCCTTAGTCACCTTGGTTTCAGGGAAATGTGTGGCTGGAACAAATTACAAGATTCTAAATCAGCAGATGCTATATAAAGGGAGAAAATTTTAAATCAAAATCTAAAACCAAATTTGAATTTTTTTTAATTAATGGGAATAATTTCACTCAACTTTTTCTAAACTTCCTGGTAAAATAGAAAGTTTCAATTAATTAATTTTTTTTGTCAGTCCTGGGGGCTTGAACTCAGGGTCTGAGCACTGTCTTGTACTTGGACTTTCTCAAGGCTTGAGCTCTACCACTTGAGCCAGAACACCATTTCTGACTTTTTCTATGTATGTGGTACTGAGGAATTGAACCTGGATCTTTGTACATGCTAGGAAAGCACTCTACCACTAGATCAGATTCCTGGCCATTCAATTAGTTTTATAAGGTGTTGGAGGCCGAGTGTAGGGTCAGTGACCTTGGACCTGCACAATTGAGTACCCAAGGAAGTAAGCTGTTATCATGATGACTTTGGGCTATGTCAATCGCTTCTATTTGAGACTTGATTGCTGTTTTATACGAATGTAACCCCTGGCAGTTTCCTGGTTTTAAGAAAAGTATTTAATGTTGGAACTTGAAATAAAGGAGGCTACAGTTTTAAGCTTACAGCCCTAGGCTGTAGTCTTAGGCTGCAGTCTTGGGCTGCTGACCTGAGCTGTAGTCCTCCCGACCCCATCTTTTTCTTGTTTTCTTCTTTTCCAAGTCCCTATCCCCTAAGTCAGGAACCTCAGTTCGCTGCCCGCTGGCTCCGGCAATAAGTATAAACACTATGTTCATGTACATTAGAACAGGGTTTGTAAACCTAGTTACCATTGACAGTTTAGGTCAGATTCTTTGCCACTGGGTATGGTGGTGCCCTTTGGAATCCCAGCACTAGAGATACTGAGGCAGGAAGACTGAGAGTTCAAAACCAGACTGGGATATGTAGTAAGAACTTGCAAAACAACAACAACAAACAAACTAAAAACAAAAAACAGCTGGGCACTGGTGGCTCACATCTGTAATCCTACTCAGGAAGCTGAGATCTCAGGATCATGGTTCAAAGCCAGATGAGTACAGAAGTCCAAGAAACTCATCTCCAATTAACAGAAAACTGGAAGTGGTGCTATGGCTCAAAGTGGTAGTAGAGTGCTAGCCTTGAGCTGAAGAGCTCAGGGACAGTGCCCAGGCCCAGAGTTCAAGCCCCACAATCAACAAAACACATACATACACACAGACACAGACAGACACACACACACACACACACACACACACAGACATTTTGGGGGTGTGAATTGTGGGATGTATAGTTATACCCCTAGCTGCTACCCATTAGATACCAATAGCACCTGTGTCCAGCTGTGGACATAAAAAAAATGTCTTTAGACATTGCCAAGTGTCTCCTGGGGAACAAATCTATCCTCAGCTGAAAATCATTAGACTCTAGCAAGCTCATTTCACATTAAATATTTGCTTTTACCTCCCCCAGCTGCCCTCACAAGAGCTGACTGTGTCTTGTCCCGTTTTATTGTGTCTTCTGACCCATCTGGTAGATAACTCATGATGCTAAGTATGTGATATCAGAGATAGCTCCTGGGTAACAGCCCACAGCAGCAGGCAGTGTCTCACAGCCAAGCAAAGAAGAATGGAACAGAAAGGCTGCATTGTTGTCACAGATGTTGTCATGAATTAAAGTCACACAAAAAACAATTCCTAAAGTCAGCAAGACAAAGAGTCTTTGTTCCTGAACTGAAGATCCCCGTGAAGTCTTCCTTGCAAGACAGCAAGCAATCTCATCCTTGCCTCACAATCGTCAGTGCTTTCACTGGACACCAGTATATAACATGAACCTGCATAAAAACTAGCCCCTTGCCAAGGCTTTCTTTCCCAAAGCCAATTTACCTAGTTTAAAAAGTGTGTGTGTGTGTGTGTGTGTGTGTGTGTGTGTGTGTGTGTTTACTTCTTTCCCCCAATTCTCAGATCTGAGCTTCATAAGATTACAGATGTGAGCCAGAAGCACCTGGCTCCAGGAAATATATTTTGAAACTTACTTCTTAGTAGCTTCTTATCCAGCATATGGATCAACAGAAAAGAAGGCCTTAATTATTTCTTTTTAATAGTTAAAAAATAAGAGTTCTGGACAGGAGTTTGGCCTAGTGGTAGAGTGCTTGCCTAGTGTGCACAAAGACCTGGGTTCAATTCCTTAGTACCATATATACAGAAAAAGCCTGAAGTGGTACTGTGGCTCAAGTGATAGAGCTCTAGCTCTACTACCAGTTGAAGGGTCAACTTTCAACATAATAGTGAGAACTCTTTATCCTTATTTTTAAAAAAATAAGCAAGTTTATTGTGCCTTTGGACTACTTTAAATCTGAACATATTTTTCAATTAAAAGACCATGAAATAGGGCTAGTAGATCATGAAATGTGTGCCAAGTGGCAGGGTACCTACCTAGTAAGTATAACTCTTTGAGTTCAAATTGCAACACCAGGAACTAGAGAAACACATGAAATAGTATCTAAAGAAATAAACCATGTCAAGCAGTAATGGCTCACAACCTATAATCTTTGTGACTCAGGAGGCTGAGATCTGAGGATTGAGATTCCAAGCTAGCCTTGGCAGGAAAGTCTGTGGGACTCTTAACTCCAATTAAACACCCAAAAGATTCAGAAGTAGAGCTATGGCTTACTGGTAGAGCACTAACCTTGAGCACAAAAGCTTAGGAACAGTACTCAGGCCCTGAGTTCAAAGACCAATATCAGCACATGAGAACAAACACATACACATATATGCGAACACATGCATACATGCATGCATACACACACACACACATACAGGCACGCACGCACACGGACACATTCCCCCCCCAAAAAAGAGAGAGAGAGAGAGAGAGAGAGAGAGAGAGAGAGAGAGAGAGAGAGAGAGAGAGAAAGGGAGAAAGAAAGAGAGAGAGAGAGAGAGAGAGGGAGAAAGAGAGAGAGAGAGAGGGAGAGAGAGAGAAGAAGAAAGAAAGAAAGAAAGAAAGAAAGAAAGAAAGAAAGAAAGAAAGAAAGAAAGAAATTACACACTCTTTTTTCAGTTTACTAGACTTACCATCTAGGACTTCTTCAGAAAATCCTGTTTTCTCAAAGTCACTGGTATTCTGATTATATAAACCAAACAGAAGATAATTTGCCAGTTCTCTGCAGCCTTCATTGTACCTGCTATCAATTCCTGCAAAGCAAAAAAACACTCTGATCAGCTGTCCTATACTAAGGGGTAAAATGAGTCCCAATAATTTGCCCTAGGTCAGTAAAATTATGATAATAATTTATCATAATTATTATGATAAATAATTTATTATTATTTATCAGTGGCTCGGTCTCGTTTTATGCTAGAAACTAGACTGAGCAACTCTCTTTGAAAGGAGCAGGTCTCTCAATATTAATACCTTTACTTTGACCTCAAGATCTATTTGGGTGGGACAATCAAATAGTTACTAATTTCTATAATTCTTGAGAGCAAAAGGAACAAAAATATGGTCTTCCATGGTTTGGTAAAGATCTTACAATATTTTCAGTTAATCAGACTAAATAGTTACTAAATTTTGATCATTGCTACAGTGGCAATACAAAACAGTCACAGCTTAGAGTGGTAATATGCACATATAATCATAGAACTTGAGAGGTAAACAGAGTCACTAGTTTGAGGTAAATTTGGGCTATATATCAAGACCCTGCCTCAAAAAAGCAAAAACAGCAATAAAAAGATATGAAGAAGAGAATAACTGAGTGGAACTAGAAACAATCATAACTCTACACATATCAGGAACAAAGCCTACCACTGAACTAGATACAAGAGTATAGTGACATATGTGCCTATAAATGGTCTTTTTTTTTTTTTTTTTTTTTTTTTTTTTGCCAGTCCTGGGCTTGAGCTCAAGGGCTTGAGCACTGTCCTTGGACTTTCTCAAGACTAGCACTCTATCACTTGAGCCTCAGCACCACTTTTGGCTTTTTGCTATGTATGTGGGGTACCGAGGAATCGAACCTGGGTCTTCGTGCATGCTAGGCAAGCACTCTACCACTAGGCCAAACTCCCGGCCCTATAAATGGTCTTTTAAAAGCCTTTTCTTTAGTAAGTCTAGGTCAGAGACAAAGAGAAAATTAAATTATACTCGCTTCATTAACTGCCTTTTAATGCATAACGAATACATACTACCTGTTTCTAGGTTTCTGTGGAGTTCTAATAGTAGAGCTCTGGGCAAGAGAGAAGTTTCAAGGGTAAGAGAAAGCTGTATATGTGAGGCTAAGAGGAAAAAGTTGGGCAAAAGGAGCTTCAAGAATAGTAAGAGTTCCATATTCCACTAATCTCTCTCTCACCCATATTTATTAAAACAACCAATTTCAGGGGAATGAGGACAAAGACACTGTTTATCTTGCAATGACAGTATTATTTTTTTCATGAAAGTGATAGAAAAATAATTTTGAAAGCAAAAGTATGTTCTGTGAGAGAATATACAGGCAAGCTTTGTTTAAGTGTTACAGTAGGGGGGTTAGCATTCTCTCCTACCTTTATTAGGGAGATCAAGAAAGTTGGTGAGTCAAGCACAGGTGGTTCCTGTATGTCTGTAATTCTAGACACTTAGGAAGCTGAGATCTGAGGATCCAGTTTTGAAGCCAGCCCCGGCAGAAAAGTCCCTGAGACTCTTATCTCAATCACAGAAAAAACTATAAGTGGTGAGGGTGGCTCACATATAAAGTTCTATGCTTGAGAAAAAGGAGCTCAAGGACAATATGCAGGCCCAGAGGTCAATCCTCAGGACTAACCAAAAAAAAAAGAAAGAAAAAAGGGGGGGGGTTGATGCAACTGTAACTCTCTGTACATTACCTTTATGTTAATAAAATTAAAGAAAAAAACCTCTACAACTCAAAATAAGACAAGACAATAAAAAAAAAAAAAGGAAGGTGAAGCTGGGTGGTGGTGGCTCACGCCTATAATCCTAGCTACTCAGGAGGCTGAGATCTGAGGATCATGGTTCAAAGCCAGCCTGGGCAGTAAAGAACGTTGAGACTCTTATCTCCAATTAACCATTAGAAAACAGGAAGTGGGGCTGTGGCTCAAGGGGTAGGGTGGTTGCCTTGAGCTGAAGAGCTCAGGAACAGTACCCAGGTCCAGAGTTCAAGCCCCATGACTGACAAAAAAAAAAATCTCAAGGACAGTGTCCAGGCCCTAAGTTCAAGCCCAAGGACTGGCACATGCACAAATAAAAAAAAGCAGGGTGATAATTTGTTGGCAGAAGTCTGGTAAATAACAGGTGGAGCTCATATAGCAAATGGGCATTCTCTTATGCCTAGATTTGTCAAAGACTCATCAGGATGAAATGTGCCCATACTCCTTACAGAGATTTGGTAGCCTCCGACTGGGACCCTGGTCATGATAGAGTACCATACTCATTCCTCATCGATTGCATATTTGTACCTGGTGGATAAACATACCTGCTTTCAAATGAAACTGTTATTCCTATAAATAAGAATCCAGGCTACCACACCCATGAGTACCACCTTGTCAGATGTACTAAAGTACTGACCTAGGATGCAGAGGATTCCATCAGGCCGAGACTTGCTGCTCTGGGTCAGGATGTTTTGAACCTGGCGGAGCCGACTACCACTGCAACAAGAACAGAAAACAGTTCCTTGAGGGCCAGCACAGTCTGTGAGAAGAGCAGCAAGTCCTTAAAGGTATGAAAAGAGGGAAAACTTTGCTAGAGATAAAAATACATACTTGAAAGGTAGGAAGAGATTCCTTTCCTTCAATTTTTGGAAGAGATTATATACGAGATTATATACAAGTGGTCTTAGGACTAGGTCTGAGCGACTACTTATGCACTTGATAGCCTGTGATTCTGACTCAAAAGAGAGGAAGCCCAAGGCCCTTCCACATTCAGTCTCAGACAGTACTGAGACTTGGCAGATGACTCTCAAGAACTTCCAAAGACTTTTCTTTTGATGATTTTAAAAAGCAACTTTCCACACTGATTTGCCCAAACAAGTTCTCATCAGTCTGTCTCAAAATCAAAGACAAACAAAACCCAAATGTTGGTCTAAGGGCTTAAACAAAACTAAATTTATCCATGTGCCTACCCCTACCATCAATTTTGATAGAGAATATTTGTTTCCATTTTCTGTGTAATTCTATTATTTCTGATTCTACTAGCTTCAAGGATATCCCCACACTCACACCAAGTTAAGTGTGAGGTACAATACTCCCAGACTTTAGTATCATTTTCTAAGGACCCTAATTCTCTTCATATTCATACCCTCTCTCCTTCCCAGATGCTTTAAAAATGGATGCCCAATTCTCTGTTTAAGATTGATCCTTCTCCCCATATTCAGGTTCAGCCAAGATTCATCTCTACCACTATTCATTTCCCAGGATTCCTTACAGTGACTCATTTTACAACAATCAATATAGTCCTAGACCTAACTACAAACCAGCTACACTAACTTCCTACCCTACTATCAGATTTTGTCTCAACCTTTTGCTAACCTATTTACACCACTCTATATTCAAACAACAATATTTACACTCAGGCAGTAGTTTTCTTTTCCCAATTCCCTGGATTCCTTTTTTCCGCTGGATTCTTATGTTCCTATACCCTACTTAATTCACTCTATGACTTAGGGTTATTATCAAATGATTTATTATATTTCAGGGAAACTAGATCACTCCAATTTTTTAAAGAAATTAAGAGAAAACCAATAAATGGAAAAACATCCTGTGGTTGTGGATTGTAAGACTTGATAGTACCAAAAGCAATCTATAGATTCAGTAAAGTATTTACGAAAATCCCAATGATATGGGGGCAAGAGAGAGGGAAGTGGAAGAAAAATGAGAAAGGGGATAACAATATGGGGTATGAAATGTACTCGTTATCTTATTTTTGTAACTGTAACCCCTCTGTACAACACCTTTTCAATAAAATAGGGTTTTTAAAAATCCTAATGATGTGGAAATGGGGACCATGACATGTGAGAGGGTATCAATGTGCGGGAATTAAGGCACCATTTATCTGGCAAATATCATGTAACCCTTCTATTAATTACAATAAAAATATATTCAAAAAATCCTAATGATGGGGTGGTTGTCAAGAGTCTAAGATCTAAGAATCACAGTCTGAAGCCAACCTGGGCAGGAAAATCTGTGAGACTCTTACCTATCTAAGTATACCATCTAGGTACTGAATTCAAGCTCCAAAACTGGCACCCCCCTTCCAAAAAATGGGAAGACACAAAAAACAATCCAAACCTTCACAGAATCTCAAGGTATCTCCAAGTAGCCAACACAATCTTAAAAAGTAGAATGAGGTTGTAGATTTCACACTTACTGCTTTTAAAACTCTATGTGGCTTCAATAATCAACAGAATAGTGTTGTATAAAGAGGGAAGGTTAGCATTCTCCTTGACAAGAATGGAAGAGGCCTTTGGGCCTAACATGAATACAGTTAAGGCACTGCCACCTACTTCCAACCATCATTTCTTCTGACTTTGGTACCTTGTGTAATATGTGTGTGTGTGTATGTATGTGTGTGTGTGTATATATACATATATATATATATATATGTATGTATGTGCCCATATATTTGAATTAGGGAAGGGAAGGGGAAAACAGATGATGAGAAAAAAGATGAGCCAATGTAACAGTGATAGTCACAAGACAATATGTTGGAAATGAACTACACAACTTGGGAGAGAGTAGGAGGAAGGAAGTAGAAAAAAAACAAAGGAAGGGGTAACAGAGGGTGGGGGGAGGGAAATAGGGACAAAAACATGAGAAGGGGTATCAATGTGTGAGAAGTAATGCACCTACTACCTGATGAATGTAACTGTATACATTATCCTGACAATATTAAAAAAAAAGTACTACCTATACATCACCCTGACAAAATAAAATTTAAAAAAAATATAAAAGACACATGTAAAACCAGTGAAATGTAATATAGATTTGTGAAATAAAATGCTTACATGATGAAACAATTTTTTACAATGACACCAAGATCACTGAGGAAAGGGCTGGAAAACTATACATATCCACATTTAAAAAAAAAAGTTACTTGGGCCAGGAGTTTGGTCTAGTGGTAAAGTGCTTGCCTAGGTAACCCCAGTTCAATTCCTTGGTACCACATACATAGAAAAAAGCCAGAAGTGGTGCTGTGGCTCAAAGAGTAGAGTTCTAGCCTTGAGAAAGTCCAAGGACAGTGCCCAGGCTCGGAGTTCAAGCCCCAGGACTGGCAAAAAAGTTACTCATTTTATAGTACATATAAAAGTCAATACAGGGCCAGGAGTTTGGCCTAGTGGTAGAGTGCTCGCCTAGCATGCATGAAAATCCGGGTTTGATTCCTTGGTACGTACCACCTGCATAGAAAAAAGTTAGAAATGGTGCTATGGCTCAAGTGATAGAGGTCTAGCCTCCAGAAAGCCCAAGGACAGTGCTCAGGCCCTAAGTTCAAGGATCAAGACTGACAAAAAAAAAAAGGCAATCCAAAATGGACCAAAGTACTGGTGGTGGTTCACACCTGTAATCCTAGCTACCCAATAGTCTGAGAGCTCAGCATTGTGGTTCAAAGCCAAACTGAGCAAGAAAGTCCAGGAGATTCTTATCTCCAAGTAACTAGCAAAAAGCTGGAAATGGAACTGTAGCTCCACTACAGTATGACTATACTAATATTGTGTAAGGAACCTATAATAGTCATTTCACAAAGATAGGGAATAGAATAGTAGTTAACAGGGGCCAGGGAGAGTGGGGAGTTAGTGTCTACAGTTTAAATGACTAAGAAATGGTACATTTTATGCTATGTGAACATTAATACATCTTTTCCTTTTTTTAGAATTTGAAAAAGTCCATGTTATGTGACACAAAAACAACAGAAACCCAGATGCAGATACACACACCCATAGTCTTAACTGCTTCGAAGGTGGATTCAAAGCCAGCTGGGACAGAAAAGAATTTTTTCAGTAAAATGCCAGACTAGAGGGATGGCTCAAATGGTAATGAAAAAAAACAATAAAGTCCAGGAAATGTGAGGCCAAGTTGGAACCTCTGGACTAGCAGGAAAAAATAAACCACCATCACTACCACCACCACGAGAAACTTCATTTGATTTAGCTGGGAGTTTGGCCTAGTCATAAGAGTGCTTGCCTAGCATACATGAAGACTCGGGTTGATTCCTTGGTACCACGTACATAGAAAAAGCCGGAAGTGATGCTGTGGTTCAAAAGGTGGAGCTCTAGCCTTGAGAAAGCCCAAGGACAGTGCTCAGGCCATGAGTTCAAGTCCTGGTACTGGCAAAAAAAAAAGATTTAAAAGGGCTGGGAGTTTGGCCTAGTGGCAGAGTTGTTGCCTAGCATGCATGAAGACCCGGGTTCCATTCCTCCATACCACATACATAGAAAAAAACCAAAAGTGGTACTGTGGCTCAAGTGGTAGAAAGCCCAAGGGCAGTGCTCAAGCCCTGAGTTCAAGGCCCAGGACTAGGGGGAAAAAAAAAAAAAAGGAACTTCATTTGACTCAAAGAATGGAAACAGAGCCCCCACGTGGTGGCTCATGCCTGTAATCTTAGCTACTCAGGAAGCTGACATCTGAGGATCATGGTTCAAAGCCAGCCCAGGCACTAAAGTCTGCTCACAGACTCTTCAATTAACGATTAGGAAACAGGAAGTGATGCTGTGGTTCATGGGGTAGGGTTAGTAGCCTTGGGCTGAAGAGCTCAGGGACAACACCCAGGTCCAGAGTTCAAGCCCCACAATGGACCAAAAAAAAAAAAATGTAAACAGGAAAACATCTGTGAGACATATGGGGCAAATCTAAATATAGATAGGGATCTGCTGCTA
This sequence comes from Megascapheus bottae, assembly GCF_031878675.1. NCBI lineage: Eukaryota > Metazoa > Chordata > Mammalia > Rodentia > Geomyidae > Megascapheus > Megascapheus bottae. Next base: position 26,633,354 of record NC_143526.1, on the reverse strand, counting down.
ATTTTCTTAGTCTTTTAATGTTATCTTGCTCATAGAAGTAGAATGACTTTTTTCTTAGTAATTACATAATCATGCTTTACAGAAAGACATATAAAAGAGAAAGTCTAGGCATTGGTAGTTCATCTCTATAAACCTATCTACTAAGGAGGCTCTGAGGGTAATGGTTCCAAGTCAGTCCAGGCCAACTGGAAGTTGACAGCATTCAGGCCTTAAGTTTAAGCCCTAGGACCAACACACCACACACACACACACACACACACACACACGCACGCACGCACGCACGCACGCACGAAAAGAAGAAAGGAAGAAGAGAAAAACGGAGGGAGGAAAAGAAGAAAGGGACAGTTAAAAAAAAAAAAAAGATGAAGCAGGCCAGGAGCTTGGCCTAATGGTAGACTGCTTGCCTAGCATGCACAAAGCCCTGGGTTCGATTCCTGGTACCACATACACAGAAAAAGCCAGAAGTTGTGCTGTGGCTCCAGTGGCAGAGTGGTAGCTTTGAGCAAAAAGTGTCCAAGGACAGTGCTCAAGTCCTGAGCTCAAGCCCCAGGACTGGCAAAACAAAACAAAACAAAAGACTGAAGATAGCCAGGAGCTGGTGGTTTACATCTATAAACCTAGCTACTCATGATCTGAGGATCATGATTCAAAGCCAGCTGTGGCAGAAAAGTCCCCATGAGACTTATCTTCAATTAAGCACTAAAAACTGGGAAGTGGTGCTGTGGCTCAAGTGGTAGAGCTCTAGCCTTGAACACAAAGAGGCTCAGAGACAATGCCCAAGCCCTGAGTTCAAGCCCACAAACCGCCACCCCCAAAAAGACAGAATCCATGTAGTGGTCTTAATGGATCTTTATTGGCTAGTATTTTACCTTTCCTGCTTGATCTGAATGTTCTCATCATAAAAACTTATAAATAGGAGGAAGGAAATGATCATTAAGATACTAAAAGCATGTGACAGAAACAGTAAGACAATTAAGGAAATAAAAGTAGGAAAACTTCCCCTGGAAAGTAATGCCACTTTTTCATCTTATAATCTTACAATCATTCACAGCACTAGAAAGATTTCAGCGAGTTGGTCCTTGGCCTGCTCCCTAATCCATCTAGACTGTATGCTGACTGACTGCCAGGGTTACCAAGAGCTCTGGGCTTTTCAAACTTAAAACTAACCAGTGACACAGCAGGAATAGGTCAGGTGACCAAGAAACAAACAGCTTCGCCAGTAATGCTGTAGAAAGTCCCAGACACTGCTGAAAACAGTAGTTTCTACTGATATCTTGGCAAATAAAGTAGAACACAAAATACAAAAAACTTTCCCCTTTCCACAATAAAGCATTTTCTTAGTGTTTATTTTCTTGTCACAAAGATTCAGTTCTGTTCAAAATTCAGTTCTAATATTTCCTGTACACTTGCTTGTTTCCCAAATTTATGTGTTTTCCTCCCTAATATTGGAGGTTTAAACATATAACACACTGGTAGGCAGGCAGTTTACTACTTAAACCCTACCCACAGTTCTTCATACTTTAGCTATTGCCCAAATTTAATTTTTAACCAGACTAGGGGCCAATATTTGTCAATGAACCATGAAACAGGTTACTTAACTATTTACTCTTTTTTGTTTGTTTTGCCAGTCCTGAGTTTTCGACTAGGGCCTGGGCATTGTCTTTGGGCTTTTCCTCAAGGCTAGTACTCTACCACTTAAGCTACAGCACTACTTCTGGCTTTTTCTGTGTATGTGGTACCAAGGAATCGAGCCCAGGGATTCATGTTAGCCAAGTACTCTACCACTAAGCTATACTCCCAGCCCCAATTATTTCCCTTTAAACTAAAAAACAAAAAAAAAAAATCTTGAACGTATAAAGAAAACATAATTGCACATATTCCTAGTATCCAATGGGAATTACTCACTGTTAACATCTTTGACATATCTGCTATTTTGGAGCATTTGTACTTTTTGGAATTACATATATAAAGTATTAACTTATTGTCAGTTTTCATGGGAGAAAAAACTGAATACAGATTTTAATCAAACTTTATCCCCAGAGGTCACCACTAAGAGTATGTTTTGTTCAGCCAGCTGCTTTTTTTTTTTTTTTTTTTTTTAATAGAAACCAACCAACAAACAGACACCTAACTTCAGCAGTAACATTGCCCTGGAGTTCACAGGTCTACTTGAGCAAGGCTAGTACATCCTGGGTAGCAGTATGGTTGTCCAAGACTACAAAATTCCACCTTTAGAAGTCAAGTATATTCAGCTGTCCCAGTAATATAGCTTATATCAAACACGCTGCTTTCATATTATAATTTATTTCTAATTTTCTTTGAGTTTAGACTAAATGTAGATGTGATATATAACAAGAAGGCAAAACCTATCTAAACAGAAGCAATGTGCTGAGGGTCACAATTCAGAGTAAACATTAATAGGATCAGAACTCAAATGACCCACATTTGTGGGCTCTGAGCTTCCTTTCTGCTGTATCTCACTGGCTTCCAGCAATAAAGTCTACTGCAATCTAAGCCATAATTATTTTTATCTTTATTAATACATGTAATGATAAACTCACTGCTGAATGCTTTTATAGCAAGTGCTACTTAACCAGCCAGATACATTTTCTTACTTGTTTATAATTCATTCTGGTTCCCTGGACATACAAGAAAAAATTTAGGAAAAAAGTACCTAACCTTCCATAATTTATATGACTTTTTCCAATTCAAAAATTAAACCATTCAAATATTCATATATATTCTCCTTATATAATGTATGCCTCCTATTCTGAATGCTTTATAAGGTTAAGTCCTCACGCTATTGTGATCCACATCACAGAAGACTAATGTGAACACTTTGATATTCAGTAATAAAATATGGGGAGGCTGTCAAATGTTTGCTTATCATATTCATGTTGTTTGTCCATTTTCTTCTCAGTTATTTGGTGGGAGGGTGTCTTGGTATTCATATATTTCATCATATTAAAAAACAGTCATTTGGGGGCTGGGAGTTTGGCCTAGTGGTAGAGTGCTTGCCCAGCATGCACAAAGACCTGGGTTCAATTCCTTGGTACCACATGCATAGAAAAAAGCTGGAAGTAGTACTGAGGCTCAAGTGGTAGAGCACTAGCCTTGAGAAAGTCCAAGGACAGTGCTCAAGCCCAGGACTGGCAAAAAAAAAATTTTTTTTAAAGTCATTTGGAGGACAAGGGGAGCATGGCCTAGTGATACAGTGCTGTGGCTCAAGTGGTGGGGCACTAGCCTTGAGAAAGCCCAAGGACAGTGCCCAGGTCCTGAGTTCAAGCCCCAGGACTGCCAGGTAAGCTCTTTAAAAGGAACTAAGAGGAATATACCTTTCTCTCACTTGCCTCTCTTCCTCCCCATATTTTGGGTTGGTGCTGGAGTTTGAACTTAGGGCCTCACTTTCAGTTGGCTATTTTTCTCAAGATCGGTGCTTAACCACTTGTACCACACCTCCATTATGGATTTTTGCTGGTTAACTGGAGTGTCTCATGTACTTTCTGCCTGGGATGGCTTCAAACTACAATCCTTACATCTCTGTCTCAATAGCTAGAATTACAGGTATAAGCCACCAGCCCCTGACTGCTTCCTTTCCCCTCCTTACTGGATAGATGTTTAGCCATTTTGTGCACATGGAGCTTTGGTAAAGACAGAAAACACCTGCTAAAGATAGCAAACTATAAGAAGAGAAGAGGCCTCCTTCTTTCATAATTTTAAATCCATTGGCCTGCCCTTCTCTAGGGAGATACTTTTTGCAAGAGAGAATAAATTCTAGGAGCCAGGAGTGTAGCCTGCTGGTAGAGTGCTTGCCTAGCATACACAAAGTTCTGGGTTTGATCCCTTGGTACTACATACACAGAAAAAGCTGGAAGTTGTGCTGTGGTTCAAGTGGTAGAGTGTTAATCTTGAGAAAGGACAAGGCTGGGAGTGTGGCCTAGGGATAGAGTGCTTGCCTACCATGCATAAAGCCCTGGGTTCAATTCCTCAGTACACATTCACAGAAAAAGCCAGAAGTGGTGCTGTGGCTCAAGTGGTAGAGCACTAGCCTTGACAAAGCCCAAAGCCCAAGGACAGTGTTGAAGTCCCAAGTTCAAAAGCCAGAGCTGGCAAAAAAAAAATGGGAAGTTGGGCTTGGCTCAAGGATAGGGCAGTAGCCTTGATCTGAAGAGCTCAAGGACAGTGCTCAGGCCAAGTTCAAGCCCCATGACCCACAAAACATAAATAAATAAATAAATAAATAAATAAAATGATTTAAACTCATGTCCATTTGCAATTGATTTTCTTATCTATACATACATATTTCATTAATTGCAGTACATATATGGTACACTGCAAACTAAATCCAAGAACATAAATGTTAATCACCATAAATGGAAAATGATACCTAGAAATCTGCCCACTATATTCCAATATAATAACTTAGTTTCCATTTTCTTCTATCCACTTCTTATGATTCTTCTCTCATACAATCAGCTCTTTGTAAAATCAGTTTTTCAAGTCTTCATTCAGAAAGCATCCACAGTTAACTTTCCCTCACTTCTTTGGCTATTGCAAGCATGCTTGATCTAAACACAGTGCAGAATTTTGGGGTGGATCCTAAAATAGATAAAGGACATATGGAAAAACTAAGCAATTCGAATAAAGTCTGGAATGCTAAACTCCAAGCAACCAAAAGTTGACTAAGTAAACTAAAGCATTATACCAATATTAACTAGTTTTGATAAACTATGCTTGTATATAAGATGTTAACCATAAAGAAAGCTACATAAAGGGTTACATAGAAATACCTGGTACCATATTTGTAACTCATTTACCAATCTAGATTATTTCAAAATAAAAATCATTATAAGTTGACTTTTCTTCAAACTAGGGTTCAAAATCACAAATACCAGTTTTAAGCACCCAAGTTGTTTTGCCAGTCCTGGGCTTGCAACTCAGGGCCTGGGCACTGTTCTTGGGCTTTCTCATTGGACTTTCTCAAGGATAGTGCTCTACCACTTGGCTTCATGCATCCTAGGCAAGCACTCTACCACCAGGCCATGCTCCTGGTTTTTTTCTTTTTTTATGTCCGTATAAAAACAAGTTTAAGCTGTGTAACATACGAGGCAAGCCATTTCTCAACATTCACTCCTCCTTTTTATTAATGTTCTACTAGAACACTAGAGAAGAGCCCTAGAGTTAGGACACATTGTCAAGGTATTATGTATGGTGTAGTAAGAGTCACTGAAGAGTGAGTCCACAGTACACTTTCATCCCAGATCCAAGTAAAGAGACAAGTAGAAAGTGGCGCTGCGAATCAAGTGGTAGAGTGCCAGCCTTGAGCTGAAAAGCTCAAGGACAATACCCAGGCCCAGAGTTCAAGTACCACAACTGACCAAGATGTGGGGGGAGAGACATAAGTAGCCAGACCTATACCTAGAAATAAAAACACAAAACACAACTGTAAATAGCCTTTTTGCTTCTGTTTGGAGAGAACCACACTAAACCTCCCTGGCCAATATCCAAGCAAGTATATAAAAGGCTGAAATTTTCAGGCATTCAAGGGCACGATCGTACTTTGCATGTTGGGGTTTTCTTGAGGCAAGGATTATCGACACTACAACTATTTTTTTTCTGTAGATGTATAAACCACAAAGAGAGCCATGATTATTCTGGTGAGTGGTCAGTAAGCAACACTCAGAGATAAATTTAAGTGCCTTCAGTTCAGCATCATTATCATTAGCCACTTTCTCACCACCCATTTCACAGCTGTGATGCTTCACTCTATAAACACCCATGAAATTTAACATATCCCACAGCTTCATCTAGCAATTTTTCTTTATTCATTCAATAAACAATTCGTATAAGGACTGTTTCATAACCACTATCACTATCAGTTAATATTTAGTGAATACTGATCATGTGCTAGACACTGATCTATGTACCAGGTGAAGCTATGTGGGAATTGGCAATTAAAATTTATCCTGCCACGCTCTGGTAGCTCACACCCATAATCGTAGCTATACAGGAGGCTGAGATCTGAGGATAGAGGTTTGAAGCCAGCCTGAAGAAGGAAAGCTGTGATGTGAGACTCTTATCACCAATTAATTACCTAAAAACCAGAAATGGAGCTGTGGCTCAAAGTGATATAGCTATAGCCTTGAGCAAAAAAAAACCTCAGGGACAGTGCCCAGGCTGAGTTCAAGGCCCATATCCAACAACAAAAACCAGAACAAAATATCTGCCGGGTGCCTTGGCTCACACCTGTAATCCTAGCTACTCAGGAGGCTGAGATGTGAGGATGACAGTTCAAAGCCAGTCTGGACATTAAAGAATAAGAGACTTATATCCAGTTAACCACTAGAAAAAAGGAAATGGAACATGGGGCTGTGGCTTAGGGATAGGGCAGTAGCCTTGAGCTGAAGAGCTCAGGGACAGAAACCAGGCCCAGAGTTCAAACCCCATGACCCACAAAATATATATATATACATATCAAACCCCATGACCCACAAAAAATATATAAGTATATATATATATATATATATATATATATATATATATATATATATTTGAGGGGTCGGGAGTTTGGCCTACTGATAGAGTGCTTGCCTAATATGCACAAAGACCATGGTTCAATTCCTCAGCACCACATACATAGAAAAAGCTGGAAGTGGTACTATGGCTCAAGTGATAAGGCTCTAACCTTGAGAAAGCCCAAGGATAGTGTTCAGGCCGAGTTCAAACCCCAGGACTGGCAAAAAAAAATTTTTTTTATATATCTGGGGGGGGGGGGCAGGCACAGAGACAGAGGGAAAAAATACATACATATATATATATATATATATATATATATAGAAAAAAAGGCCAGGCTCAGTGGCCCATACCTGTAATCCTAGCTACTCAGGAGGCTGACATCTGAGGATCACGGTTCAAAGTTGAGAATTAAAAAGTCTATGAGGCTCTTACCTCCAGTTAACCACCAGAAAATCAAAAGTGGCGCTGTGGCTCAAGGGGTAGGGTGGTAGCCTTGAGCTGAAGAGCTCAGGGACAAAGCCCAAGCCTAGAGTTCAAGTCCCACAACTGACCAAAAAAATTTTTTTTGAGGCTGGGAGGTTGGCCTAGTGGTTGAGTGCTTGCCTAGCATGCACAAAGACCCGGGTTTGATTCCTCAGTACCATATACATAGAAAAAAGCCAGAAGTGGTGCTGTGGCTCAAGTGGTAGGAGCTCTAGCCTTGAGAAAGCCCAAGGACAGTGCTCAAGGCTTCAAGCTCTTACTTGATCACTGCTTGTGCTATACCACTTGAGACACAGAAATATCCAGTCCCCTGGACAATTTCTATAAAACATTCAAACACTTTCAAACAGTGAAGCTATATGGCAGAAGCACTGGATGATTGGAGGCTACCAAAGCAATAACAAACTGTAAAGCCCAGAAGGAATGTTACAAAGTACAGGAATTCACACAATGTCAAATTAGTAGAAAATTAGGAGCAGAAAATACATTGTTTTATTAGAGCCTATCCCTTTTTCTCCCACCTTGATTTTGTGTAGTTGGTTTTTGTTTTAGTCCCCTCTTTGAGACAGAGGGTCTTGAAATGTGGCCTAGACTGGCTCAATCCTCTTCTGCCTTAGCCTCCCTCCCGAGTGTTGGAATTACAGGTGTGTGTCATGATACCATTCTCTTCATCTCTTTCATTATTTATTCTACAAACATGTATTTGTTTTCAGGGTGTGAAAAGGAATGGAAGAAAAAGAGGGTCAGAATTCTAAGAATGAGTTCTTGTTCTCTATAAATTCCATCTAGTAAAAACAAAAACAAATAACACACAAACACTTGGCTGCAGAGATAGCCAAATGGTGGAGTGCTTGCCTAGCATGCACAAGGTCCTGGGGGTCCATTCCCAGCAGGGCAAAAAGCCTTAAGTACCATAAGAATATGGGAAAGCCATTCTAACATATAAATTGACAGCCTCCTTTCAAGGGAACAATGCAATACCACCCCTTCCTTTGTTGAGTGGCTAAAATAAAGAAAAAGCAACCAGCAAAAAAAGTGCTCTTCTGGTTTAATAGCAGTTTAGCAGTACCAAAGCTCAATGCCCACTCTCCCTCTCTCTAAAAGGTCTCTGCTGCAACCCCTCCATCATTCCAGCCTCCACACTTCCCTAGATGCCCCATGCCAACTCGGTCACAAACAATGCCCAGACTACCAAGGTCAATTCCAAAGACAGAGAGCAGAAATTAGAAACAGATTTTCCATCTTGACAAGGGACGAGGAGGACCCCCTCCTCCAAACCAATACCAGACATCTTTTCCCATGGCAAGGCACCTGGTGTGGGGGGGGGAGCTTAGTCTGCATCCACGTCTTTCACAGCTTCTAGACCTCTCTTCTTTTTCCCCCCAGTTAGTTTTTCCTTCTTGAGACCCTAATGACCTTCACCTCCCCCAACCTGAGCGGGAGGGATTTTAGGGGAGCCGCTATCAAGGGCAAAGGCTCCAGACAACCACAATAAAGGGATTTCATAGGTGAGTCGTTTCTGGGGGAGACCCCTTTGGGGGTCCTACACAGGGGAGCCCATTGTGTGAGGGGAGGGACAGTCTGTTTTAGAGGGAATAACGGCGGCAGGCGAAGGCAAATGAGCTGGCAGCCACTGTGGGTCCCTGGCGGGGTGGGGGTGGGGGGTCCCACGGAGGGAGGGCTGGCTGTCACAATGGGGGAGGGGGTGTCCTCACAAGGAACCGTGGTGGGGTTGTCTACACCCGAGCGGTGGAAGGGGCCTCCACAGAGGGCGCCGTTCCCGGGAAACCGTTCCTCCAGGAGCCGTTCAGAGAATCGTCCGCCAGGAAGCCATGTCGGGCCACGCCCTGCGGTGTCCCCGGGACCCCGATGGCTCGCATCCCCGGTCAGCCCGTTCCTCGGAGGCCTCGACCCCGCGTACCTGACAGAAGGCGACCCACGACCGGGGCTGCCGGGGAACCGCGCGCGGGGCGGCCCCAGCCGGTGCGAGGTGTACACGTCCATGGCGGCGGGCGGCGGGCGGCGGGCGGCGGGCGGCGGGCGGCGGAGGAGGAGGACGGCTCGGCAGCAAGGGTCGCTCAAGCCGGCGGGGCGCTCCAGGCCAGCGACGGCCAAGCGCGGCGGAGGGGCGTGCCGGGTAGGAGGGGGCGCAGCGTGCGGGAGCACGTCAGGCAGGGCGGGGCGGGGGGAGGGGCCGCGAGGAGCGTGGACGGGGGCGTCGCCACGGACACGGAGGGGAATGTCAGCGAGCGGTCTCAGGGCCGCGTCCTCGTTAAGTAGCGAGACGGTCGGGCCGGATGTTGGGGGGACGGGTTCCCAGAAAGATGGATACCAGAGAGCAGCTCGACCCGATTCTCCGGCTCGGCATCGTCGAGTGAGACTAGGAGCAGCGTCCCCCAGCCACGCACACGGACGCGCCCTGGGGGCGGGGCTTGCTCCAATCAAGCCCCGCCCACTCGACCCCGCCCCTCTGCACGTCCCGCTCAGGGCTCCGGTGGAAGCTTTCCTTCCCTGGGCACATCCTCGGTCGCCCGACTTTCATCCCAGGGTCTCTCCCCTTGCTCCTCATCCGCAGTTCATCTTCCCTTCCCGTTCTCTTCCCAGCGGACCTCTGCTTACCGATGCGCAGGCCAGCCATGCGCGGGACTTAGGCCTTAAGAGACTCATGTGGTCCCAGAGGTTTTCCCCCTTTCTCTTGCTTCTCAGACCCTGACCCGTTTCCGTGGTTACATGGAACAAAAACAAAAAAAAAGTAAAAACAAACAAAACATTTCAGTGATTAGCTGTATAAAATACGGAAAATTCACTGAGTGGGTTCGCGGGCATCCTGGATCTACTTAATGATTTTTGTCTTGCATCGTGTAGTGATTGATCCTGTCCAGATGTTTCCAATGCCTTGTATTCATCTTTCCACAATGAATTACAATTAACTAAAGCTGTTTTTTTGACACAGTAATTGGTGCTTGAATCACTTAAATGGAAATACTAGCTGAAAATCTAAATAAAGATCTTGACAGCTTTGAATTTGGCCCAGTGGTAGAGTGCTTTGCCTTAGCATGTATGAAGACCTGGGTTCAATTCCTCAGTACCACATACATAAAACAACAGCGCCAAAAGTGGTGCTATGGCTTGAGCGGTAGAGCTCTAACCTTGAGAGAGCCCAAGAATGGTGCTTAGGCCCTGAATCCAAGCAAAGGACTGAGCAAAAAAAAAAAAAAAAAGACTATTTTGACAAGCACTGTGGCTCATGCCTGTAATTCTAGCTACTCAGGAGACTGAGATCTGAGGATAAGGTTCAAAGCCAGCTCGAACACTAAAGACCATGAGACTCTATCTCCAATTAACCTCTGGAAAACGGGAAGTGGCGCTGTGGCTCAAGGGTAGAGTGGTAGCCCTGATCTCAGGGACAACCCCCGACCCAAGGGTAGGGCAGTAACCTGGAGCTGATGAGCTCAGGGACAGCGTCCAGGTCCAGAGTCCAAACCTGCCATGACCCATCAAAAAAAAAAAAAAATCTTGACACTTTCCAATCTTGACAATCTTCCTGCAAGTTTGAGTGGAGGATGACAGGGAAAAAAGTAGGAAATAAAAGCAATTGTTTTTCATATTCAAGACAGGAGATGTTGTTATTCGAGTCCCAAGTCATGAACAAGTAAGTAGTTACCGTTTAGACACGATTTTCATATCATAACACATGCCAGTCACCTATAATCTCATTTCAGGGAATTATTGCTTCTGAAAACTAGTCATCAATAGCTTCTGAAAGCCAACCAATCAACAGCTCTAGGTTTCTAACCATTGGCCAATCAGCACTGCCTTATACCAAAGCTGGGGCTTCAGCTACATCGCTCTAGTGACCACACACATAGCAAAATCTATCAATGGTTGTACACTCCAACTTCTTTTAAAAGTTCTCCAGAGCCAGAATCTTATGTATAGCTTCTGACTTTGGTCAGATACTATATCTTGCTAGTACAGCTTTCCCTTGTAAACAAATGAGAAATTCAGTTTCCTACCTGTGATCCTCAGATCTCAGCCTCCTGAGCTAGGGCTTGAGAGCTGAGGAGAAGTAGCTAGGTATATAGGTTGTCTTGAAGTAATTATATTTGTCATGATTTACTTTATTATTTATTTGTTTATTTATTTATTTTATCGGTCGTGGGGCTTGGACTCTGGGCCTGGGCGCTGTCCCTGAGCTCTTCAGCTCAAGGCTACTGCCCTATCCCTTGAGCCACAGCACCACTTCCTGTATTATAGTGGTTAAATGGAGACAAGAGTCTCATGGTCCTTAGTGTCCTGGCTGGCTTTGAACCATGATCCTCAGAGCTCAGCCTCCTGAGTAGCTAGGATTACAGGCGTGAGCCACCATGCCCAGCTTTTATTTTATTTTTTATTGTTATAAAGGTGATGTACAGAGGGCTTACCGTTTCATAAATCAGGTAATGAGTACATTTCTTTTTGGACAATGTCACCCTTTCCTTCCCTCTCCCCCACTTTTGCCCTCCTCTCCCCACCCACAGGTTATATAGTTCCGTTTCAGCATAATTTCTACTGCATACTACTGCTGCACTTGTTTACCCCTTATCCTTGCATTTCTGGGTTCCTCCCTTTCCTCTCCCCAAAAACAGATAAGACAAAAAAGAAAAGAAAAAAAACCGCATTTCATTTCCCGGAGCTCATTTCAATAAAAACTATTTTATATGATCAGAGGCACAGAGGCATTTCACCTTTGAGGTTCCTCTCCTAAGAGTAGTCATGATTAATTTTAAAACTGAATTTTATCCCATGGACAATTATCTTTTTCATGGATCTTACGAAATGCTCTTCTAGTATGGGCGGAAATAAAATCATGAAAATAATAAAAACATGCTAATGTTCCTTTTTGTCAGTGGGGGTAGACTTCTTATCACAGAGTGGGAATCTCAGTCACAGAGGAAGCACCTCAAGGAGAAGGACCAGATTCAAGCCATATCTTCCTTGCCGCCAGCTCTGGAGGGGAAGGAAAATGACCTCTGCATGTAACCCATTCCCCTCGGAACTGGTATGTGGATCCCTTTAACCATTAGACCCTGGGGAGAACCCAAGGCTTTGTCCTCCACATTCAGCCATGTTTGCAGAAGGGAAATATATATGGTGATAATGGTGACATAGCTCAATGGTAGAGTGCCTACATAGTGTATGTGCAAGGGCCTGTGCTCCCCAGTACCTCCAAACAAAAAAAGGTGGAAATCAGGATATCCTGGGATAGCTAGACAGCATTACTGATTAGTTATTATTTTTTTTTAGTTATTATTTTTTATGGTACTAGGGTTTAAACTCAAGGCCTCACACTTATTAGGCTGGAACACTGCTGCTAATACTACTCCTTTTGACCTTTTCTGCACTGCTTTTGTTTTCATTTTGTTTATTTTTAGGAAAGTGTGAATTCCTTTCTAATTTTCTTGTGAAGTTTGTAGAGTCCATAAGAGAATTTAGTGTCATCCACATCATGTTCATTTTGAAGACTATAAAGACTGCCAGCATTATATTTCACTTAGACCTTGATATGATTTTTTTTCCTCTAGACATCTTCTTTAATCGTATTTAAGGTGTTCTACAGAGGAGTTGCCATTGCATAAATAATGAGTACATATTTCTTTTGGGGCAATATCATCCCTTCCTTCTCTTTGTACTGCTTAGTTTTGAGATAGGGTCTTTCTTCTTGTCTAGATGTGTGTTTGGACTACAATCCGTCATTTAGGCTTTCTGCCCCTTCTGGAATGACAAATGTATACTACTAATATCTAGTTTCTTTCCATTGAGGTATACTTTGCATCTTTTCTACCCAGGCTGGAACCATAATCAACACAATCACAATCTCTCATAAAGATAAGTTTGGGCCACTGTCTCCAGTTATCAGCTGAAAAGTGGTCTTGCATATATGTGGAACTGACTTCAACCTGAGATCCAATGTCAGCCTTTGAAGTAGCTGGCATTACAGACATAAACCACTAGCGTCTGGCTCTATCTTTTTTTTTTTTTTTTTTTTTTTTTTTTTGCCAGTCCTGGGCTTGAGCTCAGGGCCTGAGCACTGTCCTTGGACTTTCTCAAGGCTAGAGCTCTACCACTTGAGCCTCAGCACCACTTCCGGCTTTTTTCTATGTATGTGGTACCAAGAAATCAAACCCGGGTCTTCATGCATGCTAGGCAAGCACTTTAACCACTAGGCCAAACTCCCAGCCCCTATCTTTTTTTTTTTTTTTTTTTTTTTGGTCAGTCATGCGGTTTGAACTCTGGGCCTTGGCATTGTCTCTGAGCTCTTCAGCTCAAGGTTACTGCCCTACACCTTGAGCCACAGCATCCTTTCCTATCAATTTTTAAAAATGTTTGAATTTGTATGTTTTATATTAGAAATTAAACTCAAGCCAGGTTCCAGTGGCTCATGCCTGTAATCCTAGCTACTCAGGAGGCTGAGATCTGAGGATTGTGGCTCCAAACTAGCCTGGGCAGCAAAGTCCAGGAGACTCTGATCTCCAATTAACCACCAGAAAAACAGAAGTGGTGCTGTGGCTCAAAGTGGTGGGTTACTAGCCTTAAGCTGAAGAGCTTAAGGACAGCATTCAGGCCCCAAATTCAAGTTCCATGACAAAAGAAGAAGAAGAAGGAAAAGGAAGAGGAGGAGGAGGAGGAGGAGGAGGAGGAGGAGGAGGAGGAGGAGGAGGAGGAGGAGGAGGAGGAGGAAAATACCAATATCATAATAGCACCCATAGGAACTCATAGCAGCTTGTGAAAAAAAAACATAAAAATAACTCTACTAGAGTTCTGAATTTCAATTATTGTCTTTTATGAGTCATGTAGTAGCTACTGTTGGAAAGCCATTCATATTCCTTTGATCAACCAATACACCAATTGTTGTGAATTTGGGTCTGATACTTTCTCTTCGGACAATTGCCCTTCACAAATTCACACCACCGCAGGAAGAATGCCTGGGAGGCTATAAATGCTCTGAGAGACAGGGAAATAGTCCAAAATCCACTGATAAGGGTAAAAAGCCTTGCTTTTCCCTCAGGAGGGACAATTCTTTTTCTGTCAGTTATATGACTGAACTCAGGGCCTAAGCACTGTTCCTGAGCTCTTACACTCAAGGCTAGTGCTCTGTCACTTTGAACTACAACACCACTTCCTATTTTCTGGTGGTTAATTAGAGATAAGAGTCTCATGAACTTTTCTCTGCTAGGCCAGCTTTGAACCACAATCCTCAGATCTCAGCCTCCTAAATAGCTTGGATTACACTTATGAGCTGCTGGCTCCTGGTAGAATTCTTCTTCTTTTTTTTTAATTGTATCTTATTGTCAGGGTAACATATAGAGGGGTTACAGTTACATTCGTCAGGTAGTGGGTACATTACTTCTTGAACATTGATACCCCTTCTCATGTTTTTCTTTTACTTTCCTTCCCCCTTTCCTCTTCCAGTCATCTTGTTTTTCCCCTTCCCTTCCCCATTTCATATAAATAAATGTATATAGGAGCCGGTCGAGGTGATTCACACCTGTAATCCTAGCTACTCAGGAGGCTGAGATCTGAGGACTGAGGTTCAAAGCCAGACCAGGCACTAAAGACTGAGAGAGTCTCATCTCCATTCAACCACTAGAAAACGGGAAGTACAGCTGAAGCTCCAGGGATAGGGAGGGCAGTGGCCCTGAGCTGAAGAGCTCAGGGACAGTGCCCAGGCCCACGTTCAACCCTGATCTCACACACACACACACACACACACACACACACACACACACACACACACACACAAAGTATATACGATATACCAGGTAACAAAGTCAGATACAGTAACAAGATGAGATTAACCATATGGCGAAAAAATAACTTCAAATAGTACATTAAGAACAACAATCATAAAGATTGTTTCCATATCCAAGGGTTCATTTCATTTAGTTTCATCCTATATGGCCATATGTTCATAGCTTTTTAGTTATTGTGATCCTCTGCTAGGAGAATCCTAGATATGTACTAATAATTTATTTATTTATTTATTTATTTATTTATTTATTTATTTATTTTGCCAGTCCTGGGCTTGGGCTCAGGGCTTGAGCACTGTCCTTGGGCTTTCTCAAGGCTAGAGCTCTACCACTTGAGCCTCAGCACCACTTCCGGCTTTTTGCTATGTATGTGGGGTACTGAGGAATTGAACCCGGGTCTTCGTGAATGCTAGGCAAGTACTCTACCACTAGGCCAAACTCCCGGCCCCTGTGCTAATAATTTATTACAAAAAGGGAAACCATGGGAGCCTAAGTTCCTTTGGGTCTGGCTTACTTCACTTAATACGATTTTTTGCTACAATAAAAATATATGAAAAAAAAGAAAAAAAATGGGTACAAACTTAAAAAAATATATGATTTTTTCCAAGTCTTTTAATTTCCATACAAAAAGGCAATTCCATTCTTTCTGATGGCAACATAGAATCCATGGGATTATTCTTTTTCTTTGTATGTTTTAATTTTGATGTGTTTCACGATGACATTTTCAAATATGTATTTAATGTTTGATTATTACCCTCTCTTGAAAGTGGACTCTTGTATAATTCTTACTCCCATTTCTTGTGGCTATAGAATAGATTCCAGCTAAGATCACATTCTTCCCTTGTTCCCTGATATACATTATTCATTGCTCTCCTTTTCCATCCTTGGCTCTCATCCTGACATGCTCTTCCTGAGATCACATACTCAGGAGATTACATATATAAGAATCCTGAGCCCTGCTCCTGGAGAACTTGATCCAAAATCAATCCTTATCTACAACTTTTTTCTGTTCAGCAACCTTACTTGAATATAATAAATTGACAGGTAATACCAATTTTAATCTAATACATCAATTTGGTAATTAGGTAATACCTAATCTCTGAAGTAGGTTGAATTACTATTCTCAACTCATTATTTTCTCCAGGTATACGTTATTTATTCCTACTCCATTGACTTTGAACTTGACTATGAGACTTAGCTTAGCCAAGAGAATGTTAACAGATGAGTTGTAAGAAAAGGTCTTTTTATTTATAGCCAATATAGGTTCAGGGTAAATTATGTTTCTTCTTTCCTAAATTTTGTTCTAAAATAGATTTCTATGTTAAAATGTAGTTTTTATTTTAAAATACATTTGCCTTTTGTCATGTGCTATGCTGCTTTTGTGGCTTGGGGATTTGTTCCAGGACCAGTCATTTCATTTATTGATTGACATCTGTACAGCTCAAAAATCCTTTTTCTTTTTAGAGATCTCTTAAGTCTCCAAAATTTGATTTGGGCAGGGGAGGTACCTTGATTGTCTAGCCTCTGTGAAGCCCTGGGTTGGATTCCCAAGCACTGAAAAAGAAGTTTGATTTAACACTTGTTATGTCATGGTTTGGGGGTTATTTATTTTGCAGGAGAAGCATGACTAACAGGATCTTTTAGGAACAGTGAGATCTCTAGATTTCTGTTCCAGTCTCATAGCATCTGGATGACGAGGCAGGTTAGACTTATGGTCTGACACCTATCTGCTGACATCTGTAGCTGATGTGTTCCTGTCTGCCTTGGTTTAAGCTGTGTCTGATCAGTCACTTCTCATTAGCTTTTTTTTTTTCTGGTACACACCTCTATCCTTGTCCTGTCTGCTCAGTCCACATAGCAGTCCTGTGGTGCCTATGCAGACTTACTGGCTCTCAGCCAGCACTTGCACTAAGAAGAATCTTGAGTCATGGCAGGAATCCAGCTGAATCCTTGCTTGGGCCTCTCTGCACATTGTTTTTTCTGGGTTCAGTTGAGGCCATTCTACATGGTGGCTTCCTTCCAGAATCTCAAATATGGAGTGGAACAAAAACTTCCCCACCTTGAAGCCAACCAAGTTCTCAAACTGCCCTCTCCTTCAGGATTCAGGCTAGAACAGAGAAACTTGGATGCAAAGTGTTTCATGTCCTTTCTCTGCTCCTTCTTCCCCACTTTTCCTTTCCACAATACCTTCAGATCCAGGCCTAGATTTTAAAGGCACTCTAGAAAAAATGCTCCAAATCTGATAGCTCTTCACCTTTGAATAGACTCCCCCCCCCCAAAAAAAAAATAGTAAAATGTTTCTGATTTGCTCACTCCTTGTTTTGGAGCCTTTTTAATTTGCAGAAAAAACTCAAAATTCAATTTCCAATGTCCAAAGCTGGAAAACAAAACAAGATAACATAGTACAACTCCACTAGGAATGGGTGGCTCAGGCCTGTAATCCTAATCAGGAGGCTGAAATCTGGGGATTGCAATTCCAAGCCAGTCTGAGCTGAAAAGTCCATGAGACATTCTATCACCAAGTAACCACCAAAAAGCTGCAAATAGAGCTGTGGCTCAAGTGGTAGAGCAGTAGCCTTGAGCGAAAAAAGCTCAGGGACCGTGCCTAGACTCTGAGTTCAAGCTCTAGCATTGGCAA